>NC_135538.1:75039322-75349322 GCF_045843805.1 Urocitellus parryii | reverse complement strand
TCCCTCCCACCTCTCTTCCCCATCTAGAGGTAATCTTCTTCTCATGCTCTTCCTCCCTACCCCATTTTGAGTCACCCACCCCTTACATCAGAGAAGACATTCAGCATTTGGTTTTTTTGGGATTGGATAACTTCACTTAGCATAATCTGCTCTAATGCTATCCATTTCCCTGCAAATGCTATGATCTTGTTATTTTTTAGTGCTGAGTAATATTCCTTTATGTATAAATGCCACTTTTTTTTATCCATTCATCCATTGAAGGGCATCTAGGTTGGCCCCACAGTCTAGCTATTGTTAATTGTGCTGCTATAAACATTGATGTGACTGTGTCCCTGTAGTATGCTGTTTTTAGGTCCTTTGGGTATAGAAGAACTTATTTTCATTCTCAATGAAATCACAAGTCTTAGAGCAGAGAAATTACCTTAGAATAATTTTATCCTCCATGTTAAGAACAGCCTAAGGGGCAACAAGGGAGAATGCAGTGAAATCAGAAGATTACTGAAATATTCCAGGGAAGAGAGGTTCAGATAAGGAAAGTAATAATATAGACAATGAGAAATGGTTAGATATTGGATATATTTAGAAATCAAAGCTAAGAAGCTTTACAGTATATAAAGTATATATAGGTATAGAGTGGTAACTCCAAAATTTTTAGTCTTAGGAATAGGAAGAATGGGGTTGTGGTTTACTGAGATGGAAAAGACTGAAGCTGGAGAGAGTTGCAGGTGGGAGAGCAGAACCCAATTCTGGACATGTTACATATGCTTTGTCTATTAAAGATACAACTAGAAATGTCAAGGAGGAGGAAGATTCTATGATTCTGGAGTGCAGAGAGGAGGTACAAGCTAGAGATCAAGATTTGAGAACCACAAATATAAAGATTTATAACTAGATGAGATCACCAAGGGGCTAAATGATTTTAAAGTTCCAAAATTCTCAAACCCAGAAACACTCTAATATTCACAGGTCAAGCAGATGAGATAAAATAAGCTAGGAAAATGTGAAGAAGCAATCAATAAAATCAGAGGAAAGCAAATATAGTATGCTGTTCTGGAAGAATGGAAAAAAAAATTCTATTACAAAGATGCTCAGTGAACAATTTGAGCATTAAATTTTTTCTTTACCTCTATTATCATATGTGAAATGACTAGGTCCAAGTGATAAAACTATTTGAACAAGCAAATATTATGAAAGCAAATCTGTGGTCTTCTATTGGAGAAGCTAATTAATGTCTAGGCTACTTAATCAAAAGATTCTGAATTCAGTCATTGTGCTGAATACCATAAAATGCCCCTCATATCCCCCACTGCTGTCCCAGTTTGCCTCAGGTACAGAAAGCCACTTCACACAGATCATAAGCTATGTTTTTTCCCAGGATGACCTATATCCAATGACTAACAGATGCAGAAATACAAAGGTTTGGCCATTGCAGCTCAACCAGTGGCAACTCTAAAGAGCCAAAGTAGCTCCGAGGTTAATGGAAGTTGTCACTGTACCTACAACACAGCTCAACCTCTCCCTCTACCCATTCCTGCCACCTTTCTCTTCCTTCCACACAGGTTAATCTCAAAGGCACTGCTTATAAACTTCTTGAACACTAAGCTTCATTTGAGAATATGCATCCCAGGTAACACTCTATGATGGTACCAACACCATTCTGAAAAAGCAGATAGTTACGATGGGGTTGGATCACTTGGAATATGCTAAGGCTAATAAAGAAAGAAAATGACTATATTTCAAAGGAAGTGCAAGATCCACATAGTTCACATTAGCCAGGATAATACATGTGGGATTAAATTCCAGGGGTATTTGATCAAAGAGGCTGGAACCTAAAATTAGATAAGGGGGGTTTATTGGTTTTAAGGGACTCTCCTAAGAGGCAGGATTTAACAACTGGCAAGAAACTCAGGAGATGGTACAAACTCACTAATTAAGATGGTTCCTAGAAACATGATCAAACTAATGGCTCATAGTAAATGTGGATATAAATGCCAGAAATGTCTGGATAGACAACAGAAGAGGAGATTACAAAACTCAGAGAAATGGGCATTTTGGAATATACATACTAATTATGCAGGGCCAGAAAACTCATCAGATAATTATGTTCCACAAGAAGGAGCAGAAAATACACCATTTACCAAAATCAAAAGAAATATGCTAAATATGCTTTTTAGCATTAAAAAGTTAATGCTAAACATTTTAGCTTTACTAAAAAGTTTAGAAGTATCTCTCTTCTAAAGGTGATGACTGAGGAAGAAAAGACTCATGTGTAAGAAGGCTTCCAGATAGCAATGAAGATGACAGGACCAACCAAAGATGTTTAACAGCCAGGCAGGTACAATTATCTTAAAAATGGCAAGGACAGTTGTGTGTGAAACTGATCCACAAAGAGTTACTGAGAATTAACAGAATTTGCATTACTAATGGGAAACTAGAGAGCTAACAAGGCTACTATTCATCATATTATTAAAAGAAATCCAAGATGAATGGCCACAAAATCGAGAGTAGTAGCCCTAATGAAGTCACAATTTTTTTGTGTTTCCAAACCTGTGATAAATTTTATACATTTAACTTACACACAGACTAAATAAGAGGCCTAGTTTTCAGAAGGAAGGACCTTGCAACACTATGGTAAAAATATTCCCCAGTTCACTCCAAAGGGACCTACAACCCTCTACTCTGGCAATTATAGGGGGAAAACACTCAAATATTTAGGACCTATTGGACAAAAATTTGTCAGTGATACCCAGAGACCTGAGACTTCAACATGCTGTCCTCCTCTCTTCCCCTTGTTAAAGTAGAGGCATCTGGAGGCCAATAATAAATGGGTCCCAGCCAAGGTACAACTCATCGCGGGTCTAATGGGACCATGAAATGACCTGGTGGTGATTCCTCAAACTCTATATGAAATCATCTTCTGATTTCATACTTGGTTAGTATACCTCAATATCCTCATCAAGTCCTTGGCCTATAAGGTAAGAGCTATTATTGTTGAGAAAACCAGGACAAAGAATTGGAAGCTGCTCCACTCCAATCTTTCCATGATTGGGAAATTAAAAAAAAAAATCACATAGTATGAGGAGTGGACAGTGGGAGGGGATAGGGACTGGCAGAAATTAGTTCCCCTTAACAATCTAAATACCATGAAATATGGTTCCAATGAAGTTATATAAGGCTATTTATGGGTTCATATTGCAGTACAACTTCTTCCTTTATCCACTTCTATTTTTTAAATATATATTTATTTTAATTGTAAATGGACCTTTGTTTTATTTATTTATTTGTGGTGCTAAGACTCGAATCCAGGGCCTCACACATGCTAGGCAAGTGCTCTACCACTGAGCCACAACCCCAGCCCTCCACTCCCATTTTTGTTGCCTCCCTTCCAAAGGCACTCCTTAATAAACCTCATCCCAGAGTCTGATTTTTGCCCACAATCATTATGTTCCACTTGAAATTAAGTCATTTCCTTTTTAAATAAACTTGTGCTTAATGTTCATAACTACTTCCCAATTTGAGTAATACTAGGTTTCACTCCTTGAAAACTTTTCCAAAGTACTGTCAAGCCAATAGGTATTTTTTAAAGTCTTTAGCATTTTTCTCTGACAAGACCTCAGAAGCACAACTCTTGACTTATAGGTGCTTTTATGTTTAAAATTACTGTTAGTTCTAACTAATAATTCAATGTTT
Source organism: Urocitellus parryii (assembly GCF_045843805.1). Classification (NCBI taxonomy): domain Eukaryota; kingdom Metazoa; phylum Chordata; class Mammalia; order Rodentia; family Sciuridae; genus Urocitellus; species Urocitellus parryii. Next base: position 75,345,632 of record NC_135538.1, on the reverse strand, counting down.
TGAAAAAATATTTTTTTCTTATTCTGGATTGGCAAAGATCATTCAATATCAGTTTATATCTCATTTTCTCTAGAAAGCATTTCATTAGTTCCAAATAATAATATCTTCTCTATTTTATCCTCAGTTAAGTGATCATAACGTGTATAATAGCTTCTTTGTAAGTATATTGTCTTATTTTAGACAGACTTTATTTCTGCAAATAGAAAATGAAACAAAATACATTGGGATCTACATTTCCTTTTATTCTATATAGCTGCAGAGCATTATCTATTGTTACAGTTTAGATGTGAGTGTAGCCCAAAAGCTCTTGTGTGAGACAATGCAAGAAAGTTTAGAGGTAAAATAATTGGGTTATGAGAGCCTTAACTTAATCAGTGCATTAATCCCCTGATAGGGATTAACTGGGTGGTAACTGTCAGAAGGTAGGGAATAACTAGAGGAGGTGGGTCAATAAGGGCGTGCCTTTGGAGTTCATATTTAATCCAAGGTGAGGAGCCATCTTTCTCTGCTTCCTGGTGCCATGTCCAAGCCACATTCCTCAACCACACTCTTATGCCTTGATGTTCTTCTGCCTTACCTCAATCCCCAAAGAATGGAGTTGGCCTTCAATGGAGTAAGGCCTCTATAAGTGTGAGTCTCAAAAGAAACTTTTCCTCCTCTAATTGTTATTTTCACATCTTTTAAGCGCAGCAACAACAACAAAAAAAAACTGACTAAAACATCTATACAATCTCCTCATTAATTTTCTATTAGAAAGTTATAATTAAAACATTATAGAAGAGTTTACAGGCTAAGACACTTTCAATATGAAAAACTACTGGGAATTCGCTATATCATGCAATCTTGAACTTTAAACTATACAACATCTATAGCTTAACCAAATAAGTAAAATAATAACAATAAAAAAATCAAACATGTGCTTTTAAAACATAGCTCTTACTAATGACAACATATTGTACACTAAAATCTTGGGTATGAGTCAAAATATTCTAAATATTGTGCAACTGACAAAAACACTTCTCTGCTATTGGATACAACTGCTCAACAATAAACATTATAACAAGAAACCTTAAGTACACCTCCAGTTACAAATGACTCTAGTGATGAGGCTATTTGTATGAAAAGCCAAAGCAAAATATGTATTTTTTAAAAGCACTTGATTTCTGTGTGTGTGTGTGTGTGTGCAAGTGTGCGCACGAGAGAGAGAGAGAGAGAGAGAGAGAGAGAGAGAGAGAGAGAGAGAGACAGAGAGAGAGAGAGAACGCTCGCGCGCATGTGCGCACGCACTACCAGGAATTGAAACCAGGGATTCTTAACCCACTGAGCACATTCTCAGTCCTTTTTATGTTTTATTTTTGAGAAAGGGTCTTGCTAAGTTGCTTAGGGCCTCACTAAGTTGCTGAGGCTGGCTTTGAACTTGCAATCCCTCTGCCTCAGCCTCCAAAGCCACTAGGACAACAGGCATGCACCACCATGCCCAACTAAAAGCACTTGTTTTTTTGTGACTATACAGTAACAAAGAAGATGGTTGACAATTGGCCTGACAAAACTCTCTGAATCTATTATAAAAATTACAGTGAAAATGTCTTATTTTAAGGAAAAAAATGGAAATATTTACAGTAGCACTTGGCCTACAATCAAATACTAACTATATTAGATGAAGATATAGTACTATAGTTTAATCAAATATGTAGACTTAATCAGAGATTGATGAATTATAATTGGATACTCTGGTTCTGACTCTATTTTGTACCCATTGATTATACCAACTCTTGCTTAGTCCCACCTCTTCTGTTTTTCCTGCCATTTAAGTCTCAGACCAGTCATAAACATGATTGAAGATCAAATTTTTTATCAGAAACCAGAAAGAAGTACAGACTTCCAATAAATATAAAAAGGAAGACTTCCTTCTTACATTTATTGTCATTGGACACTGCCTCCTTTCCCATATTCATGCATTTCCACAGGCACAAATTCTAAAGATTCTTGAAGGAAAAACCTATCTTCAGGGATAGCAACATAAATACCTTTTTAAGGATAGACACATGACATTATCTTATGGCCAATAATAGTTAGAGGTAGATAGATATACAAGAGTTGTAAAGATATAGACAGATATGATTTTTTTTCATTCAACTCACTAGTAAATATTACAATGTACTTAATAAAACTTGGAATTTTAAATTTTGGTATGTTAGCTTATCTTTAGATTTTGAAATTCAATTAAAACAGATAAAATAAAGATCACACATACTTGGAAGAAACTGCCTCCATGAATTCATCCAAAAAGTCATCATATTCAGGACCTCTCACTCTTCTCTGTCGTAATCCAATGTACAGTGGATCTTTAAGTAACTCCTGTTGTACAAAAAAGTTATCATAAAATTGGAAACAATTATATTTATTCTTTCTGAGACTGCTTTTTCACCTATATAAAGGGCTAGAATATAATTTTGTTATAATGACCCATGGTTAAAACTACATATAAATACTGTAGATATATTTTTTATGTAAAATATATCTACAGTATTTATATGCCAAATAATAATTACTGCATGTCAAATATATTATGGATTATTCTAAGGAAAAGAAAAGAAATTGCAATCTCTCAGTGGTGCTAATCAGAAGATCTCAACTCAAGTTTTAGAGGCTTTTTCAAGTTTATCACTGAGAAATAATACTGAGTTTTGAAATATTATATTAGCTTACTAAATGGAATGATAGCAATTCCTTTCTTAGGTTTATTTTCTATTCAAAAAGTAAAATCTTCAAATAATATTTTATTTACACCTTTATCATGATAGATGACTAACTTAAAATAAAATTTCAGCCTTGACCATGTTTTTCTTAAAGTTTTTAGACTTTACACAATTTAAGTTGTTTCTTAAACAACTTATATTAATACTTGAGACAACTTGCTCTGTTCATTTTAGTATATAAAATATTTAATATTATCTTAATAAATTAGTTTTTAAATTGAAGTATAATTTATATGCAGTAAAATGCACCCATTTATAGCAAAATCTATTAGAAAACTAGGAACAAGAAGGACATCTGTGAAAAATCCACAGCTAACAGCATATTTAACAGTGAAAGATTGAATGCCACTCCCTTCAGATAGGGAACAAAACAAGAAATATCTAGCCTTACAACTTCTCTTCAACATTATACTGGCGACTCTAGCCATTACAATGAGACAAGAAAAATGAAGGAATACAGATTGGAAAGAGAAGAACCAAAACTACTTTTATTTTTATATACATCATTATGTACATAGAAAATATTAAGTAATCTACAGAAAAAACAGCATGAAAATACAGGAATTTAACACAATCACAGTATATAAGATCAATATACACAAATCAATTGTATCTCTACATACTTGCAACAGGCAGTTGAAAATGAAGTAAAATAACATAATTCTATTAGGTAGTAATAATGAGCAATGGAATGTAAAGCAATAACATAGCCGGGTCACAGGATTTCTTTAAATTGACTTTGAAACTAATGAATATTATCAAGTGATTTGTAGAGAAACAATAGAGATACTAACCCTGAGAATAAACAAGTAGAAACAAAGGAAGCCAATTTAAAAATAGTCAAGAAAGACAATTAAGAAATATGTTAAGGAGAGTTATTGGAAGGACTCTGTGATCTGGTATCAAAAGTGGAAGGTGGCTAGTAGGTAGGGCAACATGGTCAAATCTAAAGAAAACTGCATTTTGGTGCCCATTAAGGAAACGAACCATGGAATTCTCAAAACATCCATCCTTCACTCATGAATACCATAAACTTATTTTCCTTTCCAACATAGGCTACAGTTCCATTGGGTGATAGTCCAAAACATGTTCTGGGACTTAGTACATTCCTTCTCAGACTGCTTCTGTAAGAAGTAGCCAGACTCAGTGAATCTATGTTCTTTAAATTCTTCCCAGCATATTTTTTTTTTTAAGAACAAAAAGTTTGTCTCCTGTCAGAAACTAGCAACAGAAGCAATTGCAGACAACTAGTGTACTTTAGCCTGTCATCTTGTGAACGATATCCAGAAAAATGAGCAGCCTCAGCCATAAGCACCTGGAAATAATCCTGAAAAGGAACTGGCAACAAAACATAAAAATTAAGACTCAAAAGAAAAGGCAGTGGGCTTTGGAAGATTTGACACTGCTCCCCCACTGGGTAAAGGAGATTTTGGTAATGTTTATTTGAGAAGAGGAAAACAAAGCAAGTTTATCCTGGCTCCTAAATTGTTTAAAGTTCAGCTGGAGAATGCATGAGTAGAGCATTATATCAGGATAAAAGTAGAAATCCAGTCCCACCATAGGCATTCTAATATTCTCAAGCTGTAAGGTTATTTCATGATGTTACCAGAGTCTACCTAATTCTAGAATATATACCACTTGAAACAGTCTAAAGAGAAATTCTTAAACTTTCCAAGTTTGAGAAGCAGAGAATTGCTACTTAGGTTGCTGAACTGGCAAATGTTCTGTCTTGCTACTATTCAAAGATAGCTATTCATAGAGACATTATGCCAGAGAACAAGCTACTTGGATCAGCTGGAGAGCTTAAAATCACCAATTCTGAGTGATCAGTACACGCTCCAATCTCCAGGAGAACTACTTTCTTGACACCCTGGACTACCTGCCCCCTGAGATGATTAAAGCCAGATATATGATGAGAAGGTGGATCTCTGGAGCCTTGGAGTTCTTTGCTATGAATTTTTAGTTGGGAAACCTCCTTTTGAGGCAAACACACACCAAGAGACCTAGGAAAGAATAGAACAAGTTGAAATCACATCCCCTGACTTTGTCAGAAGAGGGAGCCTGGGATCTCCTTCCAGACTTGAGAAGCATAATCCAAGCCAGAGGTCAACTCTGCTTTAAACAGAGTATGGAAAACACCCCTGCATCACAGCAAATTCACCAGTGAATTGCCAAAAAGGCAAAGAGTCAACTATCAAATAATCTTAATTGTGCAGGGATATAAGTCCTGAACTAGGGCTGCTGTACAGTATTCAGGACCAAGTGCTGAAATTCATCTTACTGTAGAAAGCACTACAGGAAAAGTCACTTGTCTTACTGACCATACAGTATCTCAGCCCCACGCAGGAAAGCTCCAACGCAATAACTTGCTTTCTAAGTGAAAGTAGCAGTGAGAGTTGTTCTGGTTTCACAGCTGGAAGCTCACTTGGCTGCAACCATTGCAGCAGCTGTGCCAGTGATCTTTTGCAGGGGACAGATGGCATCTGGTTGTGGGGAAAGTAGCACATTGCCCTGACTCAGACAACTAGGAGCTACATAGTAACCTTCAAGTACCTGAGTGTGTGTAACTTAGTAGATGGCTAAGCCTAAGAAATGAATATGTGACTTTTAAAAAATATTAGAATTAAGATTTTTGTATAGGCTTGTATTTCCCTTCCATGGCATCCCCTTAGGGATATTTTGACTGTCAACCCTGTTAAGTCTGATTGGGTTTCTGGTCCTCCTCCAACACTGTAGGATGTAAGTACATGTGCTCTATCTTTATCTCAGGACTTGCTTGGGACACAGAAGAGACCAAGTATCAGAGATGTTTCTAAATGTTAAGTGCTCTTTTTAAAATTATATTACAATTATGGTGTGTGTGAACTTTAAATACAAAAATAAAGTTCTAAAAAATAAAGAAATATACAAAAGGAATGGGAGATGAAGGGGTTAACTTCTGACAGGTTTGAGAAACATAAAGTCCAGTGTTAAATTTTCAGAATATAGAATTTAGCTTTAAGTATAAAATTGGGATGTAAGATCCAATTGTGGCCATTCTGAGATTCCCAACCTGTATTCAGACATAGCTATTTTTTTAAAAAAAAACTTTCACTTTGACCTCCCCAATTTTAAAATTAGCCAATCTCATAGATAGTAACCTCTTTCTCCTCCTATCAGAGAAAGGGGCATTGCTGCCTAAGGATAGAAACAGGCAGACTTTCTGCCCCAAGTGTGCTTGCTTGCCAGACTTTGTTCAGCAGCACACCCTTCAGCAGAAGTAAAGTTTGCCCTGCTGAGTAACTTCTAAGCACATTTAAGAGTGGTCCATATTATGATTGAATATAGCCCTTGCTGCTCTGGAACTGCAACTTATTTTCCTCTCCCTCCTTCTCTCTAATCTCTTCCCCTCCCTAATCTCAGGGGAAACAGGATTACCTTTTTTCCCCATCCCAGAGTTATCTATCTTTAAACGTACACTCATCACAGAAATGAAGTAATTCAGATTTGGGGATGGCATCAGCAGATCTAAGAAATGACCATCTTCCAAATTACAAAGTGAATTACATCTCTTTATAAAAAAATTAATGGAATGTAGCCTTAGATTCACCTCTTTAAAAAAAAAAAAAAAAAAAAAAAAAAAAAGCCCTATTCCCCTTGATGAGCAGAATCACAGCTTCTGGGACAGGAGTCCCCTGTGCTTCTCCTTTGCTAGCAAAGTAATAAAACTTTTTCCTTTTCCTCAAAACTGTCCTTGTTATTTGATTGGCACTGGGGACAAGGACTGAGCTTTCAGTAACACACATAACTGATTTCTTGCAGTGCCCCAATATTTCTAACATAGGGACTATTGAGATCACTGCCCAGGGGCACTAAGTGTCCAGCCATTGACTCTGGCACTGCATTAACATAGGATTGACTTGTAGATGAAGTCTCCCCAACACACACAAGAGATGGTTGCTATGACTATTTAGAAAGGACCAGGTAGAGTCAGAAGCTCCCCTGCCCAACATGAAGGAGGATTTAAATAATGGACTGGTGAAGACTGTAGAAGGTGGACCCCAGTTCTGGCAAACATCAAACAGTAATAAATATGAAAGTAGCATCAGTAAGTTTTCTTTGTTGTTCTCTGTTGGAGACAACCCACTCTCTTTCTCTCTCAAGAGTGTTCTTTGCTTAAGACTTACTTTCATTTATGACAAAATTCTCTTCTATATCCAACTCTGAATTTTCTTTTGTCAGGACACAAGAACAGAGGCTTGGAGCTGAGACCAGGACAAAGGACAGGTAGCTAATTATCAAAGAAAAGGAAACTGGTAGACAGCACTCCCCATTACCTGGTTGCTAACAACCTCTTGGGGAAGGGAAGGATCACATTTTCCAACACAGGTAATCACCCTCTGGACAGCTCTCTTCCTGCCCTTTTGGTCACTGAGCAAGATAAGAGGAGGAGGGGGCATGAGAAGAAAGAAAACCTGAAATCTATAAAAGGGAAAAGACCTCCACTCCCTCTGGCACCAGCTCTGGACCTCCTCCTCTTGGGAAGTGTCTTTCCCTCCCTCCCCTCCTTTCTCCCTCCCTCCTCTCTCCCCCCTTCTCTTCCTACCCCCATCCTTAAAATAAAACTTCTGTTCTTGCCTCAGTGTTTCTTAGGTGTTTAATATTCAACACCTAGGGAACAAGGACCCTCACTGGTTTCAGAGCTTCATCTCCCACTTCACCTGTGACAATTCCATTTATAATAGCATTACAAAACATGCAATTCATAGGAACATGTTTAACAAAATACATGTAAGACCTGGATGCTGAAAACCACAAAACCCTACTTTTTGAAAACCTCTGAATGATTTAAAATGGAGCCTAACAAACCACCTTCGTCTGTTTTGTTGTTGTGCTGGGGATCATACCCAGGACCTCCCACATGCTAGATGAGGGCTCTACCACTTAGCTCCATTCCCAGCTCTACCTTGGTCTTTTTCAAAAAAAAAAAAAAAAAAAAAAAAAAACAACTGTATATGGAGCCTTCATCTAATGGAGTAGACTATAATGGGATATATAGAAAGTCTTAAAAGTTTTGAGGGTGCTGCACTTCTTTGGATCAATCAGAACAAAGACACTTTAAAATGAAAATACTTCTCTGGGTCCTCAACTTTCCACAGGCAGAAAGCAGACTGAGAAGGTTAATTCAGTTGCTAAATAGACCATTTCTTATGGAAAAGAAAGGATAACTCAGAGGATAGTCCAGAACCTAAAGGGCATAACCAAGAGCCTAAGAACAATGAACTATAGATACATTCTGGGGAAACAGAACTGGACTCAGCTGAAAGAATATTCCCCACCTCCCATATAGGTAGCCTGATAACAAGTATCTGTGAAAATTCAGAATAGCTATGGTCCACTTAGAGCTATATGATTCCTCTTCCTCTAGTTTTGATTGGGTACATTAATTGCTGTATTCTGTCCCTGACTCACCACTGTATGTTGGGTGTGTGGGAACACAAGGCAAGAGTCATACTAAGAAGCAAAACCCAAGAAGTTTTTACATCTAGATCTGATTTAGATCTAGATAAACTTTGGACCTATTGTTATCATTGTGATGAAACTTTCAGAATCCTACTATGGTGGTGAGTGTATTTTGTATGTGGAATATAAATTATTTATAAAGAATAAAAATCTGTATGGAGAAAGGCACAGCTGTCTTGGATGTCCCAACTTGCCTATATATCTCATTTAAAACTACTAACCCACAGGGTCATATACATTAATAAAATAGTAATTTTTAAGTTACTTAAAGGTGGTTTGTTACTGGAAAATTATGTTTTTGCAGGTGTGGTGATACTATTAAGAAAGTGAAACTATATGAATTATCTGAATCGGAGTTTATTTAAAGCCATTAGAAATGCTAAGCTCACACCTATTGTCCTGGTATAATTATTAACAACACTCTTTCATTCTGAGATTGTCATGGTTTGGCCAACACATCTTACTTGAAACATACTGCATAATGATAAGTGAAGGCTTTCTGGCTAGCTGGAAGTTAACATGTTAAATCACATAAATGTATTTCATATGAAATACAAAATCTGAAACCAAGTGTTGTTGTAAAACCCAGCTGTTCTTTAAGGCATAAAAACTTTAAACAATGTACTGGCAGGCTTCTGAGCAGCTGAGGTTGAAGTGCCAATGTGCTAGCTACTATTGATGGCTGACAAAATAAAAAAATACTTTGTCCATGTCTGGAATGTATTTAGACTTATAAAATGTGAATTAGAAAAAAAATAAAGTTGAGAAAAAATGTCACATGTTCCCCTTCTATTTTCTCCCATTCTTTCCCATGCTAATAATTAAAGTGAATACTATAAAGAAGTCTGGTTACAATGTAAAATCAATTACAAAGATTTATGAACAAGATAGAGCTTTTGAATTAAATCAGAAAATTATAATATCATTTCAATCATAAAAATGTCCCTGTCAAAAATTACTGTTTAATTACTTATAACTATAACTAAGAACTTATGATAAGTCTTGAAAAGTAAGTGCAGTCTTAGAGACTTGGCTGACAAAATGTTAATATATACCAAAAACACTTTAACAAGATCATTCAGTTTTTATAACGGCTTCATTGACCAATTAGCCTGGCATGAAAAAAAAATGATATTAAGAATTTCTTGTAGGTGCTGGGGATGTGGCTCAAGCGGTAGCGCGCTCGCCTGCCATGCGTGCGGCCCGGGTTCGATCCTCAGCACCACATACCAACAAAAGATGTTGTGTCCGCCGAGAACTAAAAAAAAATAAATAAAAAAAAAAAAAAAAAAGAATTTCCTGTAGCCAGGAGTCAATGCTCAACAAATCTTTGATGGAGAATAAATTAAAAATTTAGTATGAAATAAGCACTTTTCCCCCAAAGTATGATTATTTCTTTATTTGTTTTTAATTTATAAAATACATGAATATATTCTACTTAAAGAAGAACAAACCAGAAGATGAAGAGTAAAAAGGGCAAGTCTCTGGGCTGGGGTTGTGGCTCAGTGGTAGAACATTTGCCTAGCATGTGTGAGGCCCTGGGTTCGATTCTGAGTACCACATATAAATAAAATAAAGGTCCATTGACAACTAAAAATATGTTTAAAAAAAGGTGGGGCACATCCCCTTAAATACTCAGTCTCCATACTTTACTGAGGAAATCATGACAGAAATTGACTAATCTTTCATTCAATCTTTGTTCAAGCTAAGCAAGCACTTTTAAAAAGGTTAGATCTCCTTTAGCACTATGTGTCACACTAAATGTATGTTGCTTAAAAGACTTAAAAGACAAGCATGAGAGAAAGAAAATTATTGAGGGAAAAAAAGAATAAAGAACAAAGCATGTGAAAATATAAGAGCTCAAAAAAGGAGATAAGGAGGATATGTATTAGTAAGTATACTAATCATCTGATTTGTTAATACCATCCTACTTCCAGACCCTTGCATTTATATGCCTGAAGTATTCATTTATTTTAAGTTAATAGTAATCAATAATAGCAATTATCATCAACTCTCACCTTGTTCTTGGCTCTCAAATTTCTACCTTCTAAAGTTTCTGAGAATTAAAAAAAAAATTCTCAATATTTTATGTTATTTTATTTTTTAACATATAAAAGCAACATATGCCTATCAGAAATATTTGAGAATACTAAAAAATAAAATTAAAACCAAAGATTACTAATAACCTCAACTGATTCACACCTACCCACCATTAATAATTTCATGTATATTCTTCTGGGTCCTCTTCTTTATGTCTATGCATGTATCATAGTATTTGTCCATATTTGGGAAAATACCCTAGACTATTTGATGACCTGTTTTCACAAAGGAATACATGGGGAAAAAGTTCTCATGCTAATAGAAAACATTCATATTGGAATGCTATCCTCCTAAAAAGAATGAACAAATTAACCCCCTTGAGTGGTATATAGTAAACATGTCTATTTAGTTGTACTCTCCAGTAAAATATTATCATATATATATGTGTGTGAAATATACATATAAACATAATAAAATATAATAAATTCACATACATATGTTTTTATATTTATATATGCAGAAAGCAGACACAAAAATTTATCTAATAGTATTGATTTTCTTTATTGAACATTTTTATTATGTTAATTGATTTTTATTTGGTCTTTTAGATATATATGACAGTAGAGTATATTTTGATATATGAAACATACATGGAGGATAACTTTTACTAATTAGGATCCCATTCTTGTGGTTGTACATGATGTGGAGTTTCACTGGTGGTATACTAATACGTGAACATAGGAAAGTTAGGTCCAATTCATTCTACTGCCTTTCCTGTTCCTATCCCCCTGCCTTCCCTTCATTCACCTTTGTCTAATCTACTTGTTTGTTTGTTTTTGTTTTCGTTATTTTGGTACCAGGGATTGAAATCCCGAGTCACTCAACCACTGAGACATATCTCAACCCTTTTTTGTATTTTTATTTAGAGACAGTGTCTCACCAAGTTGCTTAGGCCTGAGTTGCTTTTGCTGAGTCTGGCTTTGAACCTGCATTGCCTCAGCCTCCCAAACTACTGGGATTACATGTGTGCACCACCACGCCTAGTCACTTTTTAATTTATTTTTAACTCATACATCAAAACATTAAAATGGCACATATTAATGGGATACCATGTGATCTTTCAATATATGTATATACATCAAGTTAAGCATATGTATTTCCTCAATTTTTTATTATTTATTTATGGTAAAAATAGTCAAATCCTTTGTTTTAGCTATTTGAAATGCACAGCACATTAATGTTATATGTTATAACCCTACTGTGCAATGGCACACCAGAACTTCTTATTAAGCTGTTTTTAAAATTTATTGACCATATTTCTTCCTTATTTGTAAACTATCTGCATCCACATGTCCTTAAACAATTAATATTGGGCATTTGACATTTTTTTGTTCACTTGAAAGGGTCTCTATATGTTATAATACAGCTTTACATGCTATAACATGAATATTTCCCATATAAGCATTCATTTAAAATTTTTATTTATAATATACAGAAAATAATTTTCTTTGTTGCCATTTTCAAGTTAAAAAAAAGATTCCATAGAGAAATAATAAATATTTTTCGCTCTTTTGCCAGTTCATGTCATCAATAATATTAAGCAAAGCAACCATCACAGTCAAGTATCTAAAGCAACATTTCTAAAATGTCGGAACACATATGAGCCAGCATGACTGTTAAGAAGTGCTAAAAATTAAAATATCTGAAACTCAATTGTGATTCAGTATATCTGCAGTGGAATGTAGGATTCTTCACTCTTAACATACACCCTTGGCAATTCTGAACTGGAAGGTCCATGGAAAATTATATATATATTGAGAGCCACTCATTTAAAACTTTTATTCAGTTGAAATCAAACCACTCTACTTTGTAATAGGTTCTGTCTCATGTAAATAATTTTTCTGTTTTGGTCTATATAATGGATATTTCTAAAATATATCCCAAACTTCAAGGAGTTCCTGGCTAGTAATAGTGTTGAAAAAGTTAAGCTAAAGACCCCATTCTTTTCTCAAGGCATTGGTGCAGTGTCGTGGAAAATAAATTCTTGATAAAACCCATTATCACCTTCTAATTTAGAGAAGGTGAGGTAAGGGCTGGTAAAAACAAATATGAGACATTTCAGATCCAAAGCCTGTGATCTGAAGCATAGTCTTCTCTGCCCTGGCTTTACTATAACTCATTATAATGCAGGACTACTCACTTGAAGTGGCAGGCAATCTCCATAATGTAAAAGGATAAATGCTAGAAGTGAAGGGGAGAGTTGAGAAGGAGATGATGATATTCCACCCCTCCCCAAAAGATCTGCACATTTGAATCCCAAGAACCTGTAAAGACATTACCTTATTGTGCCAAAAGACACATACAGACATGATAGGGGTGAGTTCTAAGATGGAAGCAGAGAGATGCTGTTATACTGCTGGCTTTGAAAATGGATTAAAAGGGCCATGAACCAAGGAAGAAAGGCAGTCAAGAAGCCAGAAAAAGGCAAAGAAACGCAATGTAGTTCTAATGATACCTTTTAGCCTTTGCAGACATGTATTGGACTTGTGACCTATAGAATGAAAATGAAATACATTTATATTGTTTTAAGTCATTAAGTTTGTAGTAACTGTTATAGTAGTAATAGAAAACAAATACAAGCCACATTCTGAAGGGAGTAGAACATATATAGTAGAAAATATGACATAAAATATCTAACATTTCTTTTATTTCACTCAGTTCCTCTCAAACAGCTGGTCCATGTCAAAAATGAAGAGTTCCTTCTGGAATAAAGGAGGAATCCTCCAAATGGGAAAGTTCAAGTCCTAATAAGGATTCTATATCTAGACACACTGTACACATAGTCTACAAGCCAGACAAAATAAAAACAGAAACAAAAAAGCTGTGACCTAAGGTAATGGGTTAATAAACAAAAAAATAACTATGCAGACACAAATGTTCTTCTACTCATACTGCCATGATTTCTTAAAGAGAGAGTGTTATAGGCTGAACTGTGTTCTCAAAATTCATATATCAAAACTCTAATGCCTATTAGCTCAGAATATACTGCAGACTTAGAGATAGGCCTTTAACGAGGCAATTAACTTAAATGTGATTATTATAGTTGGACTTAATCCAATATGAGTGATGTCCTTATAAGAGGAAGAAATTAGGAAATAGGCATACACAGAAGGCGGCCATGTAAAGACACCTGAGGAAGATGGCCTTCTACAAGTCAAGGCAAAAAACTTACGTGAAACCAAGCCTGCCAACACCTTGGTCTCAGACTATTAGTCTCCAGAACTGTGAGAAAATAAAATTCTGTTGTTTAAGCTACTCCATGTATGGTACTATAAAACAGTCTAACTATTAGATCATGTAAATATGAAGGAATCCTCTAAGACCTAATAATGTCCAGGCAATCATGGAGAGGACACAAGGAACACCTAATCTACTTTTGGTCAAATAACAAGCCTAGATGATGCTCAATTATTCCGGGAAAATAGACAAATAATACACACAATTTATATCAAAAGATTATGCAACAGCAAAAAAAAAAAGAGGAGGACAAGGAAGAATTAAATATGCTCTCTTGAGAGACAACTGAAGAAAATTTACATCATATAACAGAAGTAGATTTTACAATTGTTTAGATTTTAGCAATGGTTTCATAAGTAAATTAAAGAAAATGTAGACTGTGAAATAAGAGACAAAAAACAAGATGAAAATATGAACATCTACTGAATTTACTGGTTAGTAAATTAACTCAAAAGAATTAAGTGTTTTTGTTTTTGTTTTAGGAACAGGATCTTGCTCTGCAGGCTGACATCCATCTCCTTGGGTTTAAGTGATCCACCAGCCTCAGCCTCCAAGTAGCTGAGACTATAGGTGTACATCACCCTGCCTGATTTGAAGAAGAGAACACTTTTATGGCTCAATTTCTGTGTCTTTTTTCTTTAAATTTCCTATGAAAAGTTGCAGATTTAAAGGTAGTTAGGCAAATATGACTTTATAGAGAATGAGAACTAATTCTTTTCTATTCTCATTGTTACTAGGCACAAAATTTATGATTAGAGAGGAAACTGCTTATAATTTGCATTTTAAAAGCATCTAGTTTTAATTCAAACATCTAGTATTGTTAGGTTATTCTGAATAAGAAACTAAGTGGTGTTATCCACCCTTTTATATTTTTATTATGAAGTGTAACACTAAGTAAAGATTCACAAAGTAATGAGATTAAAAATCAGTGCAGGAACATTCTAACTAAAAGGATAAATGAAAATAAAATTTCAGGATGAATGAGAAAGCTACAAGTTGGCAACTCGGTTCATTCAAGTTTTTTTTCTATCTTCTATCACATGTGACTTAAAGACCATAAACCTTAACAAGAAAAGTGATGCAGTAGGCATCACAATCCCAGGCCTTAAATTATATTACAGAGATATAGTAACACAAATGGCATGGTATTGGCACAAAAAACAGACATGAATACCAAAGAACAGAATAGAAGGCACAGAGACAAACCCACATAAATACGGTTATATCATACTAAACAAAGGTGCCATAAGCATTCACTGGAGAAAAGATAGCTTCTTCAACAAATGGTACAGGGAAAACTGGAAATCCATACTAGAAGATTGAAAGTGAACTCATTTCACCCTACACAAAACTCAACACTAAGTGGAACAAGGACCTAAACATTAGACCAGAGACCCTGTTTCTACTAGAAGAAAAAGTAAGTCCAATTCTACATGTCAGCTCAGGAACCAACTTCCTCAATAAGACTCCTAAAGTGCAAGAAGTAAAATCAAGAATCAATAAACAGGATGGTAAAAAGCTTCTTCACAGCAAAGAAAACAATCAAGAGCATGAACAGAGAACCAATAAAATTGGAGAAAATCTTTGCCACCTCCACCTAAGATAGAGCATTAATCTCCAGGAACACAAATAACTCAAAAAAGTTAACACCAAAAAATAAAAATCCACAAGTTAATAATGGTCAAAAGAACTGTACAGGCACTTCACAGAAGAAAAAATATGAATGGTCAACAAATATATGAAAAAATATTCAACATCTCTAGCAATTAGAGAAATGCAAATTAAAACCACACTGAAATTCCACCTCACTCGAGTCAGAATAGCAATTATTAAAAATACAAGTAACAATAAATGTTGGCAAAGATGTGGGGTAAAAGGTTCACTCATACATTGCTGGTGAAACTGCAAATTGGTGCAGCCAATATGGAAAGCAGTATGGAGATTCCTTGGAAAACTGGAAATGGAACCACCTTGTGACCCAGCTATCCCACTCCTCCTACTATACCCAAAGGACTTAAAACCAGCATACTACAGAGACACAGCCACATCAATGTTTATAGCAGCACAATTCACAATAGCTAAACTGTGGAACCAACCTATATGCCCTTCAGTAGATGAATGGATAAAGAGAATGTGGTATATGTACACAATGGAATATTATTCAGCATTAAAAGAGAATAAAATCATGGAATTTGCAGGTAAATGGATAGAGTTGGAGAATCTAATGCTAAGTGTAGTTAACCAATCCCCAAAAAACAAATGCTGAATATTTTCCTCTGATAAAGGAGGCTGATTCATAGTGGAGTTGGGAGGGAGAACATGAGAGGATTAGATGAACTCTAGATAGGGCAAAGGGGTGGGAGGGGAAGGGAGGGGCAGAAGGGTAGAAAAGATGGTGGAGTGAGATGGACTATACTTTGTATACAACCATAGATATGAAAAATTTTGCTCTATATGTGTAATATGAATTGTAATGCATTCTGCTGTCATATATAATAAATTAGAATTTTTAAAAATGTGATATATATAACAAATTAGAATTTTAAAATGTGATATATATATATATACACACATACATATACACACACACACACACATACACACACAATGGAATATTACTCAGCCATAAAGTAAAATGAAATTATAGCATTTGCTAGCGAATGGATAGAACTAGAAAATATGATGCTAAGTGACATAATCCACTCCCAAAAAACTAAAGGCTGAATGTACTCTCTGATATGTGGATGTTAACGCATAACAAAGGAGGGTAGGGAGGGGAAGAATAGAAATTAATTAGATTAGACAAAAGGGAATGAAGGGAAGGGAGGGGGAATGGGAATAGCAAAGACAGTACAATGAAAGTCAGGTATAACTCTCCTTTCCTCATACATGAATACAGAACCACTGTTAACTCCACATTATGTGCAATGACAAGAATGGGATCATAATTGGAATGCTTTGTACTCCATGTATATATTGTCATGTATATATAAAACAAACAAACAAAAATCCTCTACCTCAGGTTCAATACAGACTTTAGAATAAGATTTTGCACTGATCATATTTAGTAAGTCCTATGGTTATTTTCTGCATAATGTGAAAACAATAATTTAAAAAACAAACTATAATATCTTAAAGAAACACACACACACTCACACACACACATAGTATGCACTTTTCAAAGCATCATAAAACACCAAGGGAGCTGATAAAAGAGTAAACACATTATAAATGGAGAAAGGAGAACAGAGAGAATAATTTTCTCATAAAGGTTGAGGGCCAGATTTGAGCAGAGAAGGAGAACCAAAAAAAAAAAAAAACCCAATAAATTTCATAAAATAACTCATAGAATAAACTCAAAATGCAAGAATTGGTGCCATTTTTTAAGGTACATAGCTGTCTTATAAACCTAAAATATTTACCTCATTTTCTGTACCCACATCCAGAATGATAGGCAGACACTGTTGAGGATCTACTCCTCCACAAGCTGTATATAGTGCCAATTTACCCACAGGGATGCCCATTCCATTACAGCCAAGATCTCCCAGGCCAAGAATACGCTCTCCGTCAGTCACCACAATAGCCTAGAGAAAAAAAGAAAAATAATCTATTATGAGAGTTTTCCAAATTCTGGGACACAACTTCCGGTCTCTTTTTCTTAAATTAATATTAAAAATTAAGCTGTTAGAAAACAAACAGAGGCCAGCTTTGGTGGCGCATGCCTGTAATCACAGCAACTTGAGAGGCTAAGGCGGGAGGATCACAAGTTTGATGTCAGCCTCAACAATTTAGCAAGGCCCTATGCAACTTAGCAAAACCCTGTCTCAAAATAAAAAATAAAAAGGACTGGGGATATGACTCAGTGATTAAGCACCCCTGTATTCAATCACTGGTGCCAAAAAAATAAATAAAAGAAAACATAAATTTAATATATCTGGAAAAATTTTGTAATGGCTATTGTGCAAGACTGGGGAAAAATAAATTTAAACACATTTAAATATTTTATATATGCATACTTAATTAGGTTACTGAAGAACGAAGAGAAGGTATACACATAAAGATTCAAAGATTCCAAACAATTTAGTCTTCAATTAAGAGGGGCAAATGGAAAAAGTACAGGGAAATAAGAGCTCAGATTGGGAATCAAAGTGAAATTTAGGTTGGCTTTGAAACTAGTCATATTCATTTTGAGTACAATTACAGTACAGTGCTCAAAGTTAAGTACTACATGATTGCTAGATAAACTGAAGAAGTTATGACTCTCTCTGAAATGCTCTGATGTTAATTTATATATCCTGGCACCATTCTTCTGTTTTCTCATAATTTTGACCCATCCTCTTTATTCCTATAACCTCTTTTTTTGTTTGTTTTTGGTTTTGTCTTAATTTTTAAAAATACTTTTATTTTATTTATTCATTTTTATGTGATGCCAAGGATCAAACCCAGTACCTAGTACATGCTAGGCAAACGCTCTACCACTGAGCCACAGCCACAGCCCCTCCTTGATATAGTTCCACTATCTTTGAAACATGGCCAGTATTGTCTGCTACATCTATAACCTGATTATCTTCCATTAGACTTGGTCAATTTTGTTTGGCTTATTTCTAATTGCCTTGAGTGTTTATGAAGCATACACATAATTATGTGGAGAATTTGTCCTATATAATTTAATATCATCATATGAATTAATGTACCTAACATGTTTGTTCTGTGATTTGTGGCCATTAATTGAATTTAAGCAAAACTAAATTTTTTTTCTTTCCCTGAACCAGAAAACCCAGGGTGCTCTACCACTGAACTATATCCCCAGCTCCTTTTTTAGTTTTATTTTGAGATAGGGTTTCACTAAGTTTCCGAGGCTAGTCTCAAACTTGTGATTTTCTTGTCTCAGGCTTCTGACTAACTGGAATTACAGGTGTGGCCCACCACTCCAAGCTTAAGCAGAGACTAATCCTATGAAAAACAATTTTACAAAATGCTACACTCATATTATCCATGAAACTTTGAAAATATCAATTATTTGTCTTGGATAAAACAGTGATTTAAACTTGTTTCTTTGTAAAATGGGAATCATAAATGTACTTTGCAGAGTAGCAGTATAAAATTAGGAACCAACTCTTTTGCTCATCACTGTACACTAGCATCTAGCACAGCACGTAGCAAACAATAAAAAAGCAATAAGTATGTCGATTGAATAAATCTATAATTCCATAAAATGAAATCTTGATACATAAAAAATTTACCACAGTACCTAATACACTACAAATTCTAAATACATATGTATGTATACACATATATGTATATATAGCTATTATTACTATAATCAGAACTAATGCATATAGTCAGCATTTTAGAAGTAAGGAGGAATCTAGAGTACATTCTTTCTACTCCTCTAATTTTACAGATTAGGAAAATGAAGATCCCGGAACTGAAATAATTTGCTCAAAATGAGTTACCTAATTAGCATCAAAGGACTAGAACCTGGGTATTTTCACTCTTAGTACAGTGCTTTTCCACCCTACTATGTTGCAGAATATATTTTTAAATACACTCTTGAGCTCTATTTAATATCCTATATTATGCCTATATTATGCCACTTTTTATAAATTACTTTAAAAGTAATCATATTGGACAAGTAAGAATTATTTTTACATATTGTACATAGTTCACCTTTGAAAAACTTTTCCCTAACTGCAATGAGTTATGGAAAAATATTGGTTATGCTTTTTTGGAGAAGAGAATCTGGTATCACTAGACTAACTCAACTCTGACTTACAGTAAAAAAGATAAAACAATAGGGCTGAAGTTGTAGCTCAGTGCTAGAGTGCCTACCTCATATGTACGAGGCATTGGGTTCAATCCTCAGCACCACATAAAAATAAATAAATAAATAAATAGGCATGCATACAAATAAATAAATAAAATAAAAAGGTATTATGTTCATCTTCAATTAAAATATTTCTAAAAATATAAAACAAATATTAGAGAACTATAACTTTGTTTTTTAAATTAAACTCAACTTTGCAATCTCCATATACTTCATATGTATATTTAATAGATATTGTTTTATTTATTATTATCACAGAGGTACTTTTATATATCATTGATAATACTTTTGTGAATGTGTCCCTTATACAAGAAAATTCCAGTTAGCCTGTCTATACTTATACATATTTTTATGCTTTATAAGAAGAGTACCACTGTAATATAAATTAATTATGGCCTGAATAATTTAAATATTACATTACAGGTTTTATTAAACACACTTAAACTCAAGAGTGTTGCATCTTATCATTTTTTGCAGTTTCAAATTTTTTGAAAAATGTATTTTAAGAAATAAAAACCTTTTGTTTGTTTTTTAAGGATTTTTTTGTTTTTCTTCATTTTTTTATTTGTTCTTGTTAGATATACAGGACAGGTAGGGTATATTTTGACATTCATTCATTTTTCATAGTACATCTATGTTAAATTAAATGTATGTCTTGATCTGGGTGTGTGGCTCAATGGTAGAGCTCTTGCCTAGCATATTTGAGCACTGGTTTGATTCTCAGCACGACATAAAATAAAATCAAGATATTGTGTCCTTCTCAAAGTAAACATAATTTTTAAAAAAGATATGTATGTCTTAAAGTCAAAAGAATCATTATTTTCCATTTTTCATAACGTTTATTCTCTAACCTGTTCTCTCATCTAGCACTATTATTTATATAAAATACAAGACATAAATTACATATAAATAGTAGTTTGAAAAGTTTTTTAAATAGGTTTAGAGGCATTTACTGTTTTATCTTAGTTTATGCCTTTTATAAGAAACATACATTAATATCATTAATTTATAAATATTTCAATATTAAAGAGTACATTTGAGTAGTGAAAAAATTCTGAGATAAAATGTGTTTGTCATATAGGCAGTTTATCATTAAATTAGCATTCTCTTGCTCTTGATTTTACCAACTTTGTCTCCTCTTAAGAAAAATAAAGCAGTTAGATATTTTTTATAAAGTAATCAAGTCACATAATCAGGATTCATCTCAATAAGACAACCACAATTTTATCAATGAAATCTATGTTTCAGAAATCACCTCTCCACCCCAAAATATAAAGTACTATCTGGGAAATACCTCCTTAGAAACTATTAGCATGAAATACGGAGGCACTCTTCCTGCCTTTATCCTTTCTTTTCCTTCCCAGAGCCTGTTTCCCACCTAGCTCACTAAATATAGAACCCTTCCTCTTTTCTTGCTCTCTAGAAACCCTGTGGGGTTTTTATTTTGTTCCTGGTAAGCAGAGTTCTCTCTACTTCCTAATTGACTTGTTCTGAACTGCTTTCCTCTGCCACACCCTTTATGATGTTTTGCCTTACCTAGGGCTCAGAGCAATGGAGTCAGCCAACTATGGACTCAGACCTCTGAAACCATGAAGACAAAAAATCTGCAACTTGTACTCAATTTTTTTTCCTCTTCTAAAATTGTTCTTGTTAGGTCTTTTGGTTGCAGCAACAAAAAAGCTGACAGAAACAATGGTACTTGGGATTGAACCCAAGGGTACTCTACCACTAAGCTACATCCACAACACTTTCTATTTTGAGACAAGAGTCATGCTGAGTTGTACAGGCCGGCCTCTAACTTGAGATCCTCCTGCCTCAGACTCCCAAATTGCTGGGATTATAGGTGTGTGCCTTCATTCCTAATTGACTTGTTGATTTGTAAAATCCTCTAAATTTCTAGTTAAAATGTAAATAGCCTTTTTAGATGATCACACATTTTTTCTTTACAAAATTAACACATTTCTTAGAATAGCTGAGAAGAACAGGATCCGTGGACAGGTCAATCTGGAAGGTAGAAGAAAAGTTGAAGGAGCAACTTAGGTGGGGAAAATGAAAACAGTGGGGAGATTAGAAATAGTGAAAAATACTTAATGAGGTTGACTAGCAAAAGCCTTAGAGAGACAAATTAAATGATTCCAGCCACAAATGCTTGGACAAAATCATTAAAGGAGTCACTTGAAAAGCCAGAGCAAACAGAAGCTCTCCTCTAAAAAATATTGATTTCTTTAATCTTAATCCTAAAAGACATAACATTGCTTGGCATCCCACAGAAAGGAAAACTAGAGCCAAACGGAGAACAAATATACCTCATCTCCCTTAGACAAGGAAAGTGTTTTAGGATTATGTTTAATATCAGAGCCTCTGGGGGACAGATCTGCAACTTGTACTCAATTCCCCCCAGATCACACATTGCTCATGCATTAACAAGTAACCTATAGGTGCCTTCCCTCACTTAATTATCATGATAATTGTAAGAGGTAATCCATTACAAGGTTTCACACACAAAGCTACCAAATGTCAGATACTACTATTACTTTTATTGTCATTAGCTCACACAAAGAAAGAAGTCGGATGAGCTACTTACTTACTTAATCTGAATTAACAGATTTCTTTTGGCAACTTGGATCCTCTAAGTGGATGGTTAAATGCAGCACATAAGAGTTTGCTTAAGGAAATTCAGATGTATCTTCAACATATATATTATCACTTATAATAAACAAAGAAATACTAAGAAACGAGACACAAAGAATAAGGAAACAGTACTAAATAGATTCAGAATAAAATTAATCCATTATGCAAAATTCAAAGGGCTATAAATTGATTCCCACTGAAAAATTCAGTGAATGCTACCTAATACCATGAGAATTATCAGTATGATCTAACTATTTCAGGGGACAGAAAAGAGAACAAATAAATTGCCTCAATGGAAAAATTTGACAACTTACTTTGATGACATCTTCTGGCCAAGCATTAAGAATTGAAGCAATATGCCCTCGATCATGGATACTAATAAAGAGACCTCTGAGAAGAAAAAGAAAGGTAATTTTAATTTTCTTAGGCCTGTCAAACTATACTGGACATTAATATTTTTAAAGTTTATTAATATATATCAATTGTGATTAAACTAGTGAAAATTATTTCTTTTAAAAACTAAGAGCTAGGAGTCTTATAAGTAAAAACGAAGGCACTTTAATATATTGACATCTACATTTTAAGGTAAGTTTATTCTTTGCGGGGGGGGGGGTCAAACACAGGGGTGCATTACTACTAAACTATATCTCCTTTTTTTCTTTTTTTTTGAGACAGGGTCTCACTAAGTTGCTGAGACTGACCTCAAACTTGTGGTCCTCCCTCCTTAGCCTCCCAAATTGCTGGGATTACAGGCATGCATCACAGCATTCAGATAATTATTTAAAAATATCTAACAAACATTTTTAAATATATAGCATATTTTAAATATTTTCATTAAATAATTCACTACTTTCACACAGAGAATTTAAGGAGCATTATCTATACCACCAATAGATTCTTTTAGTCTTTTATTGAATAATATATACAAAAGCATTTTTAAAAATAACATGAAGCACATCTAAATAGGTATTTCCAGCATATATTCCATTTATTACATTTTCACACATGCAGATGATAACATGTATGGCTAAGGGCTAGAGTTGTGCTCAGTGGTAGAGTGTTTACCTAGCACTGGGTTCCATCCTCAGCACCATATTGAAAGAAGAAAGAAAGAAAGAAAGAAAGAAAGAAAGAAAGAAAGAAAGAAAGAAAGAAAGAAAGAAAGAAAGAAAAGAAGGAAGGAAGGAAGGAAGGAAGGAAGGAAGAAAGAAAAGAAAGAAAGAAAGAAAGGCATTGTGTCCATCTACAACTATAAATAAATAAATAAATAAATAAATAAATAAATAAATAAATAGGCTAAAATGACTTACTAATGCTGAACAGTTCCTTCATGCAAAGCCCACTTGATTCTTTCATTTGTGGCTTGAGATGGTATTTGCAATTCATGCTATTTAAACTCTCACCTGTAGTCTTTAAACTACCTGCCCTCTCCATGTCCTATGAAAGCTTTACAAGTAACTTCACAGATTAAAGCACAGAAATCTTTTAAAAATGCAAATACGTTATCCTCATTTAAAAATTTCACTTTACATACTATGGTTATATTTGCATTCCCATATTTATAGCAGTGTCCATCAACAGATGGCTATATAAACAAAATGTGAGATGCATAATATACACAATGGAACTTTATTCCACCATAAGAATAAAATTATGTCATTTGCAGGAAAATGGATGGAACTAAAGAACATTATGCTAAGTGAGATTAACCAGACTCAGAAAGTTATGGGTCATATGTTTTCTCTCATACAAGGAAACTAGAGAGATAAAAGGGAAAGAAAATGGACCTCAGAATATAAAACAGAGACCAACAGACTAAAAGAAGGGTCTGGGGAAGTAACGAGGAAGAGAGGAGAGGAGATAAAGTAAGAGTATGAGGGAAAGAAACAGATCAAATTGAGAGTGGTACATGTATAAATATAGCACAATGAATTCCATTATTATATGAAACTATAATGCAGCAATAAAAAGTAAATTTTTAAAGTTTTGCTTTAGTATTTTTATAACTCAAAACAGTACAACAAATGTATAGTTTAATGAACTGTTATAAGATAAACACCTTTTTACATAATGCCAGTTTAATCAAGGGCAATTTTGCCAGCTACTCAGAAACCATCTGTTTTTCTCCCAATCAAAAACTCTTCCCTTCTAAGAGTGACCACTCTCTTAACCTTTGTGGTATAATTTCCTTGATAGTCAATAGTTTTATCACTCAAATCATACAATATCCCTATGCATTGTTGTTTTAATTTGTCCAATAGAGTTGGCAATAATCTAAATTTTGCTGATAACATTCCTATGATATAGAATAGCATGTTACTCTTTTTCAGCATTTCTTGAAAAATTTTTAATTGGATCCAGAGACAATATGGTTCATGTTCAATTTTTTGTGCAAGACACTTAATGGATTCATCTTACCTGAAGAGACGGTAATTGGAAGTCCTTTTTGTGACGTTAGCAGTCACTGATGCTTAATGTTTAAATTCACTAATTCATTAGTGTTTACAAAAGGATGAGATTCCAATTCTATCATTCATTATTTGTATACTGGAAATTTCTTTGAAGAGAAATTATGCCATATTTGGTTCCCCAAGGGTATAGTTGATATAGGAAAAAGTAAATGCTTGAATCTCTCTTTATCAGTTTTTAACTGATAGAGGTAGTTTACTAGAATTCTTCAAGGATTTCCACTTAGTTATTATTGGTGGAAGTATTATATGGGTATATAATTATGTGCTGACATATACATGTGTGTCTGTGGGCTTTTAAAATATTTATGTTTTAGTTGTAGTTGGACACAATACTTTTATTTTATTTATTTATTTTTATGTGGTGCTGAGGATAGAACCCAGGGCCTGCACATGCAAGACAAGCACTCTACCACTGAGCTACAACCCCAGGCCCTGTGGTTTTTTGGTTCTGCTTTTTTGGGGACCAGCATAAACTCAAGGTTTAAATATATTTGATGTGTTTTAATTCATCATATATATTTTCTTTATTGATACTCAAATTGTTCTATCTTTCTCAAGCAGAAGAATCATGTTGTCTTGAATCCTTTTGATATGTATGTATAAACTACAATAGGTAGTTTTTAATAACTTGCTTGGTTTCTATTATAATAAGATGTTCTAAATTAATTTTGAAAATGTTCTGCCCCAGGCCAAAAATAAGTTATTCCTCTAAGAAGCCCAGGGTTCTCTAAGCAGAGAAGTGTTTATTCAAAACCACAACCTAAGTAATAGTGATGTCTACTGTTACTATTTGACCAAAACGTTGTTAGGAAAAAATTTTAAAAAAATGTTTATAAGATTGACTTTCTATTGATTCTCAGGTTGGCACTTTTCCCAAGTATTCCTCTATTATTTCTTAGCAAATTCTATTGATCGCTCTCCAAGAGGACCAGTTTATACCTCTCCTTTCTGCTCACATCTTCTACATCCATACCCCTCACTTTTAGTTGACAACCTAATCTTAAATTTCAAATAGAAATAGATGCAGTAGGATGAAAACTACCTCATCTTTCTAACATAAATTTTATAAATGCATATGCATTCTTTTTTACATCCTCACCCTTCCCTCTGGTTATAATCTCCCTAACATTTTTAAGGTACTTCTCTTATGCTCCAGATCCTTCCCATCTCAGCTTTTCAAAGGCTTTACTCCTGCAATTATCCTATCCCTAAACTGCACCACTGCTTTCTCTACTGGATCAAGTTTATTGACATAAAAATCTGTCCTAACATTATCCATATCTTCAAAAGATTAAATTTTGTCCCTTATTCTCTCCTTCATAGCAAAGCTCCTAAAATTATTTGCATATTCTTATTTATCTGTATTTATATCTCCCATCCTTCTTCAATCTATCAGTAAAGCTTTTCTCCCCACACCACTCCCTCAACTCTTACCAAAGATATTGATGACTGACCCTGAGTACAGATAAAGGTCGCTCTCAACTTTCATCTTCCCTGACTTCTGCATTGTTGACTTTGCCCCTTCTTGAAACACTTTGCAGTCTCTGTGATACTAAATTTGCCTGGGTTTCCTCCTGATCACTGCCTGCTACTTCTCAGGACCTTGGCTGCTTCTTCCTCCTCTAATAGTCTTCTGGTTGTTGAACTGTTCTAAGGTTCTACAGTCCATCTCTCTTTTCCATCTATACTCTCTTGATATATCTCAACCAGTTTCATAGTCCTCTCCTTTGAGCTACAAACTATAAAACTACCTACCTACTTAAGTCTTTCTCATCATTCAGGCCTCAGCTCAGACCTCAGTTCCTTAGACAGGGCTTCTCTGATAACAGGAGTCAAAGCACCTCCACCACACCATTTTTATCATCTTCATAATACATAAATATCTGAAATTATCTTATGTATTTGTTCATGTTTATTGTCTGTCTCTTCCCTGGCAACACCCCTGGTGTGTATATGTGTGTATACACACACACACACACTCACACCCAAAGCAGTAAGGTCCTTAAGTACAGAGACTCTGATTTAGTTATATTGGTATCCCAATGCCGTATGTTGGCATACAGGATTTATCTGACAATATGTATTAACTTCAATGCTCAAAAATAAGGCTTTTATAATCAAAAATTTTAAAAGAACAGAAAACATAAGATAAATGTTGACTTACATTGACTTAGTAAGTCACCATAATTTTTTAAATATTTATTTAGTTGTAGATGAACACACAGTATCTTTACTTATGTTTATGTGGTACTGTGGATTGAGCCAAGTGCCTCACATATGCAAATCAAGCACTTTACCACTGAGCTACAGCCACAGCCCCAAGTCACCATAAATTTTATCATGACAGTAAGCACTCTTAGGAAGGATACTGATGACTGTCTAATCCAATAAGAACATAAATTAAGTTGACACTAAGTTATATCCTTTCCTGGTTTTCTTGCTGTATCATATAAATTTATTGTTCCTCCATAATGAGAATAAGCTCTTTATAAATTATACATTTATCCCTGTCATAGTCAAATTGACTCTAGGTGACCAGCAGGATCTCAATGTACAACTATAAATTTGAAATTCTTAAGGAAAGAATTTATGTTGAATTACATTAAGAAGGACTTGGCAATATAATATTAAATAATATTTCTTGGGAACTTGTCAGCCACAGTTTTCCAAGTGACACTGGTTTCAGGAAACAATTATGTTTTAGTGAGGGACAACAAATGATACCAAAATTAACACCAATTAAATGCCAAGATTTATTATATAACAGATCTGAGCTCAGCTTCAATGAAAGAGCCATTTGGCCACTTATAATCTCTTGCACAAAGTAGAAATACATTCATAGCAAAATGTTTACTCTTGAAGATGATTCAGTAAGTCAAAAATCTGTAATATCCCATTAAAGCCAAGAGTTGTGAGTTATTGGCAAGACTTCCTGGAATGTCTCCATGATTAGAAATCTAATGAAATATCCAAAAGTGTCTGGCACAGAAATGATTAAAACTTTTTGGTACAGAGTTGAATATGAAGCATTAATCCTCAACATACACATGACATAGTTACAAAATAAAAATTTAGACAAGAAAGTATCAATGATATCTTTAAATGTATGCAATTATAATGAACAAAAACTTTTCATTGTTATTTTTGTGGTTTATTAATTTGTTTAAATGTTTAACTTTTATTCAAAGTATGTGAAACAGGCCAACTGAAAATATTCAGTGTGTGTCTATAAGAACTGAGACAATTTTAAAATGTGTATTGTTTTTTTAATATACATAAACTTTTCTCATCACCTCTAACATTGCATATATTCTCTCAAAAGAGATTTAGGAAATGAGGTAATAAGTTTTATTTCTTCATGTTTTCTCAGATAAAATCCCTAATGAAGTTTATTTTATGTCAAAATAGAATTCATTTTATAATATACAACTTTCTATTATAACTGGACATATATTTTCTTTAGGAAATGGGTTTACAACCCTGCTCCTGGGTTAGTGGAAGAAGCAAGAACGTGTCAGTTTTCTATAATAATACCCTTTTCCACTACAAAAGCTGATTTTACTGTTTTCTAAAATAAGGAAATTATACTCCATGTTTTTCACAAAATGTGAGCATGTATTGATGAGCCCTGGAAGTTAACCCAGAGTTGAGTTATATCAACAGGTCTACATTAATGGGAAAAGCAGTACAAATGTCAAGACTCAATTTTTTTTTACTTCAATTTTTCAGCTTTTTGATGATAAGAAAACAATTCAGTAGAAACCATACTTCAAATTTTGAACTCTGATCTTTTGGGGAGACTAGTAATATGTGTTATGACACACTTGTGATGCTAGGCAGCAGCAGGGAGCCCCAGCTCCCAGTTAGCCACACCATCATGAGGGTAAACAACTGATACTCTACAGTGCATCATGCAGCTAAGGTGTTCCATAAGTTAGATGAACTAAATGCATTCTTGCCTAACAATTTTCTAAATTTATGATGGGTATAACAGGATGTAAACCCATGGTAATCAACGAGCATCTGTACTTTTAGAAAGCTAAGCTTAGATAAAATGTGAGGATAAAAATGCAGAGTTAAGAGTCATATGCCTAGAGTAGAAAGGAACAGAAGAAATTACAAAGAAAGAAAGACAGATGGAGGGGGGGCAAGAGAGAAGTATTGCAAAATTCACACCCATTAAAGAAAGAAAAGCAAAGAATACCTAAGAAGAGTCCTCAAGAATAAAATGATTTAATAATTAGGGTGTCCAGTGTTTTGAAGCCAAGAGAAGTCAAGGGAAGAAAATATTAAAAAGGCATGGACCAATTTGGTCATACCTTGGAATACATTTTTAAAAGAATTCTTGAAACTTTTTTTCTCAAACTATTATAATAGTCAACATGATGCTATATCACTATCAAATATATTATGCATTTCCTGTAGATAAAAATATTCTTCATAATCATAACCAGGATATTAATACCATACATTTCTACCATTTAATCCTGACATCACTCACATTTTATCCATTGTCCCAATGATGTACTTCATAATACGAGTCTAATTAAAAATCTTATGTAGTATTTAGTTGCCATGTCACTTTGGTCCCTTTTAACCTGCAACATTTTCTTAGTCTCTTTTCGACTTTCATATATTTTAATACTTTGGAAGTTACAAATGTTTGTATAGAATTTCCCTCAATTTTAGGTCTGTGCGAGATTTCCACATGATTAGATTCAAGTTACACATCCTTTGCAGGATCATAAAAGTGATGCTGGCTGCTTCCTGCTAACTCTCAGGTGGCACCCCCACCCTGCCCCAGTCGCCACTTGTCTTATTACTGAGGATGCTCACTTTGATCACTTGCTAAGGTGGTGTCCTCCAGGCTTCTTTACTACAGAGAACTCTTTTCTTCTTTGTAATTAATAGGTATTTTGTGGGAGGATTCTTTAAAACTCTGTAAATACATTGTTTCTTCATCCAACTTTCAGTTATTCATTTGTTTATGTATATCAGTATGGGTTCACAGTTTGTAATTTTACTCAGTAGGCTGCAAAATTCTGTGTTTGTTTTGTTTTGTTTACAATATTGGGGATGGAACTTGGGGTCTTATGCATGCCAGGCAAGCATCCACCGGCAAACCCGAGGCCACCCAGATTTCAATCTGTTACAAGTATGATTCATTTGATGCCCTACTGTCCTAGATATGACAAGTGGGAGACAGTTCAAGTTGGCGTCTCTGTCCTTTTGACATATCCCATTTAAATACATCCCATTTAAATACATCTTTCCTTTCTAGCACAAAACATCTGTTACTTACTTTGTTGCAGCCCTGAAATCAGCAATTTCTCTACGGAATTCTTACTCCTTTTGGTGGAGAATTGTATTTAGTTCTGAGCTCTGTGTGTTCAATTTCACTGAGGTATTGTTGCTCCCAGCCCAACCTAATGGACTTAGTTAGAGAACATTTGTATGTCACATACTTCAAAGATATCTGTGTTTGTGTGTGTATACACATACACATTCACTTTTATACCTATCTATCTATATATATATAGATAGATAGATAGATACTGAAAACCATAAATACCACCATGATGGTGCCTTCTGGTTTTCTTCCTCCAGTTTTCACTCACTTGTCCTATTTTTAAAAACCTAGTTCCTGTTATGCTTAATGTTTTCACTTATTGAGTCAGTCCTCCTGAATGAAACCAATCTTCTCTCCTCCCCTCCACAAGTGGACACCTCACTCACCTCATCAGCCTCCAATCTCTGAAGCAGATAGCCCTCATATACAGATACCCTCCTTACCCCACTGGGGCTATAACAACATTGGATCACTGTCCTACACTGGGTCCTTTCTCACTTTGTTAGCCTCTTGCACCCTCATCCCAGTCTATGTGGGTGTTTCAAACCGAGCCCAGGCTTCAACAATTTGTGCTAGGTCTCCAACCCTTTCAGTCAGAGAACAGAATAAAGATACATGATGCAGAGAAGAACACAGCCTTACTGCTGCTGCCACTTCTGTGGAACACAGAAAAACTAGTGCTGGTTGAGCAGAAAGAGGCTTTAATTATCTACAGCTACTACAGTGATGCCAATCTACATGACATCTTTACATATTAAAATTTTTATCCCTTTTCTTATCATACTTATGAGAATTAACTTTTCTAATTCTTTTATCTTTCACTATTCTTTATTGTTTTTCATAATATGAAACAAACTGGTTTTTCGCCTTTCAGATTTAATATATTTCTTTTAACCATACAAAATTCTGTCCCATCAATCATAATATTTCAGCATAGTCTGTGAGGCAAGGGTCTAATACTCCACTATATATTTCTCCAAATATCATACTTCTGACATAACTATTCTTTTTCCTCATTATTATCTCCTTTCCTTTGACACCTGCTTTGTTTTTTCCTCCAAATTATCAGCCTATTATCAACTTCCTCATTTACTCAACTAGGTTTTATCCATTCTGCCAACAATTCTTAACTCCTTCATCTATTCCTCTATCACACCCTTTCTGAAAACCTGCAAATCTAAATTAATCTACCTGCCTTCTCTTCTCTTCAACCTCAACTGTCTACAGAATGATGCTTTAAGAATGCATTCTACCAGGTGTGTGAGATCCATTAAGACCTCCTGGTTTCTCTGGTGTCATCGAGGTCCTCATGACTCAACATGCCTTCCTCAAGTACCTCCTACTAGCTATTCTTAGATTCTCCATGAGAGCTGCTTCACATTTCCCCTGCCCCTTACTCCCCCTACCCACATCTTCATAAGATTAGCATACTTTTGTATGTCTCTAAAGGGGAAATAGGGGCTCTCAGAACTTCTACCCATCCACCTATAAACTTCTATCAGTACCTATGCTGCTTCGTTATAGTATTAGAAAACAAACTGTCAGTGTCTCTGTCCTCTAATCCAGTTCATTGATGGTGTCACTCTCTGGCTACTTCTCAGTCTTCCCCACAGTTTCCTTTGTTTCTGCTTATACTTTAAATTCTGGTGGCATTCTCTAAGTTCAAATGTTTAAAGTTTCTCGTTTTTATTCTAATAAAAAAAGAAAGCCTAGGCATCCCTTGCTTTGCTCCCACCCTTGGATTCATTTTCAAAGTTCACTTTGTCTCAGCTTCAGCTCTGTATGATCCTTCGTCTTTATCTCCCGTTTTTGGTCCCACCCTTGCTCTTGGCATTTGATCAACTATTTTAGCCTGAGAACTATCTAGTTTCCAATTCTAGTGATCTTTTAAGGATTCATTTAGGCAATCCTCCAATACCTCTGGCTCCTCTTACTGCCCAGCTAGTTCCTAATTGGTTATCAGAGACCATTCAAGTGTTAGCTCTTCTTGAAAATATTTCCTGACCCACATTCTCAAGCTGAGTTTGAAATCCCTCTGTAATTCCACAAAACCTTGGGGTGTTTCTCCACTGAAACACTTATCATTCTGTCATAATTTTTCACTTTCTCATATATACACCCTACTAGATTATAAACTCTTGAAGTCAAGAATTTTGTGTTTCTTACTAAAAAAAGAAAAAAGAAGGAAACAGAGAATAATGGCAAGAATAGTGAGAAAGTAATCACTAACTAGCCCAACAGTGGATGGAGTATCTACAGGAGCTATGTGATCAATGGGTATAATTTGGGAGGTCTTCTGAAAATGACAGGGCAGAAAGGAACAGATAGAAAAAAAATAAAGAAAAAATAGCAAAAATCATAACCAGTGTTAGGCTCTAAGACTTGAAGTACTTGGCAGCCAAGAGATCAAGCACTGGAGAACTTAGTGTGAACACTGAAGCAACACTTCTCAGTGACAGTAAAGGACTGAGGACATGGAGACAACTAACAGTTCCAGAGCTACTACATCTGAGGAAGAATAACTAATTACAAGATCATATCAGCTCTGAATGAAAAGTAAAAAACTAAGGTGGTTTAAGTATTTCTAAAGTTTCTAAAGTTTCAGTCCTAAAAGTTCCTAGAAATAAAAGAAAAGGAGCACCTGAGTACTAATTCTATTACAGAAGTAAAAGAATTCTTAATTGAAGCCAGAGAGAAAAGTAGGTTTCCTATTTTCTCTGGGTTCCTACTTCCCAGAGTAAGTTCTCCTTATTATCATATAACATCTTAATAATATTAGTAAAAGTGATTATTTTCTTTGTATAGCTATTTGATTTTGCTCTACAATGAAAATTATGTGAATTTGTTTATTGCAGATATTGACTTAAAGCTTTATTTCTGGATTTCATCCTTACGAGAAGTGAAAATTAATATGGTGAACAGATTTTTAAGATGGACTCAAAGACTTAAAAACCTCCTAGTGTCCACACTTTGATAATCCTCAGACTGTACATACAATAGATTTTACTTTGATTAAATTATGTTAACACAGCTTTACACAAGGAAGATTATCTGTATGACCTTGTACTGTCCCAAAATAGATATTTTTCCCCAGCTGGTCACAGAAGCGGAAAGTCAGAGGTTCAAGGCATGAGGATTCCAAGTACTGTTGCTGACATTGATAAGGCCAAGTGTCAAGGAGTAAGAGCTACTTGTGGAACTAAGAGCAGCTTCCAGCTGACAGCCAGCAAGGAAACAGGGACTTGGGTCCTGAAACCTCAAGGAATTGAATTCTGCTAACAAGAATGAGCGTGGAAGCAGATTTTTTTGCAAGTCTCTAGGTAAGAACATAGTCCATCTGACACCTTGAATTGAGCCTTGTGATACCCTAAGCAGAGAACCCAACTACCCCATGCCAGACTTCTGTCCCAAAAAAACTGTAAGTAATAAGTAGATGTTATTTTAACCTGCCAAATTAGTGTAATTTGTTACAAAGTAACAAAACTAACCCAAATACTGTCTATATAAAAAGTGAAATTCAGATACTCATTTCATTATTTATAGACATGACACAATGCTAGACATCAAGGAAAACAAAAGAGGACAATCCAGGTATTGCCGAATACCTCAGTTCTCACTTCTATGACCAAATTACCAATTAACAGCATCAATGGGTCAGGTCTAAATAGCTTACAAAGTTGGCTCCAGTTTCCAGAAACCAAAAATGGCTACTAAGATTGGCAATATTCTTCTAAATGGTGGATAACACACTAGCTATTGCAATTCAATTTCAATTACTTACCAATTGCCTAACTAGAAGGTCTGAGGCTTGTAAGAGGTAGAACTAGAACAGACAAAAGAATGTGGAGATATGGATTACTAGAAATCTTTTAGGGAATTAGTGGTCCTTACTGTGGCATTCCTCTTGGTTTGACTATCTTTCCTTGAAGACAAAACTTTTAAAGAGGCAGAATTGTAACATAAAAATGCATTTTAATGACTTACAAAAATGTATATTGATAAGCTTGATTCTGATTCTCTAATATTTTCCTTGAGAATTAATATTTAACTACTACTAATGTTTCTGACCTTTATACATTTTCAATTTACTGCATTTAGTCCTTCAATTTTAAAGGAGTCTTAAATATTATCATATAGTAAATTCAAGTACAATAAAACTCTGTGTTCTCACAATTTTGGACATTGATTTTTGTAACTAATAATTTACTGAGAGAACCCTATTATACTTTATGATTTTATACAATAGAAGGGCACTGGATAGGAATAGTATTTTTAGTCATGACTATGAAATCTTAGAATGGTCAGTTAATTCCACTAACCTCAGTAACTTATAGTTAAGTAAAAGAAAAGTGGGTCTACAGTGAACCATAAAGCTATGACTCAATATTCTCTGCAATATATAGTATTATCTTTTCTAATCCTGAGATTGGAATAGAAAGAACTTTACTACTTTATTTTCATTTTTCTTTGCAATATGTGCTAGCTACCAAAGAACTTCAGGAAAGAAGAATAGAAAATCCTTTTACAGACTTTTTAAATAAAAATATATATTCTCTTGTTTTTTATTTGTTTTAATTAGTTATATATGACAGTAGAGTGTACTTTGATATATCATATATAATGGAGTATAATTTCTAATTTTTCTGGTTCTATATGACGTAGAATCCCACAGGCCATATAGTTACATATGTACGTGGGGTAATAATGTCTGATTCTCCTGCTCTTCCTTGTAGTTTTAGGCACATGGTTAAGTATCAGGTCATTATATGAAGAAAAAGGAGGGATGATGAGTGGGAGATCAAAGACTTTTCTGTTAGCAGCCCAAAGAGGAAGTGTCATTGGAAATTTAATTTCTACTCCTGATACTGAACTTACAGAAATTTCTCTATGTATCTATTGAAAAGAGAGGTGTTTGTTTCATGATTTCAAAAATACTCTTTTATTTAGAGAAGTTTGGCTGATTAGGTCATTTTAAAACAATTCCCTATTTTTTTCAACAAATCATTGACTTTATTTTTCCCTTCCACATAAACACAAAATTTGCTATTATAAAATAAAAATAATTTCCTTGGTAAGATACAGATAACATCTTCCATTTTTTAATAACTGGTAGAGAAATGACACTTCTATTTTCCAAAATGAGAAATGCTGATTATTATTGTTCCATTATATATTGTGACCACAATTGGTGATAATTTTAAAATTGTTTCACCAACATGATAAATAAACTACTTTTGTTTACTCTATAAGTACAAACTGGCATTCACTGTACAATGACCATTATAAAGTAAAAAACATGATAGTGTTTTAAAAAAATAATATGTTCTTTAATATAAGCCATGCCAACTAACCCCTTCAACTGGCAGTTCCCTTCATATAGACAGCAAGTACTCTTTACTTGGATGACAATCTTTTAGTCATTTCATAACATGTAAGCTCCCTATTCTCTTATTATTTAGGTAATGTATGTATTGTGGCCTTATATTTAGTTATCTGTAACTTTCAGGAACAAGACAAACATCTCCAATGGTGAATGTCTGATGAATGAAAAATGAGTTTATTCTTGATATACTGAGAAACACAGATGTTCTCAATTATTTCCAAAATTCTTATCAGGAAAAGCAAGAATGTCTCGATACTATAGAAAACAAATGCTTTTTTACAACAACTTGACGGAAAGGAACATGCCCTTTCTCAAGTCAAAATTTGGTAGTCAATTATATCAAATAATAAAAAATCATCTTCAATAAAATTAATATTAGTATAATAATAGTCAAACTGATCACAGATAATTTTTAAAAGGACTTAAAAGAATATCAAAGATGATTTAATGATTTAAAAAGAAACCCTTAAAGGAAGGACTTTTTAAAGGATGTAGCAGAGAAGATGTAAAAAAAAAAAAAAAAAAACACAATAGTTTTAAAATATTTATAGAATTTTTACAAAAAGCATAAGAATCATTACTTTTTAAATATCACTCAGTAATAAAAACTTAGGTAAAAGTGATTCAAGCTTGGATTTCAAAGCCTGTTAAATATTTATTAGGAAGATGTGTTCATACTTTCTATGACATGGATAAAGTAGCTAACATATTCATGTCTTTCTCAACCTGTTTGACTTCATTTCAAGATATTTTACAGTGAGAGGAAGACACAATCAATTGTATTATTTAATTTTGGAAGGAAAGCAGTCACCCTTACCTACTTCTGTGTTCAAACCTTAGGTGATATTTGTTTCTTCTAACTCCCTTCAGTATGGAGGGTAAGAACAAAGACACCAGAAATATTTCATAAGACAGATTAAAATTGTTTGACTATAACATTATAATGAAGAAAATTTTAAAATACCCAGAGCAATGAAGCAATACCTAAAATGAAGACAGAAAAACATAAGCAACAGCCATAGTACTGTAGACTTGTTTACAAAAAACCAATGGCATAAGTACCAAAGACTTCCCAAGCATCCAGTCTTCTCATTCTGTTTGAATTAATAATCTGTATCCAAACAGAATAATTACTTAGTCTCACATCTAGCCTAATATCTCAGGTTTTCTTCCAATGTTACAAATAATAACAATGAGGAAGAAAAAAGCTTGTGTAGCTCTCAAAGGAAAAAAATACATATCCTATCAAACATTTATTGGCAATGTAAAGAAAACAAATCCTTTAGTTACTTAATGTGCATGGAATGAAAGTCAGATCTAGGGCCAATATAAACTATGAACAGAGATCCAACAGTGGAAATAGAAGAGACACTCAATATTGATGTATACCACAATAATGCCACTGCATTTTATGCAAGAAGTCAAAGGTACTAAGGACAAAAAATAGCAATAGGAACGAAAAAAAGATACAAGTAGAACTCAATTACTTCCAAATAAATAACACTTAACTCAGACCATTAACATTTACCCCAATGTTTACAAGAAATTTAGCTATGCCGCTCACGATCCCAACTCCAAAATCTTAAGGGAATCTCTACCATTAACGTTAAAAAACTTTCACTAATCATGCTGCTGTTGCTATAAACTGAATACTTTCATTCTCATTTCTCTGACAAACAGCATTCTTGGAGAAGAAGCTCTTTTTAGCTGAAGCTTTGTTTTCAGGTTCCTTTCAAATTGCAGAATAACATAAATTCTGAAGTCTTAATTCTTGGCCTTTAACCAGAAATCTTAGTGTTTGCAGAGCTTTACTTTAAAAGCCTACCCTTGCAGATTAATTTATCTAAACCCCAAACTAATTGATCAAGCCATTTGACCAATTAGTTTCATATCCTTTTCTAACGTTATAGAAAACTAACAAATCCTCACATGCAAAATCTGAGAATTACAGAAATTGGCCTTTATCAGGAAAAAAAAAAAAAAAAGCTAATTAAGGCATTGTCCCTGGTAGTGGTTTTGGGTTTTGTTTTTTGTTTTGGTTGGTTTTCTGGTCTTTTCCAAAAAAAAAAAAAAAAAGAAAATTCATCCATAGATATATGTAAGCCACATGAATAGACTTGACATACTACCAAATACAGTTCAAGCAAATTCCTCTAATGTGAAGATACTCTTGCAAAGAATTTTCCAGGGGAGACTGCTACTAATAGGTCCTAAGAAACTAAACCCTCCCATTCTACTCCATAAAACAAATATTGACCATCTTCCCTCAGATTTAGATTACCTCTGCACATACTCAAATTATACTATCACTGGGAATCTTTCATTGTCCTTTAAGTGTAGCATGAGTTAGAAAGAAGCTTTCAAAAAGAAGAGTTGTATTTTAATCATATCAGTAAGACTTCATTCAGAATAGAGTTCTCAGATCACCTCTTTTGGAGAACTGGTCCTGAATTCCACTTAAATCTAGTTGAAGGGTCCCTCCTGTATGAGTCCATAGCACCTAATATTCTCCTATTATGGTATTTGTGGTATTTATCACACATTATTATAACAGCTTGATTTTTTTCCTCCTCTGTTAGACAACAGGTTTCATGAGGCAAACTGTTATGTCTGTGTTATGTCTGTTTTGTTATTTGTCATATTACAATGATCTAACAGTGTTTGGCACAGTAGCTAAGGCATATTAAAGCTGGCCACAAATTCTTTGATACATTTCTCCAGAAATAGGGTCTAGTTTGCCTCCTTGACTCTGTATGGCTTCTGTAAGTGGTTTGACCAACAGAATTTGGCAGAAATAAAACTGGGTGGTTTCCAATTATGTCTCTTTGTGTGTGTGTGTGTGTGTGTCTTTCTATCCATGCCCCCCCCCCCCCGCCATGGGAATCAACCACCACCTCAGACATGCTGGGCAAGCAATCTCCTACTGAGTTACACTCCAAAACCCTCAATAAATTCTCAAGCAATCAGCAGCTTCAACTTCTTGTCTCTTAGATCACTTCCTCTTAGAGCCCCAAGACTAATTGGGGAATGATATAAGTTTCCAAGGACAACAAAAGCATGAAGAGTTTCAAGGGAATAAGTTCCCAGGAATCTACCTACCATCTCTCCCTTCTCTAAAATTGATCTGATAAGACATGTTGTAGTTCTCTAAAGACACACCCACTCATTAAGATTCTCCATTCCCTATACATATTTTTTTAACAATAGGCCTTCCCTCATCTCACAAAAGAAAGACACCAAATGATCTATTCTGAAATTTACTACACCACACTGTCAAAAGGTATACAAGTTTACAAAAGGTAAACTTCCAGGATTTTTCTTGGATTTGATGTGACTTGCCTTACCTAGTATTTCACATGTATGTTATGAGTAAACTGTGGCACTATAAAGAGGTATTTAGGCTTTGAGTTCAGACAGTATACAGTAGATCAGTGAAAAGCGGCTTTACTCTTGAG
Source organism: Urocitellus parryii (assembly GCF_045843805.1). NCBI lineage: Eukaryota > Metazoa > Chordata > Mammalia > Rodentia > Sciuridae > Urocitellus > Urocitellus parryii. Next base: position 75,306,917 of record NC_135538.1, on the reverse strand, counting down.
GGACACACCCATGAAAGTAAGGCAGGAAAAAAAAAAACAGGTTGAAATTGGATTTCCCCCTTTTACATGTAAGTAAAAACATATGTTTCCAGCTACTCCTAATACTTAAACATGTCCACAAGAAAGAAAAAGTCTTCAAACACCTGAAAGTAGTAAATAGTGATATTGATTATTTTAATATAAACTGAATATTTTCCAAAACAACTAAATATTTCTAGATATACTGGCTAATACCTGCAGATAAAAATTTCATACAATTGCATTCAAATAAAATGTGTAACATTCACTTAGATAATACTTAGTCATATTTATTCCTATTATAGTTAATTATATTATTGTTCTGTAAAATATTTCATATTTTTTATATCTTTGTCCAGAAAGTAAAATTATTTACCAAACATTAAACCAGTTATTTCTAGCAATATTTACTTTTTCTTTCATTAAGCGTATGGGAAATTTGATCACTAAATCTTTCAAAATTAATGACAAGGGGGTTTTTTTGCATTTTTTAATACCTTTTAATGAACCATAGTGTGCTTAACAACACTGAGCAAAATCCCCAAACCTTTTTATATTTTATTTTGAGACAGTGTCTCACTAAGTTTCTTAAGGCTTCACTAAATTGTTGAGGCTACCTTTGAACTTGCAATCCTCCTGCCTCAGCCTCCTGAGCCACTGGGATTACAGGTATGCACTACTGCACCCTTCTGCTTTATATTTTAAGTGAATAAATCAACTTAATTACATGTGTATCATTCTAATATTAATAGTATGACCTTTTATTACTCAGTCACATAAAGATGTGTCCTATAAGCTATTTCTTAGTGATTTATAATACTTCAAAAAATTACATTTTGAATTGAAAAATGGAATCTTAATTTTCAGACAGAAAGTTTAATTTTACTAAAAGATCTGATAAAGAAGACTGTTTGGGCTAATATATGAAAAAATATATATGAAAAAAAGTTTGACCTCTTTAGTAATCAGGGAAATGAAAATCAAAACTACACTGAGATTTTATCTCATACCATGTAGAATGGCAGCCAACAAGAAAATAAACAATAATAAAAGCTGCAGAGGATGTGGGAGAAAAGCAACATTTTTACACTGTTGTTGGGACAACATGTTAGTATAACCACTTATGGAAATCAGTTTGGTAGTCCCTCAAAAACTAGAAATGGAACTACCATGTGACCCAGCTATACCACTCATTTATCGTAAAGAATTAAAGTCATTATACTATAGCAATAGAAACCAGCAAAATTCACAATAGCCAAATTATGGATCCAGCTTAAATGCCAGCCAACAGATAAATGAATAAAGAAAATATGACACAGTTAAGCATGATGGACCACACCTGTAATCCAAGGTACTCTTGAGACTGAGGCAGAAGGATCACAAATTCAAGGCTAAACTCAGCAACTTAGATTTTTGTCTCAAAATAAAAAATTAAAAGGTCTGAGAATGTAACTCCATAGTAGAGCACTCATGGGTTCAAGCTCTAGTACTGCAAGCTGGGGTGAGGGTGGGGGTGGGAAGCTATGTAGATATACACAATAGAGTTTTATTAAGCCACAAAAACAATGAAATTATACCATGTTCAGGAACATGGATGGAACTTGAGAGCATCATGTTAAGTGAAATAAGACAAACTCCAAAAGTCAAGGGTTGTATGTTTTCTCTCCTATGTGGAAGCTAGAGAGAAAAAAGAACAGGGAGAGGAAAGCAGGTTCAGGGGAATCTCACAAAAATAGAAGGGAGACCAGTAGAGTAAAGGGACCAGGAGGAGGGAAAAGGAAAGGGAAGGTACTAGTGAACAAAATTGACCACATTATGTTATTTTTCTATTATGGTCATATTCAAATATGCAATAATGAATCCACTATTATGTATAATTATAATACAACAATAAAAATAAGATAACCTGAATTTGCAAAAGAAAAAAACAAAACAAATAAGTTTCTATAATATATTCTATGTGATTTCTGGCACAAAACTAAAATAATGTTTTAAGAATTCAGTGACATTGCCATGATAAAACTCTCTGCATTCTCATCTATTAAGTAATGTATAGTTATATGTACATGAATCTGAGGGGGGAAATCTCCATTTCATTAGATGATTATAAAAGTTTTATGTTTGATAATTTAACACACATATCTGTTGTTAGAGAAATTATAATATTAGTAATAATACTAATAAGGAAAATTTTAGAAGTCGGAGCCTTAATTACAAATAATATTAATGCCACTTTATAGACAGTTTTGTCACAATGAAGAATAGCAGTTGATCAATAAAAGACTTTCAAACATTAAAATGTATTATATTGGTATAACATCATAAAAAGTATATTTAAAATACAAATTCAAAGAGCTAAAGAAAAATTACAATATTTCTGTTAAAAAAGCTTTTGTTTTGTTTCATTTTTTGTTTGTTTGTTTGGAACCATGTATGAACCCTATGCAACATCCCCAACCCTTTTTATTTTGAGACAGTGTCTTTCTAAATTGCTTTGGGTCTCATTAAATTGCTAAGGCTGACTTTGAACTTGTGATCCTCCTGCCTTGGTATCTGTAGTTGATGGGATTATAGGCATGCGCCACCACACCTGGCCAAAAAAAAACACTACTAAAATATTTTCTTTTTAAGTTTTATTTTTCGCAGTGCTGGGGCCAAACCCAGGATTTTGTGTATGCTAAGCAAACATTACCATTGTGCGGAAATCCCTAGCACATATTTTTGTACATTTTAAGTGGATATAATGTATAAAATTTAAAATTGAATTCCTTTAGACATATGAAATGTCAATACTTTAAGTATGCTGGAAACTACATGGTTTGCAACTATTTAGATATATGATAAAAGTTTTTAGATGTCAAGTTAAAAAGGGCAAGGTGTGAACAATTTTTCAAAATTCTCTTAAGGGATTAACAAACAACATAGTAAGATTATCACCGACCTACAATAATGAAAATACACTTAATTTTTCACTAATGTTGACAGCTGCACCATCTTAGTTCCCTATATGAATCAAAAATTCACTATTTAATCACATTCATTTCATAATGTGACTAGTCACAGAATTGAGCAAAATTCTTAAATCAATTGAGGGACACACCAAGAATAGAACTATTTCAAAAAAGAATTAACAATGGTTTAGTATCTAAGATATACAGTTTTCACTAATTTAAGATAAAATATGAATTTTAAAAGTTATGTTTTACTATTTCCTGATTATTCTTATCAAATTAATGATCCATGTTTTCTATAAAATTTTAATAACTGTAGAATACCCCCATTGGTATAGTTTATACATTGGTCCTTTTACAATATAACATGAAGTAAAAAGAGAAAAAAACAGAGTTTATATTAAGAATGTGGCACACACCTGGAATCCCAGCATGTCAGATCACAAGTTTGAGGCCCAGCCTCTGCATGTGAGTCAGACACTTAGCAACTTAGCAAGACCTTGTATAGAAATAAAAAATTAAAAAGGACTGGGAATATAGCTCAGAAGTAAAACATACCGAAGTTCAATCCACAGTACCAAAACACGACAACAAAAAAACTAATAATTCTTCCAAAAAGAGAATGGGAAATGACAATCATTTGGCACTGATGAAATCCTCTCAAGTGTGCAATTATAGACTTAAGAGTATAATTACTGAATATATTTAAATTTATTCTAACATTTGAGAGCATAGTGATAACCAAAAGAACTTTATTTTTAAGCTCCCAAATATATAACTAAAATGTGAGTTAAAAAGGGACAGGTACAAAATTAGCGAAGAATTCTTCAAATGCATGAAGAATTGGAATCTCAGTCTTTAGACCTACTTAAGATCTTGCCTAATTAACTACATGTTTACAGGTGGTAAAACAAAGATACTGGTATTTAGAAAGTATTTTTAAAAAACAAAGACCTCAAATGATGTTTTTAATATCTGCTCAGGTTGTTTGTTTTCCTCTCAAAGTAAAATGAAACAAAAGTAATAAAAGTTTTCACTAAATCAATAGTTTTGAGGCAATAACCGATACAAGTCACAGATTCAGTAAAACCACAGAAACACAGATTCAGAAGGCTTCTCTACTTGGCATTTCTTTCTCATATAGAACTTCATAAACAGAATGTAATGTTATGAATGTGTCTGTAAATCAGGCTGAATGCATCCACAACAATCTTAGCTAAGGATAGATTACTATATAGTTTAAGCATCAAACTGGGAGGCACATTTTCTACTAAGATACCAATATTTGTCTATTGATTGTGGTGGGAGTGAGAAAAAAAAAGTTTTTTCACCAATTCCAGGTAACAGTTAACAGATATGTGGACAACAGAAATGCCTCACATAACTCTTAAACTGACTATAATAGCTTGAAATACAAATGAAATGTTTAGCATTTCATTCATCTATCTTCCAACCACAAGGAATACTTCTTACCACAGTCACTGGTAGTTTTCTCCCTTTAAGAACTAAAGAACCTGTCCTCTGAAATTGGGGTTGTTTTTTGTTTTAACATTTATCTCATTCCAAATACAAGCCAAAAAAAAGGTAGTTCCATTAGTGGGTTACATGCCTTAATACATACAGTGTTTAAATTATTTCCTAATAAAATTACTTTTATTAGTATGTATTCTCATATTGTTTAGCAAGCTTTGTGCTCCATTTTGTTACATGAGAAATAATGAAAAACAATAAAAGAAAAGAACCACCTTACTATACCCCCCCATTGAGCAATCATAATATTAGGAATGCCTTATAACTGCAGAATAATAAATTGGAAGCTAAACTTAGCATAGAATTAATTTTTGCAAAAAGAAGTCTGCAAGATCAGTATCTCATTCATCTTACCAGAAAATTTAGTATGTGAGAAGAAAATTCTTCAATATCAAATATGGTTTTTTTTTTGGTTAAGGGCTTCCTTGTGAAATACATAGTTTCAATTATTGCTTAGACTTAACACTTTCTATCTCTCTTCAAAAAATGTTTGTATTTCCTTAGAGGTACCAAAATAATGAGGTAGAACACTCATATTAACTGTCTTTATGATCTATAAACACTTACAAAAACATTTTTAGTACTTTCTATATTGACTTGCTAGAGCTTTAGAAATGTCACTAATAATATTTACAATACATAATTTGCATTTGCGTATTTAAAAATCTTCTAATACAAAAAATATAATTTTAGTGGATGATTCATGATACACATACTTTTTAATTCTTATGTTTTACTAAATATAGTACATTTTATAACATCATAACCAATTATGTTCCAATTGTAACTACTATAAGCATTATGTCAAGCTAAGTTGCAATACCTAGAAAAATAAACTTCTGTCTTAGAAGTTAAAAATCTGATATTTGAGAACTGTACATCTGAACTTTAGAGAAATCATTTCTAAGTTCTGCTATACACCTACTATAAAAAGACAGATTTAAGAGGGAGCATCTTATTTAAACATAATAACAATAGTCATTTTACAGATGAAGAAACTATTAAGATCAGGGAATTTGTGTTATAGACCCAAGATCACATAGTTATTAAGAAGCAATGCAGGGATTCAGACTGAGACTTTTCAGATCCAGGGCAAATACTAGGTTGGTAAAGTTAATTCATGATTATTGCCCATTTTTACTCAACAAGGACTACTAGGTTCAGAGGTACTGGGGTACTAGGTTCAGGAATACAGGTAAAGGATATAGTATGGCCATTAAGAAAAAAGGCAGTGGGATAGAAAAGAAATTCAGTGATTACATCTGGTGTAATATTGACTATGAAAGAGCCCAGGCAGTTTGGCAGGCAGGTATTCAACTTAAGATGATGAGCCAGGTAGAAGAAAAGAGAGAACAAAAACAGAGAAGTAGACAAAGGGCCAGACGACAAAAATCCTTCAATGTCATGCTAAGGAGTTTTGCTTTTTTTCAGGGCAAAAAGGGAACTCTGAAGATGTAGTCCAGAGAATGACATAGTTAGATATACCTTCTTGAAAACCCAGGCATTTTTTGTTTGTTTTTCGTTTTTAGTTTTCAAGGATGAATATGCAGTAGAAATTTAGGAAAAAATTGAAAAAGGCCTAATCTAAGAAAGCGTCAACGTAGATTGAATGGACAAGACTGATCCAGCAGATAATTAAGAGGCAAAATTAACAAGGCTCAAAAAGGGAAAGAAAGGTAAGGAAATTCTGAATATCTCTGAGGTATTCAGTTTATGTACCCAAGTGAATAGTATTTACCTTACAATGTTAGGAAACTTGGGGGGCTGGATGGTAGACTGAGTAAGTATAGGTAGTTCTGTGCCATACAAGAAGAGCTACTTAACAGTTGGAAATATGAGTAGTAAGCTTAGAAAGAGATATGGGCTAGAGATATTGAATTGAAAGTTCTCAGATTATGGATGAGTAAGAGAATATACAGAATGAAAAAAAAAAAAGAACAAGACCCAGGAGTGAGGGGAAAAAAACAAAAAACCCCTCCAGAACACTGACATTGTAGAGGGTAGAATAAATTACTGTCCAAAGTTGTACAGATTTAGAAGGAAACATACTGAAGAGGGGAAATGTATTAGATTTAGTTCATGGAAATAAAATGTTGAGGCAATTAAGTCACAGGGGACATGGAAAGGAATATGTAAGATAAGAAGGATAAGGCTACAAAATGTTTCCATTCTTATAACTACAAGAGTGAAAAGAGCCAAAACACAGCTGGAGTTTAACTCTGAGAAGCAGAAGGTCCAGCTGAGACTGAACTATGCAGGGAGTTACAGAGTTCATCCCCACATTAATAATATCTTAATTTAAAAAATAGGTGCCCAGAAATGAAATGAATATTTTTATGATGGGAAAAAACATGGTCTAGCTGGTTCTTCCTTAGAAGAAAGAAAGGGCTGGTTCAGGATAGATATGTGCAGTGAACAAAAAAGGTAAGATTATGAGGATTGTCTTGGTTTAGAAATTAAAAAAAAAAAACTATACTAAGCCTGAAAGCTTGAGAATTCCTTGTATACACAGCAGATATCTGTATCTCCAGCTGATGGATTTAGAGCCAGTATAAATACACCAGGTGCTGTGTATCCTGTCACCTCATGTACTTATAGCCACCATTTAGGACTGAAGACTGTGGAGTTAGTCATTCTCATGTGAATTGGTTACTGCTACTGGCAACTATGTTAGTTTACAGCCTTGCTCCATATCCTAAGAGGATTAAGTTCATTCAAGGCGATTAGGATTGATGAAAGAAAGCTAGTATTGCAATAGTCCTCTTACTGGTTTTTCCATCCCTTTCTAGCCTATCATTTCCAACCTTTTGTACACATGGAAGCCAAGGTAATCATCTAAAACTTTAATTGGATGCTATCACTCCCCTGTTTCAAATAGCTCAAAGGCGTTCCAAATGGATTATGAGTTGCACTGAAACCGTGACCCACAGGCCTACCTCATGTGACTCCTGTCTATTTCAAACTTCATTTCATGGCCCCTCTTCATTCCCAGACCTTTTGAACATGCTATTCCCTCAGCCTCAAATGTTACATTTTTTTTTTGTTTTTTACATATTGACACCTCATTCTCCAAATGTAAGTTAGAGACAGAACCCTAACTGCCTTACAAAAGGAAATCATCCTATTATTATAACTCTCCCCTGTTCGTAACACAAACTGTACTCATATATTTCTTTGTTCACTTGACTATTATTATTTGTAAATTCCACAAAGGTAGGAAATATATTGTATGCACCTACTAGTTAATAGATGAATAAAAGGAAGTCTAGTAGAGTACAGGAAGGAGATGAAAGGGAGAATGAGAGAGAAAAGGAGGAGAGAAAAGGGGGATAGTGAACTAAAATCAATATCTACGCATGTATGTGTTTGTTGGGATGAAACCAACTACTATGTATAATCATAAAACTCTAATTAAAAAAGGGGATTATAGAACAGAAAGATAGGAATCAATCTCCATACTTTGTGCTTATGGCACATGAGCTGTCTGTCCCCTGGGGTTCCAGGTGCTAGCCACAAACTCACAGGAAAGGCTATATATTAATCTGCCTCTGGCCAGGGGCAGAATATGTACTTGCACTGTTGATACATTGGCTTTGTTTCCTCTGCTAACTCTGTATGCACTGGGGGGGGGGGGTGGCAATTTCTTCCACTGGAATATGCCCAGTATTCATTTCCCACAGAGTCCAGACTTTTTAATTAAATTTGGTCAAAAAAAAAAAAAAAGCACATTTAAAGAAGATTCTCTAAATACAGAGCTTCCAAATATAAACTGTGATTTTCAAGTGCCACACAAGTCCAAGAAGCATCAAAACTATGGGATTTCCTAGTAAACTGGTGCCATTCCCTGAAATTCACTACAATAGAGAGTGTGTTCAGAACAAAACACTTGAAGCATTAATTATATTGATTATGGAGTCTGGAGACAAACAGACATCTCACTCTATTCCCATCCTTGGAGCTCATGCTGAGTGGCCATGTTACAGGAGAGGCCACACAATTAAGCTGTTTTGGTTCACTGGGTTAGCAAGGTGTCCACTTTTTATTATTATTATTATTTTGTATCAGAGATTGAACTCGGGGTGCTTAACCATTGAGCCACATCCTCAGCCCGTTTTTATAATTTATTAGAGACAGGGTCTCACTGAGTTGCTTAGTGCCTCACTAAGTTGCTGAGGCTGGGTTTGAACTCACAATCCTCCTGCCTCAGCCTTCCAAGTCACTGGGGTTACAGGCATGCACCACCATGCCCAACTCAAAGTGTCCACTTCTGTGAACAGAAAAGGGCTCCATTTATGAGGCTGTGCCTACCTGTCTGCCAAGAAGCAATGTGATAGCAGCTGTGAGAGGGAGAAAAAGCCCAAGGACAGATTCAGTTTCTGTTCTCCATTATCCTTGAGAGGACGAGAAGAATTTACCAAGCAGTAAGTTCACATTAAAATTGTTGTGAATAATAACTAAAACAAAAGATCTCTCACTTTCTTGGGTAACTATTGATTTGTCTTACCTGAGACCAGACCATTTGGAAACTGAAACTTCATAAACCTGTCTCATTTCCCATTTACCTGTCATCCTCCATTCCACCTCCATGCTTAGGCCTATCATCCTAATTTGAGTTTTCTTTGTGAAACACTTGTCTGCATTAACTAGATGATGACTCTCCTGTAACTGACCCTGTCACTCACAAGTCATAAGTCATTTCAAACCAGGTTTGCATCTGTGAAGAAATAAAGGGCAGAAAGGAATGTAATTATTTTGCATCTTAATTGTTTCTCCAGGTACTGCAGCTCATTAAACTGCCTTAAGTCTTGGGGAAAAAAAGTGTCCAAAAGTAGGCAGAATATTTCAGAATTGACAGAGGTATGTGATACAATGTAAGAGCCACTACCTCCCTTTAAATTTTTTTTTTAGTAATGAAGAATGAGATTTATAATTCTCCTTAAAAATACAGTCTTCTTGAAGATGAGAAAATAATAAACACATTTATACATTCTTCATAAATATTACCTGAGATAAAACTTGGCAATTTTTCTCAATTCTCCATATACTATGTGTAAACTTAAATCAAAACACCTGGTGCACCACACAGATTGTAACAGAATTATTTTTGGGTTGAAATATTAAATTTCCATTTAAGTTTTCCACATTTAAAGACTCTAGATGAATATGGAGAATCAATGAACTGTTACTTTATACTTTCAAGGGCTTTTTACAGTAAAAGATAAGTTTCACTACTTTTCAAGACATTTATTATATGTCTATACATAAATTTAGGGAACCCTTAGTTCTTGATGTAAAAAACTGATGTTTGAATCATGTCTAAATTTTTTCCATTCTCCAAATTTTTCCTAATTAAGGCAATGCTTAAGAAAGAAGATACTTTGGTATTTTAAACTACGTTTGGAAACATGCTGAATTTCCAGTATTTAAGCTTTAAGATACTCAACCTCATTCCTATGAGCACAAGTGAGATACACATTTTTAAAAATATAACATTTATCCTGTTCATAAAAAACAGTTAATTTGAATTACTAATTAAAGAAATCAAACATAACCTACATCTTTGTAATAAATAAAAATCAACTTTTTATAAATTATCTCTAACTAAAAAAAAAATCAACTGAGGTAACAGGAAAGACTTGAAGTTATATAGACTCCAAACTTTCTATCTAACTTGCTTCATATCCTTGAAAAAACATTCCCTCATGTAGGTCTTTTTCTCATACCTTAAAATAGGGTTGATACAAGCATTAAGCTTATTTCAAAGAAAATGAATCAAAGAATAAGAATAAATGAAAATCAAAGGCTTATTGTTGTAGGTAAAATTTCATTAACATCTAACAATAAAATGATCACTTTTCTGAAAGCATTAAAAAGTTTTAATCAACTATTTGATGTTCAAAAGAATTTCTAAATATGTAAACAATTGGAAAACAGTAAAAACTAAGAGTTGTATAAAAATATTCTCTGGTTCTAAAATGTCTCCTAAAGTGGATTAAAGATTCTAATTTTAACTTAAAGAAAGTCAAGTCCAATTAAGAACAGTCCGAGCTGGGGTTGTGGCTCAGTGGTAAACACTTGCCTAGCACAGGTGAGACCCTGAGTTCAATCCTTAGCAACACATAAAAAATAATAAGTAAATAAAGGTTAAATTCTAAAAAACAAGAACAGTCCTAGCTCACCTGGGCAGCTCTGGTATCACAGACTACCTAAAGCCGTCCCATTACCAGAAACTCCCAACCTGGTGTGTTTAAAAAGGGTAGCTCCACATACCTGAGAGTGAGATGACCTAGGAGAGCAGTAACATCTATTAACCTCTGGGCACTGGATCACTTTGCAGTTTACATTTTAATGATTCAAGAACAAGTAAAATATCATTGAACTATTGAAATTGCCTACAACAGACCTAAGGTCTGTGTACTCCCCAAATTCACATGTTGAAATTGTAATCCCTAGTGTGATCTTGTCAGAAGGCTGGCCTTTGAGAGGTGATTAGTTTATAAAGGGTAGTGTCCATAAAAATGGGACTAGTGCCCTTATAAAAAAGGCCCCAGATACCTCTCTGCTTTCTGTCACATAAGGATACACTCAGAAGTAGTAGTCTGCAACCCAGAAGAGAGCCTTTACCAGAACACTCTACTTCAAATCATTTTTGGAATTCTGAAGGAACTAAATACACAAACACTAAAACTATTTTAATATTTTGTTTTGATTCATCTTAATGGTTCCTTTAATGTATTTCTTTAACAATTTTCCAGGTGGGGTTGGTTGTGCTGCACAGTGGTTAGAGTACATGTCAATCCCCAACACTGCAAAAAATAAAATGAAATAAAAGAACTTTCTAGGAAAGAATGAAGATAAAACCAGAATATCCTACTGAATGATTCTCTTTAACAAAGAGTCTTGATAGTCTTCATTTTCAAAACCAAAAGAAGTATCATTTGTGTAGTGTATATAATGTGCAAGTTAAAACTATCAGGAGCTTTAACACATTATCTACTAAGTCCCAGGTCCATATATTTAACTGACGAATATACCCTTCCACAAAGATATCTCAAAGAAATTAAAACTCAAAATACCCCCAAATAACTTTCTGTCTTACAAACATACACTCACCATTTTAGAATTGGGGAGTGATACCATCATCTACTTAGTCATCAAGAAACCTGAGAGTTATTATAATACCAGCAATAACTATAATTTAGGAATAGCTACTATGTGCCAAGACTGATGCCAGTTATATTATCCATATTACTACTCAATTCTCACCCTCCAAAAAACTTGCAAAATAGCTATTATTGAGAACTCTGCAGTAAAGAATAATATTTAATTCTTATTTTCTCCAATTAATTTGAGTACTGAACTCTTTTTCAACTTTTGGCGAATGAAAAGTACTAGTCTAATCATATGCTGGAAATTTTTTTTTCAAAATTACCACCAATAACATGTTGTATTACCTCAACATGTTTGCAAATTCAAATCAGTGATTCATTATGTAAAGTACAGTAGCTAAGAAGAGTGTCTATGTGGGCATAGAGTTGTTTGTCTATATTTAATTCAAAAGTTTACTTTCACTCCAGTAAGAATGGCAGCTATTATGAAGACAAACAATAATAAATGTTGGCAAGGATGTCGGGGTGGGGCAGAAAGGCACACTAATACATTGCTGGTGGGACTGCAAATTGGTACAGCCAATATGGAAAGCAGTATGGAGATTTCTTGGAAAATCTTGAAAAAATTTCTTGAAAAAGTTGGGAATGGAACCACCATTTGACCCAGCTGTCCCTCTCCTTGGTCTATACCCAAAGGATTTAAAAACAGCATACTACAGGGACACAGTCACACCAACGTTTATAGCAGCACAATTCACAATAGCTAAACTGTGGAACCAATCTAGATGCCCCTCAATAGATGAATGGATTAAAAAATGTGGCATATATACACAATGGAATATTACTCAGCAATAAAAGAGAATAAAATCATGGCATTTGCAGGTAAATAGATGGCATTGGAGAAAATAATGCTGAGTGAAGTTCGTCAGTCCTCCCAAAAAACAAATGCCAAATGTTTTCTCTGATTTAAGGTGACTGACCCACAATGGGGTAGAGAGCGGGAGCATGGGAACAACAGACGAACTCTAGATAGGGCAGAGGGGTGGGAGGAGAAGGGAGGGTGCAGGGGGATAGCAATGATGATGGAATGTAATGTAATAGACATCATTATCCAAAGTACATGTATGAAAACATGAATTGGTGTGAACATACACTATATATAAACAGAGATATGAAAAAGTGTGCTCTATGTGTAATAAGAATTGTAATGCACTCCACTTCATGCATTTTAAAAAAATTAAATCAATAAAAAAGTTTACTTTCTTACATCCTGATTCCTTGGAGTGAATCAAATTTCTTTCATAGTAATTATTTATAAGAATTTGACTGTTAGAATAATATGCTTAAATAGTAGGAGAATCAAAGAATATACCAGTACATATACCAACATGTTATTTTTTGTTTGTGACTGAGTGAACAGAATATTATTGTTACTGTTTCTATGAGAGAGCAAACAACATACATTAACAGAGCAATAATAGGCACTAAGCCTAAACAGCATGAGAAGTATAAGACAATTTATATTAAAAAATCATCTTTTTGTCTCTGGAATTCCTACAACCTAGTTGGGACTAAAGGATTAGTAAGATATTAAGAAAAGAAATCAAGAATACTTTAGTAGAACATTAGAACTATTGATAGTAGGAAAAAGATTAATTGTCAAAGGTAGAGTGTAATAATAAGTAGCTAATAAGAATTCAATAGAAGAAAATGCAGTATAAAAATAGAGTAGGTAGAAATATTTCCAAAGAAATTATTAAATCTGCCTTAGCTATTCTTCACATATACTAGTATTATTAATTTGCATGAAACATTTTTTTAAATTTTCATGAAATATAAGTGATTCAAGCAATACATTTGTGGGAGTTCAGCATTTCACCCAAAATCACATGTCAATATGGAAATTAGCCACAACTAGGTGTGGTGTCATAAGCAGACTGTACCACCAGATACTGGATATTTTTTAAGAATTAAAATGCTGCCAGGCATGGTGGCACACATCTGTAATTCCACCGACTCGGAAAGCTGAGGCAGGAGGATCACAAGTTCAAAGCAGCCTCAGCAACTTAACAAGGCCCTAAGCAACTTAGTGAGACTATGCCTCCAATAAAAAATGAAAAGGGCTACAGATATAGCTAAGTGGCAAAGCATCCCCGGGTTCAATCCTCAGTAGCCAAAAAGATAAAAAATTAAAATGCTATGGGCACAGGCTCGGATTTTGGCTCAATGGTAGAGTTCTCGACTGGCACATGTAAGGCACTGAGTTTGATGTTCAGCACCACATAGAATGAATGAATGAATGAATAAATAAATAAATAAATAAATAAATAAATGTATTGTCTCCATCTACAACTAAAAAATTAAAAAGTAAAAATTAAAAATTCTATGGGTACATAGGATAAAGACAATCTAAGCATGCCCAACAACATTCATAAAAACTTGAAAACCCCAAAATATATATATGCTGAAAAGAGAAGAAATTCCACAGAAAACCAGTAAGTGAATATTATATTCTAGCATTATACCATAGAAAAGAAAAAATTGGAAAGTTATTAATATAAAAATTTATTTCACATACCCGCCAGTTTTAAGTCATATTTAAAATTAAAATAACAAGCCATAGAAAAGTATACTATCATTAATTATATATTTAAAAGTATACTCAAAAGATAAATCTATTTACAACTGTGTTCAGTACTTTAAGTACTATTAATACTTAATTCTCATTTACTATATTCTTAAGATAATAAATCCAAAAAAAAGTAAATACAATAAGAGGTATAGTCCTCCTGTTCACTTTCCAGGTATCTGGGAATAGTTTAGAAAACACATATTGATTTTACTTTAAAAACAAAAATTTTCTATGCTATGGCTTGGATATGGTTTGTCCCCCAAAGGTCCCGGTTAGAGGCTTGTCCTCAGTTTGGAGGCATATAGGTAATGGGATCTTTAAGAGAGGAGCCTAGTGGGAGGTCCTTAGGTCATCTTGGGCACTGCCCTCAGAAGGGATTAAGGTAGTTCACCTAGGACCTGAGTTAATTCTGGACAGAGTGAATTGTTAAAGCCTAAGCCTGATTCCTGAATCTCTCCAGCTTCCTGTCTGGCTGTGTGACTGATAAGAGTGTTCTCTTTCTCATAAGCTCCTACCACTGTGACATTACCTACCCATTTACAGGCCTTCATCAGAGATGAGAAGATATCAGCACTCTCTTGAACCACCAGAACTGTCAACTAAATAAATTTCTTAAAATTTAATAAAGTTGCCCAGCTTCAGATATTTCATCACAATAATGAAAAAGGGACTACAAGAATTTACATGCTAACTGATGCCTGAAAGATCCATCATTACCTGAACACCCTCACAATCAATACAATGCTAAATTTATGCCATATATGCAATTTCAAACAGAAATTGTTTTTATAATTATAACAGATTGTTTTTATAATTATAGGTGAAGCCATGACAATTATTCTACTGAAAATCTTCGAAATCATCCAAAGCTCAACAAAATATAAACATTAAAAAGCCATAAAACAGAAACTGTCATACAGAAGACAGCATACAAAAATCCTTTAGAAGCTTTACTTTTTTGGAAAAGAATTTCTTTTTTTTTTTTTTTTGGTAGTTATATATGGACAGCATAACTTTATTTTATTTGTTTATTTTTATGAAGTGTTAAGGATTGAACTCAGTGCCTCACACATGCTAAGCAAGCTCTCTGCCAGTGAGCTATATATAGCCCCAGCCCTGGTGACAAAGAATTTCTTACTTAAATTTCAAATATTACAGAAAAGTTAAAAGAATAATACAATAAATACCTTTTGCTAAGATTCAACATTTGTAGGTATTTTACTATAATGCCCTCCTCCTGTTCCCTTTCCCATCCCCTCCTCTTCCCCTCTCCAGCTATCTCTTTTTTTTTTTTTTTTTTTTTGCTACCAAGGATTGAACCCAGGAGCACTTAACCATTTTTTCTTTTGAGACAGGGTCTAGTTAAGTTGCTTACGGCCTTGTTAAATTGCTGAGACAGGCACTGAACTTGCAATCCTCCTGCCTCAACCTCCTGAGTTCTGTGATTACAGGAATGCACCACCATGTCTTGGCTACCTTTTTATTTATTAAATAGTTTATTGCTGAGAAAACCATTGTAGTCAAATTCATTAATGCTTCTATAGAAAAACAAGATGCTAAGAAAGATAATGAATATTTATAGTCTTGCAAATTCAGCTCAGATTAATAGGATTACAAACTAAAAATATTTTGCATTATAAAGGAAAAAATGAGTAAAAAAAACCCATGGAATGGGTGAAAATTTTTGTAAACTATATATCTAATAAGGAATTAATCCAAAATATATAAAGAACTCAAACAACCCAGTAAGCAAGAAAACAACCAGATTTTTAAATGGGCAAAAACTGAACAGACATTCCACAAAAGAAGACACAAATGGACAAAGGGTATACGGAAAAAAAAAGCTCAACATCACCAACTATCCAAGAAATGAAAATTAAAATCACAATAAATACTGGGCATAGTGGTGCATGCCTATAATCCCATCAACTTTGGAAACTGAGGCAGGAGGCTTTCAAGTTCTAAGCCAAACTCAGCAATTTAGCAAGGCCCTGTCTCTAAATAAAATATAAAAAAGGGTTGGTGATATGGCTCAGTGGTTGAATGCTCCAGGAGTTCAATCCCCAATACCCAAAAATAAATTTTAAAAATACATTAATTAATAAATAAATAAAATTTTAAAAATAGAAACAATGATATCACTTCACACCTATTAGAGCAGCTATTATCAAAAAGATATTTGCAAAGATGTAGACAAAGAGGAACCCTTAGAGGCCACTGGTGAAAATGTAAATTAATCCAGTCACTATGAAAAACAGTATAAAAGTTCCTCAAAAAATTAAAAATAGAACTACCACTTGATCTAGCAATCCTATTGACTACTACTGGATACGTCTCCAAAGTAAGTGAAATCAATATGTCCAAAAAAATCTGCATAGTCATGTTCATTGCAGCATTCTTTACAATAGCCAACCTAAATATCTGTCAATAGGCAAATGAATAAAGAAAATGTGGTGTACATATACAATGGTATACTATTCAGTCTTAAGGAAATACTATGACAACATGGATGAACGGAGAGGACATTACATTAAGTCAAAGATGCAAGACATAGAAAAATAAATATTGTATGATTTCACTTAATCTAAAACTCATAAGGGCAGAGAGTAGAATGGCAGTTACCAGAGGCTGGAGGATGGGTGCAAAACTGGGAAGATATTGATCAAAGAATACAGAATTTCAGCTGGATAAGAGAAATAAATTCAAGAAATCTACTGTATACACAGTGACTACAGTTAATGTTGTACTTGAAATTGCTAAGGGAGTAGATTTCAGTGTTCTCACCACAAAAAATAAAAAAGTAAGTATGAATCTTGAATCTCTCTGCTTCAGAGCTGTGGCTGTGCTTTTCTCTGGAACCTTTCTGTGCAAACGTGCAGGAGAAGATTGCCCAAGAGCTCTGGTAAAGCCCTGCCTGAGGAAGTTCTATGCAAAGGTACAGAACAATAACAGTCTTGACCTTGAGTTCAGACACCAGCTGCCAGAAATAGAGAATTCTGAGCATAACAAGATAACCACCATATCTTGCAACTGCTGCCAACTTCAAGCCTGCCTGCTTTACAGAAACTCTGGACAATAGGCTTCCCTGATACAGTAGGATAATAACAGAATGTTCCTAGCACTGCAACAGTAGAATAGCTACAATAATGTTTCTGGTTCTGTAACTTTTTAGTCCACAAAGGACAATGTTCCTATAGTTTAAGCATCCTAATTGTAAGACCCTATATAATAAATATGCTTATCTAGCTTTGGGTCACTGTTCTTCCATCAGAAGTTAGTATCCCTCCTGGTCCCAGCTTTCTCTCTGTAAGGTTTGTGTGTCTTTCTTAATCCCCCATTGCACCTTGCTGGTTTGTAAGGTTTGGTCCTGGAGGTCAAAGCAAGTGAGGTAATGCATGTTAATTAGCCTGATTTAGACATTTCACAACGGATATATGTTGAAAACAACACGGTACATACCCTAAATATACACAATTTTGTTTGCCAATTATAAATAATAATAAAATATTTTTTAAATTACTACAAAAATATTATAAAAATAAGTAAAGATACAAGTTGCATTTAGAATAAAAATTTACATACCTTGGCTTCCGAAATGCTAAACTATATTGTTGGCAAGCCAGACCCACAGTTGGAGTATAAACAATAGGCATGAATTTTTCAATGTCAGACGTTAGCACTCTATAAAAGAGCTTTTCATTTCTATCTTGAAGATCCATTAAAAGAAGATACCTGTGGAAAATGGGACATAATTAGATCTACATCCAACAAAGTAATGAAATAACTGCTTAGAATTCTAATTAAACATTTTTAAGTCATGCAGAAAACATCTAACCAAATACAAATTTAGAAATGTTAAATACTTCAAAGAAGGAAGAACAATAAACTTGATTACTATCACTCCAGTATTCAAATCATTGCTGAAATAACATCATTTAACTCAACATTTAGATTTTTATCTCTATTTTAAAATGAAAGACAAATGAAAATACCTCTATAGACATAGTTTAAGCATTTACTTACCTAATTAAACAGAAAAATTTTATCCTTTAACTTCACTATTGATAAATAAGAGAAATAACATGCAGGAAATGGGTAAGGTAGTGTAGCACTCACTTTAGAAATAACTAAGACAGGCAAGCTCAAAGGACTTTTCTAAATATTGCATCTAATAGCTCTTTTCTGTCTAGAGATATTTCTGATCTAGAGTTATTTTTTTAAACATAAACCTTTTAATGTTACCTGTAATCTTCCATAGTTTAGAGAACAAAAAAATATCTGCTTGGTACAAGTGAAAAAAAAAATTTGCACAACTATATTTAACAACCTTACTAGATTTTTTTGTTTGATTTTCTGATATGGTTTAGATATCATTTGAGGGTGTTCTCCAACAGATCATGTGCTGGAAGCTCAGGCCTCCATGTGGCAATGTGAAATGTGGAGGGACCTTTAAGAGGTGGGGCCTAATGGAAGGTAGTTAGGTCACTGGGGAAGCTGCTCTGGAAGGTATTAATGTAGTTCTCATGGGGCCCTAGTTGGTTTTGTCAACTGTGAAATATTAAAATAAAAGAACAATCTTGGCCCCATCTTGTTCACTGATTTCTGGCCTTATGATCTCTCCCTCTCATAGGCATTCCTGTTATGATGCCATCTGCCATGTTATAACAGAGAAGACGGTTCTCACCAGAGGCCAAACAAAAGGGACTGCTCAATCTTGGACTTTCAGCCTCTAAAATCATGAACTAAATGAATCTCTTTTCTTTGTAGTCAGACTCAGATATTTTGTTATAGCAACAGAAAACAAACATTTCCATTCCCTAGAACAAATGAAAATGTATAGACCTGGGAAAAAAAATCAATGGATGTTAATGCTTGGGCAATTAGGTAAAATAATCCAGAAAACAAACATTTGGGAGGAAGATGGTGACTTTAATTTTAGACATGCTAAAATTAGCAATGTGGGAGTCATCATTGCTAAATCAGTGGTTAATTCTCAGATCTCGCCTTACTTATCAAGAACATTTGACATAAGTGACATCCCCTAAAATGTGGCATATTCTCTTTCCTTGACTTCTAGGCCATCATATTCTTAGTTTTTCTTCTACATCACTGGTCATTCCCTTTCAGCTTCTTTGTTGTTGTCTCTAGTTATGGTTTACATGTAACGTATCCCCCAAAAGCTCACAGGTGAAGCAACACAAGAAAGTTCCGAGGAGAAATGATTGAATTGTGAGAATCTTAACCCAACCAGTGAATTAATCCCTGATGGGATTAACTGAGTGGTAACTAGAGGCAGGTGAGGTGTGGCTGAAGATGTGGTTAATTGGGAGCATAGCTATTGGGTATATATTTTGTATCTGGAACTGTAGTCTCTCTCTGCTTCTTGATCACATGATGTGAGCTGCTTTCAATCCACCACTCTCTCCCACAATGATGTTTAGCCTCACCTAGAGCCCTGAGGAATGGAGCCAGCCTTCTTTGGACTAAGACCTCTGAAACTATGAGCCCTCAAATAAATTTTTCCTCCCCTACAGTTGTGCTGGTCAGATCCTTTAGCCACAGAAGCAAAACAGTTGACTAAAACATCTCCTCTTCTCTGAAAGCTTTCTAACACACATATAGAATCCATTAGGAAATTATGATGGTTTTATCTTCAAATAAATAAAATAATTTAAAAAATAACTGTATTTTACAAACAATTCCCCTCCAAACTGACTACCCTTTCCAAATAATGAAATATTTTAACAATTACACACAAGGACTATAGAAATCATATTTAGGAACAAGTTACCTGTCAAAATCTGAGTTCAGACGCTCAAAATTTTTAACTACTCTAAGGACCTGGATGTCCTGGCTGATGAAGCAAGGTGGCAACAATCCATGAATATTCAACTGTTGTCTTTCTTCCAGAGTAAAAGCTAAGTCCTGTGGAGAAAGGGAAAACACACTAATTTGAAGAGGGAAAAAAAGGACAAAAAGTATGTCACAAACACACAACAATAAATTCCAATGAGGATGGAATTAAAAATCAGAAGATCTGGCATCACTCTCAGCATGGTCACGCAACTGTAAATAAATCATGTCAGTTCTCCACACCTCAGTTTCCTTATCTACAAAAATTAGAATACTGGACTTTTTAGAGTTCTGTCATTTGTATATTGTTAGGATGAAATTAGAGAATGGATGGGAGGAAACTACTTGAAGCACAAAAGTGAAAGAAGATATAATCATTAATGTCAGTAAATACAAAAATAATATTTATTATAAGAAATTTCAAGATTATGAACGTGAGTATGTCACCTGTGACCTGCTGTGCTTCTTTGCCTCAGCAAATACCTTGTATGATTCTGAGATACGTGTTCCAGCACTCTTCTCCTGAGTTATCACACTATTCTTATGCACTCCAGCTATGCAAAACTTTTCCCCATTGCTTAAACACACCACACCCTTCTATTTTTTGTGGTCAAGAATGTCTTTTTTTCTTCTCTGCCTGTCAACAATTACCTCAAATGTTCCCTCCTTTCTAAAGTTTTATCAAACTGACCTACTACATATATTATAGTCTTATTAATTTAATATGTTATGTTTTCTATTTACATGAACACTGATTGTATAAAATGATAGTAATAACAAATTATGGAGTTTAAAAGCAAGCAACAAAGCAGATATTATGAGTTGGTGCGAAAACCAGAATGGACCTAAGAGATTTGCTAGGGTATAATATGGAAAATAAAAGCAAACAAGCCTCTGTAGTTGTTAATGGGAGAGAATGATATGGAAGATTGGGATAAAGAATCCCTCCAGAGAAGACTCTGCCTGGAGATACAAAAGATCAATAGGCTTCTTTGACTCCTGCATTGCTGTTTCTTTGCTGCCAGCATGCATATGAGCTGACATGATATGATGGCTGCTGTTATGACAGAATGTCTGTGCCCCATCAAAATGCATATGTGGAAATTCTCACTCACAAGGCAATGGCATTAGGAGGTGGGAATTTGGGGGGTGATTAGGTCACAAGGACTCTCTACCCTCCTGAATATGATTAGTTTCCCTACAAAGAAACCCCAGAGAGCTGCTTTGTCTCTTCTGAGGAAACAGAAGATGCTAGCCATCTATAAAGCAGGAAATGGGACCCTCACCAGACAACAAATCTGCAGCACCTTGATCTTAGGTTTCCTAGCCTTCAAAAATGTGAGAAATAAATTTCTTTTGTTTATAAGTTACCCAGTCCATAACATTGTTACAGAAGCCTAAATGGACTGGACTACAACTCTCAGTTTTGCGCATTGATTTTTTTTTTCAATTAGCCATAATCACTCCTCAGACAAACGTCATTGGTTACAATACTAACCCTGTGAAAAGCTAAGTATGCACATTGTGACTATTACTGCTATAGACAACTTGGATAGAGAGGAACACATTCACTGTCATGAGTGGTTCTATAATCATCCTCCTTTGTCCCTGAAAATTACTTGCAAGGATAGAACAGTGACTCCTAACTTCTTATGAAGTTTACTACTTGGGGTCAAGAGCAGACAATTTGGTTCAACCCAGAGGGAGATGACAGACCCTGAGTGGTGAAGTATGAACATGTTTAATACCAGAAAGTCTGTGAAAGAGACCAAAAGATGAACAACCCTCTCTTTCTTCTAATCTCTGACATGATCAGTTCCATTAATTCATGCCCCTAATAGAAAGGCTGTTTAAATAGCCTACTGGATCAGGAAGACATACTAAAGAGACAATTAAATTTGTCCACTGAATGACACCCCACAGTATCTTAGTTGACTACAAAAGCTAGCAGAGACTAATGGCTCCAAAATTTCCAATATAAGATGTGTCCATGTCCAACCTCGAATTTTTATAAAGTCTCCAAATGAATCAACAAAGATGAAATCTAGCTACCAGATGTTTTCCCCCACTTCAGCTATTCTCATAGCCACAAAATTCCCACTGTTATATGCTCACTTAGGAATGCTGTGAGGTTTCAATAAGTAAAGACAGAAGCAGAAGGTCTCTTTCAAGAAGGATAATCCAATATGGCCAACTGTGTCTGACCCAATCACACTCTCCTGGATGCCTAGAAAACAAGAGACTAGCACAGTCTGCCTGCTCTTTACCTAGGAGTTCTAGGCAGCACCAGTAGACACCTGTGGTATTGCCTGGGTTCTTTGCCCATTTATTTCTTTATTTGTGCTTTGTGTCCCCACCCTAAAAAGCAAGCTCCTTAAAAATCAAGAAATTTTGCTTGTATTATTCATTGCTTTTTCCCTAGCAGCTAGAACAGATCTGACATAATTAGAACTCAATAATTTATTGCACATAAAACAAGAAAACTTTAAATAACCAACTCTAGAGTCATAAACATTTTATAAAACTATAAAACTGGTGTTTAGGAAACTGATAGGCATATTCATTCTAAAATTTAACCCAACCAAGAGGAAATATTTTGTGAAAAGATAATCTATAAACTGGAAGGCATATTTCACCTGCCCAAGGTACAACTGGAGACTAATAATTTAAAATGTCATGAAATAATCCATTAAAATGAAACAAAATTATATATAGTAATATATTTGTAAAATATAATACATTTTTCTTTAACTACAAAATACAAAGTGGGGGATTAGGCTAAACTGTCAAAATTCTATAAATATTTAGAAGCAGCAATAAATTTCTTTATGTTATGCTTTGAAATATGCCTGCAGAAAATGATAATCAAAATGTCAATATTTTAGCCAAACTCAGTGGCAAATGCCTATAATGCCAACTACTCTGGAGGCTAATGCAGGGAAATCACAAGTTCTAGGCCAGCCTGAGCAATTCAGCAAGGTACCATATCAAAAGAGCTGGGAATGTAGCTCAAGGTCAATATTCTGAGAATAAGACTTATTTTCAGACATACTAACATAGGATCCTTCATTCATTTAATTATGGCATTTACCTATCATTTATAGTTAGCCAATCTTTTTATATAAAATTTTCCAATGTCTGGTCCAAAACTAATTCCTAAATCTAACAGGTCTCCCATATCTTATGCCACATAACTGATAATGCCATCTGGAAATCTTTGATATTCTTTGATGTTTAGTAACTACAAATTCCCACACTCTCTCAGTCAAAATATTTACCCTGGGACTTAGAAATATGGAGTACTGAACCAGCTTAAAATATTATGATTGGGAGGGGAAATTATCCTATGATCAGATTCATTTTCTTTTATTACCTCTCTATGAGCTAAAAAATTTTCAGTAAGACAACTTAAATCTTAGAATCCCTGAAAATTTTATGATATGAATTGATTTAAACCAGTTTTTATTTTTTCATACCAACAGAGGCATATTTACAGAGATATATTTTGTAAAAATGTGTAAATAAGTCAGTTATATCTAAAACTTGACAGTTAAAATGATTCAAATAATTCTTTTAGCTGGGCACAGTGATACACAACTGTAATTTCAGCTACTTCGGAGGCTGAAGTAGGAGGATCCATTCAAGGTCAGTCCAGGCAACTTAGCAATAACTCTGTCCCCTGCTAGAAAGAAAGAAAGAAAGAAAGAAAGAAAGAAAGAAAGAAAGAAAGAAAGAAAGAAAGAAAGAGAGAAAGAGAGAGAGAAAGAGAGAGAGAAAGAGAGAAAGAAAGAGAGAAAGAAAGAAAAAGAGAGAAAGAAAAAGAGAAAGAAAGAAAGAGAGAAAGAGAAAGAGAGAAAGAAAGAAAGAAAGAAAGAGAAAGAGAGAGAGAGAAAGAGAGAGAGAAAGAAAGAAAGAAAGAAAGAAAGAAAGAGAGAAAGAGAAAGAGAGAGAGAGAAAGAAAGAGAGAGAGAGAGAGAAAGAGAAAGAGAGAAAGAAAGAAAGAAAGAAAGAAAGAAAAAGAGAGAAAGAAAGAGAAAGAAAGAGAGAAAGAGAGAGAAAGAAAGAGAGAAAGAGAGAAAGAGAGAGAGAAAGAGAGAGAGAGAGAGAGAAAGAGAGAAAGAGAGAGAGAAAGAAAGAAAAAGAGAGAAAGAGAAAGAGAGAGAGAAAGAGAGAGAGAGAAAGAGAAAGAGAGAGAGAGAAAGAGAGAGAAAGAGAAAGAGAGAGAAAGAGAGAGAAAGAGAAAGAGAGAAAGAGAGAGAAAGAGAAAGAGAGAAAGAGAGAAAGAGAGAAAGAGAAAGAAAGAAAGAAAGAAAGAGAGAGAGAGAGAGAGAGAGAAAGAAAGAAAGAAAGAAAGAAAGAAAGAAAGAAAGAAAGAAAGAAAAATTTTAAAACTTTTTCAAAAGAATTTTTACCTTAGTATTATCTTGCAGGGCCTATTCAAAACAGGATAATGAATTCAAAGTAGATATGCAAGTTCTGACTTTCATTTGATTTTTACCAAGTATTTCATGTAGTTGAAAGATTAACTTGGGTTTCTAGACCATCTGTAATTCTGACTCTGTTAAAGCACCCTCACTACATTCAATCTTAGTTTTTTGCCCTTTTTTGGTGTTTTATTTTCTTAATCTTGAAAAAAACTTTTGGATCTGGGCTACCCCTGGGGTGTAGTTCAGTGACAGAATGCTTGCAGAGCATGCATAATAATGCCCTGGGTTTGATTCCCAGTATCACCATCAAAAACAAAGCACCTTATGGACTAGATGCCTAGATAGCAGAATAGTATGTTGCTTCACTGCTAAGGGCAGCAAACAGGACAAGTAATCTTCCAGAATCTACTAATTAATCCTACATTATCTTCTTGAGAAAAGAAGAAATGAAAATTAATAAACTCCTGGCATTTATTTTTGAAGTTTGTATGCAAACATAACTAAGTAAAAAAAAAAAAAAAAAACTGTCCAGAGTGTAATGGATGTCCTCTTTATGCTTTGAGTATAAACCTTGCTGCTCAACTCCAAGTGGTTTATTTTAAAACTGACATTTTCTTTTCTTTTTTTCTTCCTCCCCCACTTCTCCCTAACAGGGAAAACAAGACTTAACATTTTTCCCATCCAGAGCTAAGCTATCATGACCTTCACTGTCCAGAAGAATGTCAGTGCCCACAAGAATAAAGAAACTCCAAACCTGGGAATTGACAACAATGGCTTTCTCAAGGATACCCAATGGACATTATCCACTAGTAATATTTGTATCCCAGCCCTTGTATTCCTCTTTTAAAAGCCCTGAGTTCTTCCTGGCAGTGACAACCACACTTTTGGGACAGGAATCCCATTTTTCCTTTGCTAGCAAACCAATAAAACTTTTTCCTTTTTCTAAAAATATTGTCTTCATTATTGGATTGGCAACAGAGACAAGTTTTCTGTATTGATAGTATTTATCAGAGCCAGGTGCAGTAGTGCATGCCTGTAATCCTAGTGGCTTGCAAGGCTGAGGCAGGAGAATAATGAGTTTAAAGCCAGCCTCAGAAAAAGCAAGATGCTAAGCAACTCAGTAAGACTCTGTATCTAAATAAAATACAAAATGGGGCTGGAGATATGGTTCAGTGGTCAAATGCCCCTGAGTTCAATCCCCAGTAACAAAAAAATAAAATAATAAAATAAAATCTTGAGCCAGGCTCAAGCACCTGTAATCCTAGCTAGCCAAGAGGTAGGAGGATCCTGCAAGCCATGGAATCCAAGGCCAGCCTGGGTAATACAGTAAGATCTTGTATCAAAAAAATAAAATTTTGCTTTAAACTACCCATATTTAATTTATTAGAATATTTTAGTATACTGTCTTGCTATATGTCTTTAATAAAGAAAAACACAAGTATAATATCACACATTTATTTTTAAATATTTTGATATCTATATTTCAATATAATTGGTTTCATTTGTAGCAGTGTGTTCTGTATATTTAAAACTACTGCTTTTGGGACTTATGATACAGCTCAGTGGTAGAGTACTTGCCTAGCATGCATCAATTCCTGGGTTCAATCCCTAACACTGCACAAAAAAAATAAAATAAAATAATATTAATAGTAATTATTGCTTTTAGGAGTCTATAGACTTTACCAAATTGCCAAAGGGACCTGACCCAAAACATGTTAAGAGTTTTTGCAAGGAACTATACTTCAGATTTACAAGTAATCTATACCTCCTATATGAGATTACCAGAAACACCACAAGATGGCTTTCTTGCCTGGGAGCCACAGTTTTTCTCCTTTACAGCTATTTCAAAGGGGAATGGGAAGTTCACTGTATTAGTCAGAGTTCTCAGAGAAACAAAAATAATATGTATTTAAAGAGATTTATTATAAGAGAAATATTATACTTGGCTTACATGATTATGGAAGCTGAGAAGTCCTGAGATACGAGTTGGCAAGCTAGAGATACAGAGGAGCCAATGGTATAGTTCCAGTCTGAAAGCCAGCAAGTTCATGACCCAAGAAGAGTTGATATTTCAGTTCAAGTTCAAGACAGGAAAAATCCATGTCCCAGCTCAAAGACAGGCAGGAGGAGATCCCTCTTACTCAGCCCTTGTATTTTATTCAGGCTTACCTGAAGTGATTGTACAAGGCCTACCCACATTAGGTAGAACAACCTACTTTACTCAATTGAAATGTTCATCTCATTCAGGAACAGCTTCATAAACACTCCCAGAATATTATTTAATTAAATGGCTCACTCAAGCTGACATACAAATTGTCACACTCACCAAATATTTTTCAACAAATATCTGTTGAATTAATACTTATAGACACTACTCCAAGGAAATAGTGGCATATCAGTTACGGTCCACAGTCTCATCAAATTTACAATCTAGAGAATAGAACACGATCTTTTACAAATAACTATAAAAACAACTGTTATAAGTATAGGAAAAAGGGAAAAATTTAAGAGTTAACTTAATTTAGGAGTCAAAAGGAAAGAGTTACTGAGCTATGATGTTAAAATGAGAGCTGAAGGACCACTAAGAGAGTAGCTGTTCACCAGGTAAAAGGCTGGGGGACAGAAAGGAAGGAAACATCAGGGACATAAATCTTGATGCAGAAAAGCTTGGCTTCTTGAAGAAAGCATAGGGAAAGAAACTGCATCAACTGTGGGATGAATGACCCAGCTAGCGAGGGCTCAAGTTGGAGACATACTTTTCACACTTTTGCATCTTTTATTTTTATACAATGAATGTATAAGACTATTTATTAAATATTTACAACCTTTAGTTATTATAATCATGCTCCCAAACAAAAGCTTTTGAAATGGAAAGAAAATAGTGGTCAATAAATAAAAGCTGTAATGACCAAATGGAAGTTTTAGAACTGGAAAATATAATAAATAAAATAGTCATTGGGTGGGCTCAAGAACAGAATTGAGAAGAATGAAAGTGGGAAGAGCCTCTTCAACAAATGCTGCTGGGAAAACTGGAAATCCATATACAACAGAATGAAATTAAATCCCTTTCTCTTACCCTGCACAAAATTCAATGTGGATCAAAGACCTAGGCATTAGACCAGAGACCCTGCACCTACTAGGAGAAAATGTAGGCACAACTTTCCATCATGTCAGCTTAGGAAACGACTTCCTCAACAAGACTCCTAAAGCAGAAGTAGTAAAATCAAGAATCAACAAATGGGATAGTATCAAACTAAAAGGCTTCTTCACAGCAAAGGAAACAATCAAGAACATGAAGAGAGAGCCTGCAAAATGGGAGAAAATCTTTGCCACCTGCACCTCACATAGAGCATTTATCTCCAGGATACACAAAGAACTCAAAAAACTTAACACCAAAAAAAACAAATAACCCAATCAATAAATGGGCAAAGGACCTGAACAGGCACTTCACAGAAGAAATATGAATGGTTAACAAATATATGAAAAAATGTTCAACATGTATAGTAATTAGAGAAATGCAAATTAAAAACCACACTGAGATTCCATCTCACTCCAGTCAGAATGGTAATTATCAAGAATACAAATAACAATAAATGTTGGTGAGGATGTAGGGGAAAAGGTATATTCATACATTGCTGGTGGACTGCAAATTGGTGCAAACACTATGGAAGGCATGGAAATTTCTCAGAAAAGTTGGAATGGAACCACCATTTAACCTAGTTATCCTATTCCTCAGTTTATTCCCAAAGGACTTAAAATCAATATATTACAGTGAAGCAGCCACACCAATGTTTATAGCAGCTCAATTCACAATAGATAAGCTATAGAACCAACCCAGGTACCCTTCAACAGATGAACACATAAAGAAAATATAGTTTATATACACAATGGAATATTCCTCAGCCATAAAGAATGAAATTATAGCATTTGCCAGTAAATGGATGGAACTGGAGACTGTCATACTAAGTGAAAACACACCATGGAGGGGGTCAGGGAAGAATAGAAGTTCATTAAATTAGACAAAGGGGAAAGAAGGGAAGGGGGATGGGAATAGGAAAGACAGTAGAATGAATTGGATATAACTTTCCTATGTTTATATATGAATACAAGACCAGTATAACTCTACATCATGTTCGACCACAAGAATGGGATCCTAATTAGAATAAATTATACTCCATGTATGTATATCAAAATAAATTCTACTGTCATATGTATTTAAAAAGAGTTTAAAAAATTTAAGAAGCTTTGCTTTAACTACCTAAGTATATTAGTTTGTTAAGGTTGTCATAAAAAAAGTGGGATGGCTTGAACAAAATAAATTTATTTCCTATATTTCTGGAGGTTGCAAGTCCAAGATCACGTATTGGCAAGGTTGGTTTTATTCTGAGGCTTTTTTTCCTGATCCATAGACAGCTTCTGACCTATAAACTATCATCTTCTCCCATAGTATTCACATGGTCTTTCCTCTGTATACATGTCCTTATCTCTTCTTTTAAGGACACTAGTCACATTAAATTAAAGCCTACCCTCATTTTAACTTAAATTTAACTATTTAAAAACCTTAAAAGATTCAATCTTATAGTACTGGGAGATATTACTTCAACACATGAGTTTGGGAGTGATATAATTCAGAACAAATCAATATCTTTATACATATAGACACATGTATACCACATAACAATCAACAAAGTGTGAAAATATCTTAGGAGCCCCTGACTGGACAATTTAAGTAAATGTATTTTAGTATAGTGTAAGCTTTAGAGGCCTAGCCCTAATATTGTACTAGAGTCTTAGGACTCCTTCAGCCTCCACATGCCCATAATGCGCTGGCATGAACATATGAGTATGTTAGCTGATATGTTTACTAAAGCATTACTTGATTATTAAACAAAAAAATAATAATCCTAGTGACTTCAGGTATGGGGTTTATATATTAAGTATATAAGTTCTACTAGTTATATCCTATGTTTTCTTCATTATTTTATTATTCAATCTTCATTATTTTATTCCCAAATTACCAGATTAAACTATAGAAGCTTAAAGGTATATTATTTTCTCTATTTAAATTCAATGGCCTCAAGTTTCTGAAAACAATTTAGTTGATGGCTAACTTAGACATACTGCATCTCCAGGACCTCGGGAAAAATATTAATGTTTTACATTCTATAGGTTAATTTAAAATAAATATCCTTGATTTTAAAGTATACTATATTTATGTATTTTAAGCTAAAATGTAAGAAATTTTCACCTGCTACCATTCTTTTTATTTAACAAATATTAACTTTAAACCCATTATGTACTAACAAATCAACTAAGATTAGTATACCAAACACTTCACAACTGCTAATTAGAAGAATTTGGACTTGAGTTCCTTTATTCTAGGCACAAAGTTTTGGAATGGTCACTCTATGAAATCCCATTTCCCACACTTGACAAAAAAGAAAGTAGAAAGTCAAAGCACAAAAATGAAAAATCTCAAACCTATACCTCTCTTCGATATTTCTTGTATTCTATATCACCAGCCTCAGGAGTTCTCAAATCAAATTCATCTTTCTACTTATTATAGCATATATTACTTTGTTTTTGTGATATCCTGCACTACCTCTGTTGTTTCAATTGCAGCAAGGTAGTGAATAGCTATGGAGACATATGGCTGTCCATTTCCACTATAATGGTTTTCACGTAAATGGAATTTCCTGTTAAATAATAAATCAGTTTCTCATATTGCTGAGGCAACTCCAGAGAAAGGTAGCAGGTGAAAATTTCTAAATTATGGTATGGTTTACACTAAACAAAAAGAGAACTTTTCCTTAATAATCATCAGATACATTCTCTCTTCCCCACAACACACCCAACTAGGTCTTGATATGCCAAGAAGTAAATGGCTACCCAAGCACTTCTGAGAAGCTCATTTTTTATATGTTAATGCTGACCAAAATTAACATTGATAAAACACTATCATTGGGGACCCAGACCCGGGTCCATCCCACCACTGGCAGACACCTACAGAGCTCAGGCTCCAGCACAGGACCACCTCTTCCGACCAGAAGACCACCATGGGAGCTCAGGCCCGGCCCAGATCCACCCACACCAACATACACAGGACTCAGGCCCAGGGTAGGTTTGAGTTCACCAGTCCCTCCCATATCCTGGCACCCGGGAGCCCAAGCCTAACCCACTTCCATCTTGGAACACTGCAGACATTGCCATAGCCTTCCCCACAAAGTAGCCCCATACGTTTCTGATAATAGGCAGGGCCTAGAAGCAGCTGCATCTCAGAGCAGGCATCCCAAAGACAGTGTAAGGCTCACCCTTTCAGGCCCACCTCTGTAAGATATTCCGTCCATATTGGGACACCTCCACTATTATCTCAAGTTAGCTCGGCTATTGCTGCCACCACCATTAGTTGCAGTAGCATACATTGAGGGACACCAGCAGGGTCCGGAAGCCCAACATCAAGGTGAGGTACAGACAATCTGCACAGGTACTACAAGAATATAGGGTAGAAACTGTAATATCTCAGATCCACACTGCAAGAAAGGAAAATACATAGACAACATGAAAAAACAAGGGAGGAAAGTGTCCCAAACAAACCAGGATATTACAATAACAGAACCCATGGACAGCAAAGTTGATAAAATGTCAGAGAAGGAGTTCAGAAGGTTCATAATTAAGATCTGTGAATTAAAGAATGAGCAAATACAGGCAAAAATTGATCACTCCAACAAATAGATAAGAGAACAAATACAGGTAGCCAAAAATAACTTCAAGAAAGAGACAGAGACTCTTAAAAAAAAAAAAAAGTCAGAAATCACTGAGATGAAGAAAACAATAAACCAAATAAAAAACACAATAGAAAGTGTAACCAACAGACTAGATCACTTGGAAGAAAGAACGTCAGATAATGAAGACAAAGTATACAATCTGGAAAATAAAGTTGACCACACAGTGAATATAGTAAGAAACCATGAACAGGACATCCAAGAATTATGGGACAGCATCAAAAGACCAAATATAAGAGTTATTAGGATATAGGAAGGCACAGAGTTTCAAACCAAAGGAATGCACAATCTCTTCAATGAGATAATATCAGAAAATTTCCCAAGCATGAAGAATGAACTGGAAAACCAAATACAAGAGACTTACAGGATACCAAATGTACAAAATTACAACAGATCTACACCAAGACACTTTATAATGAAAATGCCTAGCATACAGAATAAGGATAGAATCTTAAAAGCCACAAGAGAGAGGAATAAGATCACATATAGGGATAGACCAATTCGAATCTCAGCAAGTTTTTCAACCCAGACACTCAAAGCCAGGAGATCATGGAACAACATATACCGAGCTCTGAAAAAACATGGATGCCAACCAAGAATCTGATAACAGCAAAATTAAGCTTTAGATTTGATGATGAAATAAAAACCTTCCATGATAAACAAAAGAATTTACAACTCGAAAACCTGCACTACAGAACATCCTCGGTAAAATATTCCATGAAGAGGAAATGAAAAACAAAGATGAAAATCAGCAGAGGGAGGTATTACACTAAAAGGAAAAACTACTCAGAGGAGAAACCAAGTCAAGTTCCAAAAATAAACAAAAATGGCTGTGAATACAAATCATGTCTCCATAATAACCCTGAATGTTAATGGCCTAAACTCACCAATCAAAAGACACAAACTAGCAGATTGGATTAAAAAATTATATTAACAAGGATATTTATCTTAGGATAATATGCAAACTTAAAAAGCCACCTGCTTTAAAAGCTAAGTAGTGTTTAAAGACAAAAAGAAATAAAAGCATGGCTCATTCATTTCTTAAGTATTTATTTAATGTCCACTGAACATAATATTCTACTAAATATTATAATCCCTGCTCTGTGACAATCAAAATAAATGAACTAGAAAAAAATAAGAATTCAGTAAATACAAAATTATTTAGTACAAAAGTGTTACATGACAATAGGACTAAAATAATTAGGAAAGGTTTCTTAAAAGAAATCATTATCAATTAACTAATGACTTTTTAATTATAGGAATTACACATAAAAAGGAAAGAATTGAGAGAATCAGCAAATATATTTTAAATAGAAGGCTATGTTGGGAAATTAATGAGATTAATTTGGAGAAGACAGTAAAACAAATTGATAGACTGACTTTACATTCAACATAATAGGACATAATAACATATTAGGAATACTTGGATAACAGAAGGAAAATGTGAAAAAAATGCTAACTAATGTTCATAATTCTTCCATACCTATATGGGCAGACCATGATAATGGAAATAAAACCAGAAAAATCACTGTTACCAATGTACAGTGATGAAGATCTGTGTTGATTTGGTTGAAGAAGCCTTTCCATATCTAAGTACCAGGCTGGACTGTTAGAGGAAAGTTACAATGCTCAGGGATAGTGTCTCTTTGAAAAAAGTCAGCACCAAAAAAAAGGGGAAAAAAAATAGTTTCTGGACTACAAACAAACTTGAAGGCGTCTTGAGTGTATGGAAAAATCAAGAAGGTGCCATTTCTCTGGTTTCAATGGTACATGTAAGGAAATACCATTACTTCCATAAGGCACCACATCAATGTCTTGGGACTGAATGAAAGGTATAAATCTTGTTATATTAATTGCCCCAAAGCTGGTGAACTAGATTTTGAGTCCAACTTGACATAACACAGATAGCAAAACTTCCACTATAAATTTTAAAAATGTGTCCTTTTTTTAGATTATTAATATATTTCTTTGAAATGATAAGAGCCAACTGTCTGCCAGATACTGATGAAAGCATTTTACTTGTAATCCTCAAAACAATGTTTATTTCTGACATTTATATGACTGTTATAAACCATATAATCTTTTGGAAAACTTGATTTACTGATTTTATTGTTTTTGTACACTACGACTTCCTCTCTTCATATTTTTATTTTTTCCCATTTTTTTATTCATGCATTATTGTTGTACATAATGGTGGGATATGTCGTTACATATTCATATATGCACACAATATAACAATATAATTTAGCAATGTCATTCCCCAGTATTTCCCCTTTCTCTCCCCCAAAATGTGTTCTTAATATATTAATGCTGCACCTTTTTACCTTTTGTGGGAGTTCTTTGTGATAATACAATTCTGAAGTAAGTACTATTACAGGAAAACAGGAGTCAAATGGTTTTAATATCATAAATTCCTAACAAAAACATAGTAAAGGCATAATTACTCTTGCTTGGGATTGCTTATTTCACCTAGTCTTAACAGACACTCTCATCCAGGACTTCAAGAAAATAAAACAGGTTATGTTACTTAATGTGGTCTTGTTAAGTGTCAACCCATAATTTGGTCATAAATTTCAACAGGCAGGTAGGTAACACATGAAAGGCATAAATTGTTTTGTCACATCAAATTTTACCTTTGTTCTACTGAAAATAGGCCCCAACCTGCAGAATAATAAAAAAAGGAAAAAGAATCAAACTGGAAAGTTTGTTTTGAAGAAAAAAATAAACAGAAATCATTTTAAATGTCATACTATATGAACATAAATACTAAACAATCATAGATTTGAAAAAATTGCCTGACACCACAAAAATTTAAAAAAACTCACTATAATTTATTAAATAAATCACAAGTCTTTAAGACATAGTAGTGATCAACAAATTGCCAGCAACATGACTGGGGGTTAAAGCTGAGGTCCAATTCTTAAGGAAGAAGGGTATTCTACAAAGAGACAACCAAAATAATTACACAGACCTCCGGTGCTGACCCATGGTATTTTCAATGTACCGAATAAATAGGAAATGTCAGAACTACACACATACAAATACAAAAGGAAAAATCCAGACAAACCTGGCTATCAAATAACAATGTGACTGCTGAGTATGGAAATGATCAATTCTGAGTTACTTTCATTTAAGAGTTATCTTAGGTGTTTATACTACATTACCAGTGAAGAAAAAGGAAATGTTAACAGGATTTGAAGCCTCTGAATAGAGCATGACAAAGTCTTATTTAAAAATAAATAAATAAATAAACTCCCAAAAGGCTTGATTTGGAAAATAAAATAAAATAAAATAAAGAAGAAGAAGAAATTTTAAAAGAAAGAAAATTTTTAAAAAGGAATGGCTTCAACCAAGCCCCCTGCTAGGAAGGGCTTTTCTATCAAGCCATGCCCTGCCAAGGTTCCAAAGCAGAAGCCACCCATCAGGCATTCCCAGACTCAGAACCATGTCACTCCAGAAACGGAGAGGCCTTGGAATCTAGATGCTTAATGTGATCCAAGGCACTCAGATCTCATTTCGATCCAGGCCAGACCAGCCTGGATCCGCAGTAGCCTCCAAGGATTGCCACACTGAGTGGAACCCGTAGAGGTGGGGGGCACACCGTGGCTGACCTGGCAGTCCGCCTGCCACCTTCTTGGTAACACCCAACTCGCACCTCCATAGGTTGGGATAGGGCTTAAGAAGAACAGCCAGAAAGTTGCAAGTTACACGTTTTCCCCGGTTCCCAGGACGGGATGCGGAGGACCGCCCAGCCACCACACCCTGCGGCTCGACCTGGCGGGGCGTTCCCGTCCGCGGAGCCGGCACCCAGGCCCACCGCCCCGCGGTCCACCGGCGTCTTCCCGAGGAGCCTTCGGAGGGCGAGGCCCTGCTGCGGGACCACCCAAGGACCGGGCGCTGCAGGCTTACCTTGTTGAGGTGGGGGTTTCGCGTCAGCAGGTAGCCGCGCTGGTGGGTGTGGCGGCGGCGGGGGGCCGTGGGCTCCATGGCTGGCGCGAGGCTGGGCAGTGGGGTCTGGCCGGAGCGCGGTGCAGGCGGCGAGTGCTGCTGAGGCGCCGGCGCGGAATGCGGCGGCTACGGTGGCGGCCGCGCGGGGAAAGGCCTCGCGGCCGGGGGCGGGCGTGGGTGGCGAGAGGGGGTGGACGCGGCGGGAGGAGCCCGCGCGAAGCCGTGTGCCCGGCCGGGCGGCCTGCGAGAAGCGCTGAGTCATGGCAGGAGATCAGCCCAGCGGACGTGCGAGGAGGAGGAGGAGAAGAAGGAGGAAGAGCTGGGCGCTGGCGGTGCCGCAGGGACTTGGGGGCAGGTAGCCACGGGCCGGGCAAACCCCAAGGACTCTCACCAGGGGCTCCCAGCCACCCTGTGGCCCGCGTCTGTGGGACGTCCCCAGTCCTGATCCCCTCCCCCCCTCTCCAGGGCTCCCCTGCGACCCCGGTGGGGCAGCCCGCCAAACCCCATCCACATTGGAAGATGGGAGGGGCACAGGACTACTAACCAAGACCTGACCTGAGAGTCTGCCTTTGTGTTCCTCTCTAGTCTTTGGGAAGCTCGCTCTGCAGAACCATCCTGGATACCAGCCATGCCCAGGGGCCTGAGGCAGGAGGGAATCAACCTTGACCTAAAAAGCCTAACCTGCGTGGAACTGGGAGAAAGGGAGAACAGGAGAGCATGAGCCGACACCGTGTCAGTTTCTGTAAAGTATCCAATGGGAATTTTATTTGCTTTTAAAAGACAGGAAAAGTGTTAGGGTGCAAAGGTCCAATGAATAGTCATTTGTCTTGTGCATAATTTCCCTGCAAGTTCTAGAAGCCAGGATGTTCAAGAACCACTGCTCTCTGAATAACCATAGGGAACTGGATCTTTCAGTGCTTCAGTGTCTTTGATAAAACAAGGACATCAGGATATATGATCTTCCAGCGCTAAAATCTTGTTACTGTATTATTGATATTTATACTTGAAGGTTCAAAGACTGGAAGAGTAGTCAGGTCCAAGTCAGCATAAAAGGAGAGTTTGTCTGACCATCACCAACAACAACACTGTATAATAACAGCAAACACTAAAGCTTTCTGATGCCCTGATTTTCTTTTCAGTGGATAGGATGATTAGCTTCTGCACCTTTCATCTCTACCTACTGATATTACAAAAGATAGTTTCGGGGATTATTTGTTGGTTTTGTATTTCCATAAACTAGACACACTTCCAATCCCAGTGTCCTTTTTTGTTCTCAATTATGTTTCTTTACCTTATAAGAAAAATTTGTACAATAATTGGATTTTGGCTATACTAACATTAAAAAGCTTTCTTGGCTTAGTTTTTGAACCTTCTAGAATCACTTGTTTTCATAGAGAACATTTTATGGGCATCACAAAGTTCTTTAAAAACATTCCCTCCATTTAAATGACACCTTTTATTGTGAATTCTATAATCCATAAATAATTAACCCTGTATCATCTGACAAGAAGGTATGCTTTACAAACTCACTCTCATAATTAACTGAGGCACACTGCAATTAAAAGTGCTTTGTGTGAGACGAAAACAGATTAACAGTAGGCCTGGAAGCCAGACTCAAGATGTTTAAGGAGAAACAAAAATGTTAGTACAACAGAACCTTATTATAATGAAGTTCTTATTAAATAAATTTAGATATATCACCTGTCTTCTGTTTCTGGGTTTTAATATCTACAGCTGATTTATATGGTAATCAACAAAGAATATATGGTCCTTTTCTCCAGGCCAGTATTACAAAGAGATTACAAAAACCTGCTAGTACAGATAAAGTTCACATTTTTCACCTGTATGTTTACTTTTCTTCTTAACAGATCTCCAGTCATCTTGAGTGGTAAGCTAAAGGAGCCATTTTGTATATGCATATGTGTTTCAAATACTGGGAAGAACCTGTTTTCTCACATAAATATTAACTAGAATACCAAATTTTTCAATCTTTTGTGAGATTAGGTTTTGTCGCCAAAAATACATAGGAAACAAGTTGTACCCAGAAAAATACTCTTTTTCTTTCATTTGCCTTGTAAGAAACTGATTGTGCAGTTATTTTGCACATAACTGGTAATATTAAGAATAAGTGCTAGAGCTGGTCATGTTGGCAAATCCCTGTAATCGTAGCAACTGGGGAGGCTAAGGCAGGAGGATTGCAAGTCCAAGGTCAGCTTCAACAATCTAGCAAGGCCCTAAGCAACTTAGCAAAACTCTGTATCAAAATAGTAGAAAGGGTTGAGTATGTAGTTCAGTGGTAGAGTGCCTCTGGATTCAATCTCCAGTATAAAAAAAAAAAAAAAAAAAACTGGAACCTGAAGATGACAAACACTTGTAATCTCAGCTACTAAGGAGGCTGAGGTAGGAGGACTGCAAGTTCAAGGCCAGGCCAACTTGGGCAATTTAGTGAGACCCTGTCTGAAAATGAAATTTTAAAAGGGCTGGAGTATAGCTTAGTGGCAGAACAGTTGTCTACCATGATGGAGGCCCTAGTTTCAATTCTTAGTACCACAAAAATAAACAAACAGATAGATAGATAAGTGGGTATCCATGCTGGAGATGTATCTCTGTGGTAAAGTGCTTAGTGATCATGCCTGTTGCCCTAAATTTAATACCTAGCACTGTGGGAAAAAAGAATGGGTATACTTCACAAAATACAGAACTAGAACCTATTGTTTTTTGTTGCACAGTTGAAAATTTATCAAAAAACAGATTTTTCATTGGCAAACTACAGCAATATAGCCACCTCAATGTTTATAGCAGCACAATTCACAATAGCTAAATTATGGTATTAACTCAGGTGCTCATCAATAGATAAATCAATTAAAAATTGTAGTATATATACACAATGGAGTACTAAGCCATAAATAAGAATGAAATTATGATATTTGCTGGTAAATGGATGGAAATTGAAAATATCATGCTAAGTGAAATAAGCCAAACTCAGAAACTCAAAGGTCAAATGTTTTCTCTCATATGCAGAAGCTACAGTAAAATAAAGGAAAGGGGGAGGGAAGAATAGGATATCATAAAGATAAAGGGAAGATCAGTAATGTAGAATAAGGAGATGGAGAGGCAGGGTGGAAGGATGGGAAAGGGCAAGCAACTTAGTGAGATCCGTCTCAAAATAAAATGTGCCGAGAGGTGTAGCTGAGTTGTAAAGTACCCCTGGTTCAATCTCCACTACAAAAAAAATATGTATTTTTTTTCACAAAGTCCCATTTGACAACATGATACATACATTAAAACTATAAATAAGCAAGACTACATTTTAAACAAAACTTCTGGAGCAGATGTCCAAATAAGTATTATACTTTAAAATAGGCCAAATTGATTGAAGAATTTTGCACAAATTTCTAACACTGCTGCCATTATTTGAGTATTTTTCAGTTTCTTTTTTGGAATTACTTCTTTTTCACTCTGGGTAAACACTGTAAGAGTATTATATTTGTGTCAAATCTACAGGTAGCAGGAATTAGGACTTCAACACAACCTTCTGGAGGATAGTTGAATTCATAACAAGTATGAAGTCTGGAATCAGGCTGACTAGCTCTGTGACTTTGGGAATCTTATTCTCTTTGGGCCTCAGCTTCCTGTTTGAAAAATGGGGATAATAATAGTACCTGCATTTTAAAGTTGGTAGGGGAGTCAAATCAGGTGATATTTGTGTATTTATTCAGTAAATATTTACTGATTACCTATGATATGCCAACCCCTGATCTAGGCCCTAAAATAACAAGAATAATAGATGTTCCTTGACATCTAGAAATTCTATCCTATTGAGACAATAAATAATATATAACTATATCTTACATGACTCAATATACAAAAAGCACTTAGAACAGTGCCTATCAGATAGTAAGCACTCAGAAGATGTTATTCTTTTCCTTCAAGACCTAGTTCCTCAGGTCAGTGAAAATTTTGTGGAAAATTGAAAAAAAAAAAAAAAAGATATAATTCCACAAGTCTGGAGCTATAGCTCAGTGATAGAACTCTTGTCTAGCAACCAAACCCTAAGTTCTATCCTAGCACCAGAAAAAAAAAAAAAAAGTGTGAAATACAAGATGTAGTTCATCTTATGAAGCCATCTGCCATTCTCTCACATAGTTATTTATCACTTAATTTATTCAAAAGCTTATTGAACACTTACCATATGGTAAACCACAGTCATAGGTCTATGGAAAAAAACAGCCAATAGACAAGTAAAGAAGTAGATAATTACAAAATCTGAACTGGGAAAGAAATCAGTGTGCACTTCAGCCATCAGCAACATGGAAACTAATTTCTAAATATTTATAATGTTTTTAAATTGTATTTTTCATAATTATTGGCATGCTTTGAATCTAATTAAAAATATCTCTGAAAGACAGGTGTATTTTTTTTTTCAGGTAAAACCACAGGATAGTATCAATAATGCTTTATTTACACATTTAAACCTTTGTCCCCCAATGGGGATATTCCTAGAAATATTCTGTCAACATTGAAAGGGAAAACACTTGTTTAGACAAGTAATAATTGATATATGTGTCAAAGACACATTAAAAATAATAGTTTAAAATACAGACTCTAGAATCAGACTTCCTAGACTCCTATTCCAGTTTTGTCACTTTCAACTTAAGTGCCTCTGTCTACTTAGTTCTGGCCCAGGTTTTCTCATGTAGTTGCTGTTAAAGAGTTGTTGGCACACACCTACCTGTAATGCCCAGCTACTCAGGAACTGAGTCCAGGAATTCAGGCCAGCTTGGGGAACTAGCCAGATACTTTCTAAATAAATAAATAAATAGTGTCTGGGATTGAAAAAAAGGGGTAACTGGCTAGAGTAGCTGGAGTTGTCCAGTCACCACATATCCTGCCCTATCTCACTCTTTCACTCTCCCTCAGTGCATGTGTGTTTCACTCTCTGGTTTCTATCTCTTTTCATATACTCTAAGGATTCTCCATGTATAGTCTTTCATTATGTGCTAGTGCAGTTTCCTCCTAGCATGCCAACCTCAGGACAAACTCTTTACATGGCACCTGCAGGCTTCCAGAGCAAAATAATCCAGGGAATGGGGTAGAAAGTACTTGTTCCTTTAGATGACCTAGCCTTGGAAGTCCCTTTTCCCATACTAACTTGATCTAAATTGTCACAAAAGCCTGTCTCAGTGAAAGGAGTATCAGAGTCCCACTGAGAGAAGAGCTTGAGTTATGGAGAATCTGTTGCAGCCATTTGGAATACACAGTCTTAAAACAGAAATGTGAAGAGATCTATTTAACTGCTTGCTCCCATCACTTTTATATCACTAACTTATCTGAAGTATGTGGTGGGTGGCACACTTGACATAGACAGATTACTGACACAAATATAAAATGTGCATGAGTAAACAAGTCTAAAAGGAATTACTCCAGAAAAATATTGTAAAGAATATCAACATACCTTATATATAAACAGAGATTTGAAAAATTGTGGTATATATGTGTATTAAGAATTGTAATGCAAAAAAAGAGTACATGTATAATGGCATAATTTGGCATGAACATATATACAGAGTTATGAAAAATTGTGCTGTATATGTGTAATGAGGAGTGTAATGCATTCCACTATTGTCATGTATTTTAAAAATAAATAAATAAATAGAATATGTGTCAGCTGGGCAAGGTGGTGTATGCCTATAATCCCAGCATCTAGGGATACTGATACAGGAAGATCACAAGTTCAAAACCAGCCTCAGCAATTTATCAAGGCCCTAAGCAACTAAGTGAGACCCTGTCTCTACATAAAAAATTAAAAGGGCTGGGGATATAGCTCAGCGATAAAGCACCCCTAGGTTCAATCCCTGGTACAAAAAAAAAAAAAAAGGAGAGAGAGCATGTATAATTCAGTTTAGATCAGGCTTAAAACCTTATTACATCTTTAATGTGTCAGCTGTTAGAACTGATGGCAATTCTTACTATAAAGAGATTTCAAAGTACCTTTTGTTTTCAATGTGACTTAATAATTTCCTTTAATAATTTGAAATCAGCACATTCCTAGAAAAATATGTTAGTGTTCCACCAAAAGATTGAATTATGCATAATACACCATTCTGCAATGTATCTTAACTAGGAGATTACTAAAGCAGACTAGTTGCACAGAATGCTAGTGAGAAACAGTGAAAGAATTACATATTTGAAACAAAAGACATTTGAACCTGTTGGAACTATGTAGTTGGGGCATGGTGGCTCATTCCTGTAATCCCAGCTGCTCAGCAGGCTGAGGCAAGAGGACCATGAGTTCCAAGCCAGCCTCAGTAACTTAGCAAGGCCCTAAGCAACTTAGCAAAACCCCATCTCTAAATAAAATTCATAAAAAAGGGCTGGGGACGTGTCTTAGTGGTTAAGTGACCCTGGGTTCAATATCCAGTACAAAAAAAAAAGAATATTGTATTAAAAATATGACTAGACCCTGAATAATTAACGAGTAGCAAACTTTTATTCGGAAAATAATATGCTCCAAGACTGTTCATAGTGTGGTTTATTGTGTAGATCCTTAATGTGTAAAGTTTGTATAAAGAATATATTCTACTTTTATATTCAAGAACAGAACACTTTTAAAATTTTGGAACATACTCAGGGAAAGGATATAATCAAAACAGTACTCTAATGCTGTGCATGGTGGTACGCACCTGTGGTAGCAGCTCTACTCAGGAGACTAAGTCACAAGGATCACTTAAAACAAGGAGTTCAAGACCAGCCTGAGCAACATAGTAAGAGCCCTTTCCCAAAATAAATAAGTAAGTAAGTAAGTAAACTAACAAATAAATAAATTCTATAAAATTTAAGAGATTACAATTTTTTCTCTTTTGTTCCGAAAATAATTTGAGATCATGATTCAGCATTATAGTTCAATAGACTCCTGCAGTATGGATACTTTAAAACCTCTGACTGTTTGCCAGTGGGCATGAAAGCCAACCACATACTGCGACTCTGAGATGGGGAGGATAAGTTTCATAATACCTTACTCTGCCAAACACCTGTGCAGATCCACCCTGCTCTTCTTACTTGGAAATAACCAGATTAAATAAACAA
This sequence comes from Urocitellus parryii, assembly GCF_045843805.1. Taxonomy (NCBI): domain Eukaryota; kingdom Metazoa; phylum Chordata; class Mammalia; order Rodentia; family Sciuridae; genus Urocitellus; species Urocitellus parryii. The sequence continues at coordinate 75,264,581 of NC_135538.1, read as the reverse complement.
AAAATGATCTAAAGTTAAAAATACTTTGCATAAATTTTAACCCTTTTCATGACAATATAGATCAAATTTCTCATTTAAGCACCCACTCACCTAAATAACAGATTATCATATAATTTAATTAACAAATGATTTTTAATTACGACATGATGCTAACAGTAATCTTTAAATAATACATTCTGTGGCTTTTTACTTCAAAGTATCTACCTATTTTGAAAATACATTAGAGAAAATGCACATTAAAGATGATTTATTTTCAAGTGTAGTTTTTAGACACAAAAAAATAATGGTTTAAAAAACTTATATAGATTTCTCCTTGGAATAAGTAACTAATTGTTGCTTTAAAATTGAAATTTGCCTTCTTATTTCAAATAGATATTATAAAATAATAAATCAAAACTGCATAAAGTAAAAAATTAGCCTTATCAAGTTGTTTTATTTAATCTGAATAATCTTAAAAGGTAGAATATTCTTTGTTTTGGAAGTTAACTCAGAACACATGGGCTTTGTTAGTTCAAAGTGCATGAGCAATAACTAGTGATTAGCATCTACTGACCTGCCAGAAATATAAGTAAACCAGTATTAAACTCCAACTATCAATCTGCAGTGTCACCAGAAACTTGGCATTTTAAATCCAGTTCTAAGCAGAAGCTCCTAACATAATGGCAGAGCTCCAGACCTTCTGGTGTATGGGCGAGGGAGAATATGTGCATGAAACGCTGTACTTAGGAGAGTTATACAAGAGATTCATTCATGACAGATGAAGAGACCTGAGAGAAGGCACGTAGGCCAGAGTAGAATTTTGGAGTCTTAAAATAAATTTTGTCATAATGAAAGCAGCAGGACTAAACTGTTCTCTGAAAGACATGGTTCAATTTCTGAAGGGAATTTCGGAAATCTCTGGGCAGAAATGGGAAAAAGACATATAGATTTGGTAAGAAAGTTATTAAGTTTCTCTGGGAATTTGAAAGTAAGTAGGCTTTGGGTATTAGTTTTTCACAGAAATCTATTTAGTTATTCAAGACTTCCAAAGTGGACTGGAGCTTATATTGATATTGGATTCTCTATATGCAATTATTTACTTTCAAGCTGTTTATATTTGGGTTTGGAGACAAGCATCCCTTGCTGGAACCATATGCAAACAAATTCAAGTAGACAGCTAACACTTGCCCTGGGTTCACCCCACCCCCATCATCCTACCCCATAGGTGATTTGTCATCTGTGGCTAGTGGTACAGAAAAGCAGGCTCCCCAGTGCATTTCCTTCTCCTTTCACTATGGAAGTTGCTCTATCTTATAGTTAAATTGAGCTGTGGAGAGACCTAAGATCATTATATCCCCACTGTGACCTTAGTGTGGTGCAAAACAAGGGCAAGGCAAGAATTAAGTTTTATGAGGTGAGCCAGAACTCTACAAAAAGACATTAAAGAATCTCCATGCACTCTGTCTTCATTCCTTACCATTCCTTTATTCATAAAGTCTACTAAACACACACACACACACACACACACACACACAAATATTCTACATGCTAGTTATTTCAAAACCAATAATTATTGTTGTGAATCTAAATATAAAATTATTTTATCATAATTGTAAGGATTTTTCCCAGTTATCACCTTTTTCCTCATTTAATTCATTTAATGAAATCAACTGTCAGTTTTAATAAGAAATTGCTAATACTTCTCCCCATGCAACCTATTAAAATGAAATAGAGTAGAATGCTACAAAGAAAACCTTAGGCAGAAAAAAAGCATTGTTAGAGAACCAAAAGATCAGATAATTTTTTCAAATTGAGGCAACTAAATCTTGGTGAGTGTGGTTTTGCTGGAAATATGCTACTCTGACAAAGAAATACTACTGTTTAACTGACATGTACCTTGAAGGCTATTGTAGTAACCACTAAAATGTCAGTTTTCCTGGCAGTAGGTAAAATAGGGTCTTGATGTATTAGTTATCCACTAATGTGTAAAAGTGAACACATATCTCAGTGACCTAAAGTAATGACTTTTTTCCTTTTTTTGTACTTTTTTGAATAATTTGTTTATTGATTGATAGATAATTTGGTGGTATCAGGAATTGGACCCAGAACCTCATATGTACTACCTCTGAACTATTGGCCTAATAACAATATTTTTCTTTCAGTTTTTGTGGGTAAGGAATCCAGAGGCATCTTTTCTGGATACCCTGGCTCAGAGACTCTCTTAATTCAGAATTCAAGGTCATAACAAGGGCTGCCTTCATCTCAAGACTTGGTAAGAGAGGGTCAGATTCCAAGCTCTCCCTTATGGATATTGTCAGGATTCACTTGCCTCACCATGTGGTCCTCCATAGGACAGAGCCAACATGGCAACTTGCTTCACTAAGAAAAGCAGTCAAGCAAGAAGAGCAAGAACAATAGATAAAAACAGAGAGAAACAAGCAAAATGCAAGTTAAGGTCTTTTATAACCTAATTTCAGAAGTGATATCCCATCACTTTTGCCATATTCTGTTAGTTAGACATGAGTCACTATATTTAGTCCACAGTCAAGGAGAGGAGATAGTACACAACTGTGAATAGCAGGAGGCAGGGATCTTTGGGTGCCTAGGTAGCTGCCCACTCCACTTGTATGTAGAATTCTTTATCATACCAGAGCTTTTGCAGGTCACTAACATTTACAAAGTTAGTGGATTTTATTTTAATAAAACATGGTCTGTTTTTATATTCTGAAATTTAAAATATTTTTGGAAATGATTTATTATATAAAGCTTAAATAATTGCCTAGTTTTTATTTGTTAATTATTTGAGAACTCCTGAATTTTTTTTTCTAAATAAAATTAAGGAAAATCAGGAGGAAAAAAAAATCAAACAAAAATTTTTTTAACATGTTTCAGTATTAAGCTAGATAAAAGACAGTTTCTTTGGTATATGTATCATTCAGTAGTTCTCATTTTATAAATAAGACAAAGGGCACTCAAAGATGGACATTAACATTTTTTTCAAAAAAATATTAATAAAAACTCACCAAAAAAGCCCTGCTCAATTTTTCTCAAATGTTCCCCCTTCTCGTCTAGGTCAAGTGTTCTCAACTAGATATTTTTGTATATTTGATGCCAAAACTTCATGTATAGGTGTTTTTTTCTATATGGAGAGTTAATAGCTTTCATGAAGTTCTCAAAAAAAGCAAGAACATTGCCCTAGGTGGCAAGAATTTAGGCATTGCATTTTCATATAGAGTTTCATTAATTTACTTCATGAATTTGCTTCATGTATCAAAATAATAACAACAAATAAGGCAAAATGTATTGAATTTGCCTTTAAATGGCTCATTTCATCAATTTAATTAGTGTTGAGCTCCACGTTCATTCAACAAATATTTGTTGAGTTTCTACTAGATGCCAACCACAGTTGTAGGCAATGGAAATATAAATCCCATCCTCAAGGAGCTCACATTCCTGGGCAAGGGAAGTGGCAAAAAATAAACATAGTAATGTGTATAATACCAATTGTGATGAGTGTTGTGGAAAAAAATAAGCAGGATATACTTGAAATCTTTGAAGCTTTAATGGAAATATACAGTTTACCTTAAATCACCTCTTCTGATATTGCATAAAACCTTTTAGCATGAGCAAAGTACACTCTTTTCAATCCAGTAAATATTTATTAAGTATCTAATATGGATTAAACCCATAATAGTGCTCAATGCTGGGGAGGGGCAGAGATAAGCACACTGCTCTGAAATTTTTATTGGCTAGGTTTGGAGGGTACAACTTCCTTTAGAAATCTTCCTGTACTGAGTTAAGGATTCCCCCTCTCTGAGGACACAATACAATGAGCATATCTTTATTGAATTGTCTTCCAGGTTGTATCTCTTTCCTACTTGATTGTAAGTTCTTTAAAAGCAAGATCTATTTTTCATTAGTCTTTTAATCTCTAGTGCTTAGAGCATACTAGGAATTCAATTAATGTTCATTGACCTACATTTGTAGATTTAGGTTGACTACAAAAAATTGTGGCTGGCCCAGAACATTCTCTAACTTTCCACCTTCAGCAGTAAGATGCACACTGTTTGACATCTTTCATGTCTCAATAAAAACCAGTGAATGTCATTAACATGAAATCTATTCCAATCTAAGAAATGTCTTAACCAAGATTATACCCATTCTCTCAAAGGAAAACCAGTCAGTGTTTTAACAACCAAAATTCATTCTCCCTCTTTTCTGACCTAAACCTACGCAGGAGCTCTACCTACCATAGTCTAGCTCAACTCTTGCCTTGAGGTCAGCAACAGGGAGTTGGGAAATGGAAAGAAAAAAAAAACTCTTGTGAAGGTGATGACCACTACATTTGCCTTTTTTCTTGGCAAGTTTTAGAAAACAGATACAGTTTAAGGACAGATAAAAATAAAAATTGAATTGAACTTCTCAAGGTCAGTATGTTTTATGTGTATATTGTATCAAGATAATTATATCATGTTACTTTTTTCCTCTGAATAAGGACTAATTCTGTGCTCACACCCAGCAAAATTTTTGTTGTTTTTGTTCTAAATTTCTCTCAAAGGCAAATGCTTTCCCACATTCAGAAATGCATTCTTGGTCTTCTGAGTATTCGTTTTATGCCAAGATTCAAAGTTTTCATTCCAAACACCTTAGTTTTTTAAGTATACACTACACAGAAAAGAACATTTTATTTTTATGTTTGACTAACTCAAGTAGTTAATCATTATTTCAATGAGTTATTGAAAAAAATTTTAATTTAGAAGTACAAATAGAAATTCTAATAATCTAACTTTTTGAGAATATAATAAATGTGAGGACATGGGATCAAAGGTCTAAATTCATTGTATTGATACATAATATATTAACACAAGTATTAGCATGATACTATTCCCCAGATAGACTAGGATTTATTTATGTATTTATTTACTTTTTCTGATGCTGAGGATTGAACCCAGTGACTTGGGCATGCTAAGCAAGCACTTTATCACTGAGCTACATCCCCAGTCCTTTTTAATTTTATTTTGAAGTGGAGTTTTGTTAAGTTACCCAGCTTGGCCTTGAACTTACAATCCTCCCACTTCGGCCCCTCAGGTCATTGGAATTGCAGGCATTTTTGAAGCTGTAGTTGTTATTTGTTTCTAGCAGTATTGAAAATTAAACCTGAGGCCTCCAGCATACTAGGAAGAGAATTACCACTAAACTATACCCCCAGGCCTATTTCTTGAATAATTTACTAAGGCTCTGAAATATTTTTGTATTTGCTAAAATGCCCATTTCATAATCCAAACAACTTGTTATTAAAATTATGAATGACATGGAGATTGATGAATAGCGGAGTATAGTGAAGAATTAAATTTTAAAAATCTCTCCACAGGCTGATTGAAATTACAAGAAAAATGGTAACAAATGCAAATAAAAGGTTCTCATTTGGAAATAAAACTGCAAATATCCAAATAGGAGTTCCTGTGGAAAAGACTGGATACTTTTAATTGATGACAGCTTGGTCAGTATTAGGCTATGTTCTCCAATTGGGCTACCAAAAAAGATAACCTGAGCTTAGGTACCATTAGTAAACAAAAAGAAAGGATGCTACAATTGTATGCCACGATATTGGAACTACATCTGGAGTTTTGTTTTCAATCAAAGAACAACTTTAAAGACAGCATTGATCAAATAGGAGTCTTCCCAATTGAAATTTTTTGTTGAAATCATGTTATATAAGAAATAGTTGGAGCCAGGAGTGGTGGCACACATGTTAACCCAGTGACTTGGGAAGCTAAGTCAGGAAGACTGCAAGTTCAAGGCCAGCCTCAGCAACTTATAGAAACTCTATCTCAAAATTTAAAAGAATAAAAAAAATCTAGGGATACAGCTCAACAGCAATGCAACCTTTGATTCAATCCCCAGTTACCCGCCACTCCCCAAAAAAGAAAGAAAAAAGTTGGAGGTATGGTGATATTCAGCTTGAAAAAGAAAAAAACTAAAGACTTATTAACTAACTTAACCAATTTGGTATTTTTTGTGGACTGCTTCAGAAATCATAACTAGGACCAAGAGGTAGGTCTGTCTTTTGGATTTCAAATTACCTGACAGCCTCAGCAACATCATACCTAAAGCCACCATCCTGACACCAGTCCATAACCCTGCTTTAATTTTCTATACAACATGTATCATTATTTATTCAATTTTTTTTTACCATAAACTTCATTCATTTACTGTCTAATGGATTGTTTCTTCTTAGTAGAATATAATCTCCCTGAGAGTAAGTTCCCTTCCATATTGTTCCCAGTTACATACAGTTCCTTGAATAGTCCTCTTATAAATAGTTATTGAATGAAATAATGTATAGGGAGTCAGATTTAGGCTTACCAGAAAAAGAATTTTCTATCTGTAGGGACAGAGGGGACTACTAAACATTGAGAATGTTTTACATTAACTAGTTTTATCTTCATGCAGTTTTTCATCATCTATTTTTTGAACACATATGCCAGATAAGACAAGACTCAGAGAAAGTAAAAAACTGCTCTCACTTATGTTGCCAGAATTGGAATTGTAAGTCGTCTTCTCTGTTTCCAAAGCCAGTGGGATTTCTACTATACCATACCATAAATGGAGCAGGGGTTTTATGAAAATGAATTTTCCCATCACTGGTGGATTTTAAACCAAGATTAGATGATCATCCACGAGAGTGCAATTGTGCTAAATAATGGATTCTGGAATTGAGTGGGATGTTGGACTAGCTCCAACTCTAAGGCTCTGCTATTCCATGAGAGAAGCAGCCCATACATGATAGGAACAGATTCTATTTTGGAAATAACAAATAAGAAAGAAAAAATTCCCTAAAAGTGTTGCTTGAAACCCAAGAATGTGAACTTACACAATTGCTGGGACATTATCTCTTAATCCTAGTTGGATGGTATGGAAAGTGGACTCAGAAAAATACTTGTTTCAAATGCAATAGTGCTTCTAGTCTATAAGTAAAATACAAGAAGAAAATTTTAAAATTATAAATTGGAAAATTCTTAACAAAGTGAGAAAATTATACACTGATCTCATGTTCCAGGGTGATCGTCTAAGTAAAACTTATATAATAAACTCAGAAAACTGAGTCAAACAATGAAAACAGAAGCAGATACTGGCAATGTCCCAGGGATAGTTCTTAGAAAGAATTAGTCTACCTACTACAGGATTAGGGCTTATAGGATTAGCTGCCACAAATCACTTGAAAATGAAACAATATAGCTACTTATTATTTTATACCCTGAATATATTCAGAATCATGTTTTTTTTAAAAATTGAGTACTTAAGTTTTTTTAAGGTATCAGTGTATACCAGACTGTCTCATTAATCAAAAATGTTTACTTCAGGGGTTTGAGTCATTACATTTGGACTTTCATACAAAAATATTATAAAAAGATTATTTTATAATATAGAAGTAAAACAACAAACCATGTCTCTAGGGACTAACTTTGTGACAGTTTTTCCAAAAGAGTAAGCATGTTTAAACTTCCCAATTTTGTGAATTCTTTTTGGTTTAGCTTTCTAATGTTTGTAAATAAAGATATTTATATTTAATATTCTTAAAAGTCTATGCTAAGTTTGGTAAGTATTTACATAAAATTAAGATGTTTCCTAGTTGATTTAAAAATTAAGAGTGGACTGGGGGGTGTCACCCAATGGAGGAGCACTTGCCTAGCATGTGTGAGGTCCCAGGTTCAATCCCCAGTACTGAGAGAATAAAAGAATATTGTAAATTAAATATCTTAAAAGTATTATTAGAATTTACTTTAATGGTCTTTATTAGCAAATCATAACCTTATCATTTCTACATTGTATAAACCTGAATAGTTTTATTTATTTAATTTTTTATTGGTGCATAATAATCACACCTAATAGTGGGGATCATTGTGAAAATAATTGTACATACACATGACATAATTTGGTCAATTTCATTTTCCAGTATTTCTCTTGCCTTTCCCACCTCCTTCCCAATTCCCATTTCACCTTCCTCTCCCCTACTGGTTTTCCTTCTGTTTTCATGAGATTCTCACTCCCCTAACCTCTCACACACTACACCTTTTTTTCCCTCTCAGTTCCACAGGTATCAGAAGAAATTTAACCCTTGACTTTCTGAGTCTGACTTATTTTGCTTAACATGATGCTCTCCAGTTTTATCCACTTTCCTACAAATGACATAGTTTCATTCTTCTCTATGGCTGAATAAAACACCAATTATTACACTTTTTTTAAAATCTATTCACCTGTTGGTGGATACCTAGGCTAGTTTCATAACTTGAATATTGTGAATTGCACAGGTTACATTAATTTTGCTTAAACAAGGTAAACATTTCTAGCCAAGTGGTGAGTCATATCTGCTTGGCATAAGATTCAGAATAAAGGTTAGTGTAGAACACCTCCCTACTCAGAAAAATTATGAAATGACCTGCTAAAATGTCCTAATTGTTAAATGTCAACGTGGCAGAACCTAAGATGAGAAGTTCCAGTATTCTGCTTTTGGTTGAATATAACACCCCAAACCTCCTGAATCAGAAAGAACAATTCATTCAATATGATTCTTTCACATAAATATCCTGGTCAAGTTATAAAAATTTTACCATCTGTTGGGGCAACTTATGACTATACAATTCCCAAGAAATCACTGAGATGAAACCAGTAAACGAATGAAAATACATAATAGTAATTAACAAAAGAGAAAAAGCCACATCAAACTAGGTGTGGTGACACATGCCTATAATCCCAGTGACTCAAGAGGCTGAGGCAAGAGGATTACAAGTTTGAGGCCAGCCTCAACAATTTAGTAAGACACTGTCTCAAAAACAGGGAGGCAGGGTTGGGGATATAGCTCAGTGTTAGATCATCCTTGGGTTCAGTCTCTAATGCCACAAAAGAGTGTGACAGGTAGGAGAAAGTCACATCAGATGTAGGAGACACTAGCTATAGCCCATGGTTCAAAAATATGAAATTCCTGAAGTCTGGAGCTATAGCAGCTTCATTTCAAATGAAAGCTAATTGTAGTATACAAAGATCCTCATATTCTTCTGAAACACATTTGCCAAAATTGTTCCTTTCTGCCATTAAATATCATTAAATATGCTATCCCCTCCCCCGAGTATCCCATTTTCTTAAATATATAATTCACCACCAGAAGAAGAGATAATTTCTTTTTAAAACATGTAATTTATAAAATCATGCATTTACATAAAAAAATCTTAAGAGTATGTCTTTGTAGTCTTTATAAAGGATTTTGTTAGTTTTAACTCTTCCAAGGAAAAGAGTACATCATCTTTATCATGCAAGAGTACATTATTATTAAATGTCTCAAGGGTAACCCAAATGCTTACAATTTATGATTTTCACATTTGGCATTTGTTTGAGACAACAGAAAGAGAGTGATTATTTCCAAAATTGAATAACTTCCTGTAGACCACAAAACAGCCAGAGCATCTGTATTGTAACAATGAGGGACTTTACACCCACACCACCAAGGCCCTATTGTTTGTTACATTCTAGACTTTCATGGTTTTGCATAGTTTATTATGGGCTTTTTGAAGGAGTCTGAGAAAGAAACTAGTATTGCAGACAACCTATTCTGTATTAGGCATATTGCTGGGTATTTTTGTATATAGTGTTTTACTTAATTCTCATCTCTGTCCTCCAAAGTTAGTACAGTGTCTATAGGTTCCAATGATGGTGTCTCTTTGAGGATGGATCCAGGTCATAGACATGACATTTGGTAGCAGAAGTTTTTCTCTTGATAGAATGATGATCAGTTAAAGTTGAAGGCTGTTTTGTCCAATATGGCAGTCACAACTCAAACGTGGCTATTTCAATTTTGATCAATTAAAATTCAGTTCCACAGTCATAATTGCCACATTTCAAATGCTCAATAGCTCAATAGCCCTGTCTGGCTTGTGGCTATTATATTAAACAGTGCAGGTGATAAAACATTTCCATCATTGCAGAATGTTCTATTGGATAATGCTAATTAGAGGTTTATAGCAATTAGAAGAGATGGCATTTTTTTATTTGTTTGTTCATTCCTGGAGATTGAACCCAGGGGTACTTAACCACTAAGCTACATCCCCAGCCCTTTTTATTTTGAGACAGGGTTTCCCTAAGTTATTTAGGGCCTCATTAAGTTGCTGCAGATGGCTTTGAATGTGCAATCCTCCTACCTCAGTCTCCCAAATTGCTGAGATTATAAGGCTGGCAGTAATTACATTAAGCAAGAATTAATTCAATATTATATGATGATTTAGCATGTGACCTTTGACCAAGATGGTCTTAAGATTCCCCTCCTGGGAAGAGTTGTAAATGGAGGCCACTGGCCTCCATTTTTTGAGAGCATTTTCTTTAGAAAACTTATAAATTCTTTCTCTTTGAGATATATGGAACTCTTTTTAAAATCTTTTTACCAGTTTTACAACTCAGTAATATCTTCCTCAAGGGTAGAGTAGCCATCTCTTTGAAATGCAATCATCAAAGGCAATAGCAGCCTTGTTTCCCAGTTCCTGTGGGAGAATAGGAACCTAAATTCATGGGTACCTTGCAAAACGACCTCCTGTCATAAAGATATGAGAAGTTGATTTTTTTTCCCCTTAGGATAAGCCAATTAGCAAACAGCTGGTGTATGACTTCCCCCTAATGTCTTCCAGTACTTTCCTACCAGCTCACCTCAAACCTTTAAAAACCTTACTTCCTCTGCCTTATTCTTCCCCATTGCAATTTGCCTTGTATGAAGTTTTACTTGTCTATTTAACTTTGTTTTAATTTTTAATTTGACACCAGCTTTCAGAAAATGAAAATATTAATTGTTTTCACAATGTAAGTCTTAGATTATTTTCAAAATAGTTTTGAAATCTTTATTTCTGTTTTGACACAGGGAATTGAAATCTGGATCTTGCTCATGCTAGGCATACATTTGATCACTGAGCCACAACCCATGTGATGTTTTCGTAAGTAAACCAACGGCTAAGTGGTCTGTATAGGTAATCATATAGCAATGTGGGCAAAGTGAAATGGTTGGATTTCAAAGGTAAACCCAATTCCAATATTTGAGGGTATGTAGTTGCAATTACCTGTAGCTATACTGATACCATTTTAGCACCACCCATACCTATTACTTAGTTTAACAACTGTAAACATAACAGATCAGGAAGCCAAGTTTTTTAGTCTAGGAACCTTTCTTCTGGAACATGATCTTCCTCTAGCTAAATATAAAATATCCCTGCTAGGTTCATTGGTGAATCCTTCTAGCAGTCTTCTTCTATTATGATTCTCAGGCCCAGCCAAGGCTACATGCAGCTCAAATCTATATTTCCAGGTCTCCTCAGAATTCATATTCTCTGCAAACCTGAGGAAATGAATCATTATGTCTTTCAGCTTCTTCTCAGCATTGTGCCAAAGTTAAGTCACTATTAATAAAAAATACTTTTTTTTCAGAAAGTAAATACAATAGTTCATAGAGTGACAGCTCTTAAGGGTATTTTTCTTTTCTTTTTAAAATTTATTCCAATTAGTTATACATGACAATAGAATGCATTTTGACACAGCATAAATAAATGGAGTATAACTTCTCATTCTTCTGGTTGTACATGGTGTAGGATTACACCAGTTGTGTAATCGTATATGTACATAGGGTCATAATGTTTGATTCATTCTATTATCCTTTCTACCCCCAAACCCCTCCCCTCCCTTCACTCTTCTCTGTCTAATCCAAAGTACCTCTATTCTTCCCTAACCCCACCCACTCATTGTGAATTAGCATCCACATATCAGAGAAAACATCTGATGTTTCCTTCTTTAGGATTGGCTTATTTTAGAACTAGCATGATATTCTCCAGCTCCATCCATTTACTGGCAGATGCTATAATCTCATTCTTCTTAAGGCTGAGTAATATTCCATTTTTTTTTGTGTGTATATATATATATATATATATACACACACACACACATATGTCATTCATATATATATATATATATATATCACATTTTCTTTATCCATTTACCTATTGAAGGGCACCTCGTTTGGTTCCATGGCTTAGCTATTGTGAGTTGAACTGCTATAAACATTGATGTGGCCACATCACTGTAGTATGCTTATTTTAAGTCCCTTGGGTATAGACCAAGGAGAGAGATAGTTGGGTCAAATGGTGGTTCCACTCCAAGTTTTCTAAGGAATCTCCATACTGCTTTCCATATTGGCTGCACCAATTTGCAGTCCCACCAGCAATGTATGAGTGCACCGTTTTTACTACATCTTCACCAACATCATTTCTTTTCTTTTTTGCAGTGCTAGGCATAGAACCCAGGGCCTCACACTGTACTAGGCAAGTATTCTACCACTGAGTTACAACCCCAGCCCTCTCTTTTCTTTATTGTGGCATCCTGGGTGATTTACTTGTGTTTTCACTGACCATAAAAGAGGATCAAAATTATTGGCACTCGTTCAGTTCAGATTTTAAAAGAGATGGCTTTTGTGGGGAAGGGAATGTATATGAGGAATCACAGGATTTCATATAACTAAACATTCCCAATAATATATAAATGTATATATAAATTTCCGATTCCTTATAATTTTCAAAAAGTTTTCATGTTAATTCTTTGAATCCTTCCAGCAATCCTATGGGGCAGGTGTTAAACCATATTTTGCTAAAACAAGACATGAAACTAGGAACCCTAGAGAAACTGAGTGGCAACCAGTGTTTACAAAACAATTGTCTACCTCTGCTGTCCCCACTTCTCACTGTCTTTCTCTATACTCCATGGCAATTTATGCTTGGGCTTCTTCCACTTTATTAAAACTATTCCCACCAAGATCTTTTGGTCCTTATCTATTCATGGTATCATCAGCACTTGGCTTCCTGGGCCACACCTTTACTTGGTTTCTGGGATATAACACTCATTTGTTTTTCTCTTGCTTAACTTGTTTCCCTCCTGAGGACTTGACTTCCTTTAACTCAGAGCTTCCTAACAGGCAGGAAGCAAAGAGATGTTAACTGTGTCACTCAGGTGGATTCTGGCATTGCAGAACTTCCTGGTTGGTTGCTATCATTTTACTTTTATTCTGGGCTCCTATGGGGGTCATTGAAGAAGAGTAGACCTGAAAATGTATCTGTCTTCTTTCTAGAACCTTAAAGAACTTATTGCTTTCTAGTAAGTTCTCTAGTTCTAAGAGAGGCCAAGTTGGACATCAACTTTAGTAGCCCAAAGAAGAGAGTACATAGCTTAAGACACAGCTGGCAGTGACAAAGAATCCAGGTAGGGGTTATTTTCTATTGGAGCTTCAAGTAGAGGACCAAATTCCATCTTTAAATATGTAGTTCTAACTACAGTGATATTAATATCCATTGTAGCTGAAGTATGAATATCCTAGCAATGTTCATTCATCAGGAGAGAATTTGAATTCAAAACTGTTCTTAAAAAAAGCTATTCTTATCTTTATGAGAAAATTGCTATTACATTTATCAATAAGAAAGGAAGAGCTAAGAGATTCTTTAAGTATAATTTCAACTGTCATAATTTCTTGACTGATTGTAAAAATATTCGTAAGAATATTTTTTTTTACTTATATATAACTTACCTACAGGGTGCTATATGAATGCTATTTTCTATGTACTATGGTATGTAAAAAGCTGGATAGTATAGTCTTCCACCCTTTCCAAAAACATAAGCATTTGCTAGGAGATTTTGTCCTTGGTCCTCTTATCTTCTCATAGTCAACCTGCTCTTGCTGGGTAATTTCACTATGCCAGTTACACCAGAATGTTGATGATTTCAAATCTTTGTCTTCAAACTCATATCTCTCCTGAACCCCAGACCCCATAGTCAACTTCTTGCTATAATTGGGGGTACCACAGTCATTGAGACTATAAGACCCACATGGGATAATAACATGATTTCTGAGTGGCTTGAATTTAGATTATCAAGATGGGCTTGGAGATGTAGATGTCTGGGCATCACTTCGGGATAGAGTACTATCATTTTCTCTTTTGAGACAGAGCTCCATCTTTAAGACCTTCCTTGAACTCATCTCCCATGAAAGCAAAGAGAGAGTGAAGGAATATCATCATCTTGAGGAGCCTAAAATATTGGCTAGGTGTAGTACATAGTCTCTGAGACTTTAACCGACTTTAACTGCACTGCAATAGAAGCAAACTTGCCATGCATTAAAATTAGCAAGCTCATGATGTTAAATAAAATTGCTCATCGGACACTCATGAAAAATGACAAGACATACTTTGTTTAAGTTAACTACAGTGGGGAGAGGGACTTGTATATAGAAGTTAACTCAAATTTGCAGAAACAAAAGGCAGAAGTCTTTTTAAAAACATTTCTATGTGCTCAAGGGAAATACTGAAGGATGTCAGTGGGGATGTGTTCATTGTGTTGGTGCTTATCACAGTTAGGCTCCTACTCTCCCACAGACTGGGTGGGGGCAGGGCTAAACTTCTTGAAGATTATATTTCAAAGTGATGGCGCCCAGGTCCTTGAGAAAGATATTCCTGGAATGTAGAAGATAAATCCCAAAGAGAAAGTAAATTCACAACTGCAAGTTTTCTAAAATAAGTGCTCAAGGAAAGGGAGGTCAGGGGCCTGTTTTGGCTGGACTAAATGGTAAATTCTTTTGACAGCATTGAGTTTTCTCAGGCACACATTTTAAGAGGTCTGGGATTGTCCTCTTAGGAACACAGCCTTGAGCTGATGGAAACTATTCTAATGTTTGTTCCATCTCTTGAGGTTTGGGGAGAAGTGAAAGAATTGTGCTTTCAGTTGCAGTTCTTACAGGCCAAGGTAAGGTCAAGAAAAGGGCTCAGAAGAATCTGATTCAAGTTTAGTCAAGGACAGAGTCATTGTCAACCACAGTGGGAATCTGCATAAAGTTATTCTATCACATTGGTGCTCTCAAAGAATTTTTAAAAAGCTGTTAATTTTTTACTCTACTTTAAAAAATAGTTAATACTTAACATCTTTTGTAAAAAGTAAAAGTCAGACTAGATGAATTTGAGGTGTCTTATCACCAATGGCCAAGAGACCAAAATTTAACTCGTATTTGTGAACTGTAGGGCTAAGAAGAGAACTTATTAGAGAAGCAAATTATCCTACAACTCATGAGGCTGAGGCAGGATGATGCCCAGTTTGAGGCCAGCCTCAGCAACTTAGCAAGACTCCACTTGAAACAAAAAAATAAAAAAGGTCCAGGGATGTAGCTCAGTGGTTAAGTAGCCCTGGGTTCAATCTCCAGTTAAGAAGAAGAAGAAGGAGAAGAAGGAGAGGAGGAGGAAGAAGAGGAGGAAGAGGAGAGATATGAGCAGATTCAGGTTATATTTGAAATTGAATAATTTTCAAATGGATTAGATGTAAGAAAAGGAAGAATTATGGGGGCACATGGATTTGTGGCTTGAAGGAAATACTGGGGAAAATAAGTTTGGGAGGACGACATGAGTTAAATTAAAAAAGAAATGTGAATTAAGTACTGCATATATGAGTCTAGAATTTGGGGAAGAGTTTGAGCTCAAGATGTACATTTGGAAGTCATCAGCATATAGATAATATTTAACACATCACCTTTTGGATTTGAAGAACACAAGAATGAAACATTGTAGCCAAATGGCCAGATAAGGCAAATACAGTTCTCTCTATCATTTATTACACTAATTGTAGTTATTATATATTGCATATATGTATTTTATATGTTAAATGTTCCCTTAGGCACACTCAGGAATAGGGGGAAGAGAAAAAGAGAGACCCTGCCATTATGTTTCATAGTACTGTAATGCTCAAAAGTATATATTGATTTCTCACATCAACAGTGGTGCACATGCTAAGAAAAACAGTATATTCACTGCATGATATAAAAGTAGAGAACAGAAGTTTCTGTTATTATCTCTTGGTGCATTCCTGAATTATTACACAAAAATTATAGTAAATGCAAGGACTTTTAGTTGTCACTCTCCTTGAATTAAAGAGTGTGGAACAGAAGAGCTTTATATGATATTTCTCCCAGAGGCCCATCTGAAGCCATGCTACATTGTATCATTTATGATTCCTGCTGATTGCAGTAAATATTTCATGGCACATTCCCAAAGAGTGACTGACAGTTTGGGCCTGTTGCAACCAGCAGACAGTTTGATTATGGTTTGCTGATTCCACATCTCCATTTCTCAAATACCTGAGTAGTTAATTCTCTATGAGATTGTATATTATCCAACAGCAAGTTGAACAAGATTGTATATTATCCAACAGCAAGTTGAACAACACTTCAGCCAATGCTTTGAGATATTCTTTTTGAAAGGTGTCTTTTTCATTGACTTTGTACTCCGCCAAAGTATAGTCACATTCTTAGTGACTATATCCTTAGTCATATCCTCACATCCTTAGCATTATAGCAGTTTCTTAAATATTACTGTGTACTCAAAGTTTAATTAACACTTGGGGGAATTATAAAGGGAAATTGTGTTCTGATTCTTGAAGTTACTGGAATAAATGATTATTTCTTTCAAGCTTTAATTTCCCTATTTATTCAAATGAATGCTATACATTACTATTTAATAAAAACTATATCAGACAAGTTGTTTCTAGGCTTGCTTCTGGTGATTCAGAATTTTCAACTCTCCAACATGTTCTAAAGTGGCATGGTGGTTTAAAGCTGATATAGCCCTAGCATATCCAGCAATGCTAGGCATATAGTAGAACTAAAAGTATTAACTCAAAATTATTTGCATCAGGTAGTTACAGTTTTAGATCCCCTTTCTGCTTCCTTAAGGCTGCAGTATTGGAGACATTAACTTTACAAGCCTCACTTTCATCATCTATAAAATCAGGCCAAAATGGTCATCTTATAGGGCTTTTTTAAGGATTAAATGATGTAAAGTGCTTAGAGCAATGTTTGGCAATGCTAGCATCAATTAATTGTAGTGATGAGTTCTGCTCTATATCTCTCACCCTGTGACTTTTACCCATCTGGGCTACAAGTAATGCAATCTAAAACTTACATTGTTTCAAAAGGGTTACTTTAAGTAAAACAAGATTTCAAACTTTTAATATTTTTTTCTGTACTGGGGATTTAACTCATGGGTTCTTTACCACTAAGCTACATATCCAGCTTCTTGTATTTTTTTATTTTGAAACAGTCACAAGATCTCAGTAAGTTGCTGAGCTAGCCTTAAATTTGCAATTTTCCTGCCCCAACCTTCTGAGTAGTTGTGGTTACGGGCATTTGTTACCACAACAGGACAAATTTTCAAATTCTTCAAGAGGATCTGGATGAATAAGTGAGCCAATTCCTCCATACTCTCTCCCTTCCCATCTTCTGAAAACATGAAGATCTTCTGAGCTGAGGGAAGGGAAATGGGAGTTAGAGTACAAAAGTGTTAGGTTTTAAATGTATCCTGGCCTCTATCCACCTAGCCCACACTACAAACTGTCAATATGGCTTGCAGTTTGTGCACTAAAAAAAAAAAACAAAACACAACAACACCACCCATCTTCCAAGTATAGTGGTGCACACCTGTAATCCCAGCAACTCCAGAGGCTGAGGCAGGAGGATCACAAGTTTGAGGACAGCCTCAGCCACTTAGAGAGACCCTGTCTCAAAATTTAAAAAAGAAATAAAAGGGCTTGGGATGTGGCTCAGTGATAAAGCATCCCTGGGTTCAATCCCCAGTACCAAAAAGGGGGGGAGGGGAAAAAGTACCCATCTAAGAAGGAAGTGAGAGGTAGAATCTAATTCATATCTCCTTAACTAACCCTAGTTTCTTATGCTGAGCTGGGGAAGTGAAGCCTTTTCTTCCCACAAAAACACCAAACCATAGTGAATGGGACTGCAATGACTCAGAGGTGATTACTTTATCTAATTCACAGGAGACCTGGTTGTGTCCTAAGTAGACCAATTTCGATGGAAACATTGTGGGCATTGTCTTGCGCTCCCTTCTCAAGTCCATAAAGTATGGGCCACCATATTCTGGAAAATATGAAGCAGAGGTGATTAAGGGACAAATTGTCTGATGAAATTGGACCAATTGCAAATAGGCCAAAGGTCTGATGCAGTTCTACAGAGTTTTCACACAGTCCAACCAGCTCAGGAAGCAGCCAGTTATGTTCTCTGACTGAGAATGGTCCAGATACAACCCTACTTGCATGAAGAACTTGAGAGGTCTTTAGATCCAGATAGAAGAATTTGCTATGAAAACCTCAGCAGATGACAGTAGAGAAAGCTAAATACCCTTGAGGACTGCCTGACATTGAAGAGGATGCCAGGATGTAACAAAAATGGAAGACCTTAGGTGAACAAGCATTTTTATCAACATTATTAATATATGATTGATACCTAGGGACTCAATAAACACTTGTTCAAGGACTAAAGGAACCAAGAATAGAATTAGAAGTGAAGACCCATGTTTAGGTACTCCCTTTCCCCTGATGCCAAGGTGTATTAATTATCTACTATTAAAGTTTTTTGCCACTTAAAACTATATATATACATTAATCTTATAGTTTCTGTGCATAGGGGATGTTAGCAAGGCTTTGATGAGCACCTCTGCTTAGGGTCTTATGAGCCTGAAAACAAAGTGTGGCCCAAGGCTGTGATCTCATTTGAGGCCTGACTAGGGAAGAACCCACTTCCATGTTCACTCAGGTTGAGAGATATCATTATTATCTTTATATTGGTGAAAGTGTTTCTCCACTCTAACTTACACCCAGTGGTCATATTTCTATCCTCTAGTGCCACCAAAATTAAATTTATCTTTTATCTAATAATTCTTTAAATATTTTAACATGAAAATATTGTCCCTCAAAATTTCTCCAAGTTAGTATTCCTCATCTTATTAATCATTTATCATGCAAAATGATTCTAGACTTTTCCATTGTAGTTACTCTTATCTATGCATGCTCAAGTGTATTTCTCTCTCTCAAAGATTAGTGCCCAAATTGGGTTTTCCATTTTTTATTAAAATTTTAATACAGAATTTCCTAAAGTCTGATAAATGATATTAAACTCTCTGAACAGTAAAGTGGTGAAGCACTTTTAAGACAATGGGAATCACTTCCTTTAAAAAACCAACAACTCAGAATATAGTAGACTCAGGTTTTAATCATTTAAATAAATTTTCTTCTCATCATTTTCAGCTTTGTCATCACTTTTCAACTCTTCATAAATGCTAACATTTATTTTGATTATTATAGTAACTGTTGCCAGTAATAAAGCCATTGCTGATAGCATCTGCTTATAAAATTTAATTAATTGAGAAGTAGATAAATTAAAATGTAATTATGATAAATTATATACCATCTTATGTCTTTAAAGAAGGTTATACAAGAATCCTTAGAATGTTATGAACAAATGGTAGATACATCTGCATAAACATTAGCAAAATCCAAGTGGAAAATCAATCTGATCAGAAAGTAGAACAATTTTATACAGGTTTGGTACTTACCACTTTCCTGTTGCCTTATCAGGCAATGGCTTTTGATTTCTAGTAGATGTTCAAAGATGGCTGCGTGTTAGGAAACATAATTGTAACATTAATGGTGTGACTTAGTACTTTGATAACTACACATACGTAACTCTCTTACCAGATTTTCCAATTTGTTTGAATAGCTTGCAAGCCAATGTCATCAAGCTGCTCTTATTACCAATTCAAGTACAGCTGGATTGGTAATAACCTCATTAGGATCCTGAACCAGTGGTTTCCAAAGAGAACCTTGCAAATGTGCAGCAGCTGTTAGAGGAGGCCTGGGTTGTTTGGTGGCTGCTTTTATATGTTTTCTGGTTCTAATGGGCAAAGCGGGGGAAAAGATCAAGATTTACAGGGTTCATTCTTACACCTGCAGCATATTTCTGGACAACCAAAAAAAAAGGAACTCATAAAACGTTTGTCTGTTTCAGCAAAATTTAGTAGCTTAAAACTTCCCTATTTAGTAATCTGAAGCAGTTTTATAAAGGTTTAAAATTTTCCACTTGCTTTTCAGTGTTATCCATTGTGTCCAACTCCTCCATCCATTTTCTATTGGCTTCCCTCCTCTTTTACCTCCAAAGCTTTTTATTGTTGTTGTTTGTTTTATTTATTTTTCATTGTTGTAAAATACACATAACTAAAATTTATTACCTAAACCACTTTTGAGTGTAAGATTCAGTAATCTTAAGAATATTCATATTGTTGTGCAGTTTTCAGAACTCTTTTTTTGTTTGAAGTCTGAAACTCCTATACTCATTAAACAATAATTTGCTGTTGCCCTCCCTGCTAGGTAATCTCTAGTCTACTTTCTGTCTCCATAAATTTCACGCCTCTAGATCCTCATATAAATGGAATCATACTGGCTGGCTAATTTCATTTAGCATAATGTCTTCAATGTTATTCATGTTATTATATGTGTAAGAACTTTCTTCTTTTTATTTTTAAAGGCTGAATAATGTCCCATTATACGTATATACTACAGTTTGTTTATCTACTTAGCAGTTGATGGACACTTGGACTACTTCCCCCTTTTGGTTATTGTGAAAAATGCAGCTATGAACTTGGCTCATTTTTAAAAACCAGTTCTCTTTGAGAATTCATTGCTTGCTTGCTTTTGGTTATATAGCCAGAAATGGAACACATGGTCATTCTATTTTCAATTTTCTTTCAAACCATACCCAGTTTTATTAAGGATACTCTTCATAAACAATCATGTTATTTCAGGCAGGACATGGGCTGACAGTCGTCAACAGGATACAACAACTTTCAAACTCTGTTATTAGTTGAACTACCAAAATCATAAATCCACTATAAAACCCAGTGTGACACTCTGAATAGGGAAAGTTTAGAAAGAGTTGACATTTCGCATTTAGCAATTTGTTTAATATCTTTCTCTAAGTCGACCCTGACTTTCAAGAAGTGGAATGAAAATGACAGAATTTGGGGAGGGTCAAGTTCCAACAGGTCTCTGGGTCTAGGGTAGTAGATCTGCTGGCACTCTGATGGCAGAGTGGGAGAGGGGAACATAAGATGAATTTGAGTTTTTCTACACCACAAGGCATTTGTGCCAAGGTGACTGTGTGTGCAGATGTCAGGGAATTTCTCTGGGAAACAAGAGGAAGCTTCTCAAAATTAGCAGGGAAACACATTTTCCTCACAGCAATCCAGCTTTGGAGATATACTACAAGCAACGTATGCTCCTTCCTACCCCCTAAATAACAATGAAGTATTCTGTGTGCTAATAACATAGTCTTAAAAAAAAAAGAAAAACAAAATTTTGCATTTTTATAAAAACTTGATAAAAGTATTTCAAATGTACAGTCACCAGTAGTTATCAAAAACGCACACACATCCCTTGGCTTCTGTGGCACCTTCAGCTTTCTGTGACTGGTCAGTTTGGGCATCTCCAGTTTACCAGGGCTCTTCTAATTCTTGTCAGTGTCAGATTTCCCCCTTTTCCCTTTGAGTACCACTATCTCTTCCTTCTTTGCAGGGGTCCTTTTAGGTTTAGGCTCTGGCTTTGGAGGAGCAGGTTCTTCAGACTACCTTGCAGACCTTCTCTGTGGATCATCTTTCACCTTGGCTTTTTCTCTATTCACACCTCTTTCAGCCTTTCTCCTAGGCATGACCCTGATTGCAGAGGGAAGTAGAAACTACCAAGGAGATGCAGCAGCACAAGGTTCTGGTTGGTCAGGTGTCATTCTTGGCTCCTCTTCTTCACACTGCTCCCTATTTTTATTTTTTTTAAAAAAACTTTTGTGTTGTTTTCCATAGAAGCTGATTTTACATTCCCACCAATAATGCTCAGGGATTCCATTTTTTTTTCCCGAATTCTTAGCAATACTTGTTGTTTTCTGTGTGTTTTTTTTTCTTTTTTAGTATTAGTTGTTATGAGCAGAATTGTATCTCCTCAAAATTTGTATATTGAACTTTCAACGCCCTGTATTGTCTCATGATATAGCCATATTTGGAGACAGGGCCTTTGGGAGGTAATTAAATTAAAATAAAGTCTATCTTGAGACAGCCAGCACCTTGCCAGGGTAATTTTTCCTGCTCAGAAGGGGATAAGCCACCTGAAAAAAAATACAGTCTGAAGTAATTAGTGAAGAAATAAGAGACAAAATCAGAAAAATAGCTTTAAGGGAGTGCCTGATAGTTTCTTCCAGTTCAGAACTGGAACAGAACAGCTAGAAAATGGCTCCAGTTGTTTATTTATTTAAGGGAGTACATTAAAGGGAGGCATAAGGTTTCAGTGGGTGAAATCTTGCTTCATGGTGTCTTGGGATCAACTGGTTGATTAGCATCTTGGCAAGCCACACCCATCTCTGAGAGGCTGTGTTGCTTGTGGCTCCAGCAGGTCACCCCATCTCCTGTGCTATGTGGAACCTGGCAGAACTAGGTAGAATGTTACATGTATTTGGGCAGTTTCACCAGCAGGAGTACCTCTACCAGTTCCCAGATACCAGACTTTCCTACCCAAAGTCTTCCATGCCGATTTGGTTCATGTATAGTACACGGATGGCTTCTGACAACCTTTAGGTTAGGCCCTAATCCAATTCCACTGGTGTTCTTATGAGAAAAGTAAGATATGCAGAGAGAAACCAAAGATGAGCACACAAAAGACAATACATGTGAAGACACAGCAAGAAAGTAGCTATTTGCATGTCAAGGAGAGAGGGTTTGGAAGAAACTGAACCTGCCAGTGCCTTGATCTTGTGTTTCCAGGCTCTAGAACCATGAGGAAATAAATTTCTGTTCTTTAAACCACACAATCTATAATATTTTGCTATGGCAGTTCTACCAGACTACAGGTCTGGTAGAATTTTACTTCAAGTAAAATGTATCCTTTTCCCAGGACTCCCACAACCATTTCAAATATTCTACATTTATGAAAGATTACTTTATCTTATTTATGACTTAAAATTTCACCTAAATCCATTTTTTTATACCTAAGGGATGTGATGTGGTATCTCACTAGGATTTTAATTTCTATTTCCCTAAATATTAGTGATGTCAAACATTTGTTCATGTGGTTTTTAGCCATGTGTATATTTTCCTTGAAGGAATTCTTGTTCAAACTTTTTGCCCAGTTTTTAATTGGGTTCCTGATTTTTCAGGAAATGAAATGAAAGTGGCAGAATTTGTGGGGGTCAAGCAGTAGGTCTCTGGGTCTAGGGTGGTAGACCTGTTGGCACTCTGATGGCAGAGTGGGAGAAGAGGATATAAGATGAATTTGAGTATTTCTACACCACACACATTATCATCACTGATGATGATGAGTTATAGGATTTCTTTATATTTTGTATGACTACCCCTTATCAGATATGATTTGAAATATTTTCTCCCATTCTGTGGGTTGCCTTTTTACTATATGGATTGTGTCCCTGCGATAAATTTTTTTAATTTTGATGTAGTCCAATCTATCAATTTTTTCTTTTGTTGACTATGCTTTTGGTGTCATATCCAAGAAATAATTGCCAAATCAATGTTATGAATTGTTTCCTCTGTTTTCTTCTAAGAGTTTTATAGTTCCCATTATGTTTTGGTATCTAATTCATTTTGAGTTAATATATGGGATAATGTACCAGTCCAATTATTTTGCATGTGGATATCCAGCTTTACAAAGCTGAGTATGGAAAATTAATCCTTTGGTCTAAATTGAGTCTGTAATTCCCTAAAGATCAGTTTCCAGACTCCCCACATGGGCCCTGCTATGTATGATAAAGCAGGGTTACAAGATGCAGGCTGGAAGTATGACTTTGGGAAAGTACAGTTTCAATACAGAAAAGAGCCTGTGCTAGGATACTTCAAGTAAAATGTGTCCTTTTTTCCAGGACTCCCACAGCCATTTCAAATATTCTACGTCGTATGAAGGATTACTTTATCTTATTCATAACTTAAAATTTCACCTAAATCCATTTTTTTATACCAGGGGTTGAACCCAGGAGTGCTTAACCACTGAGCCACATCTCCAGCCCTTTTCCTTTCTTTTCTTTTCTTTTTTAAAATTTTTTGAGACAGGGTCTCCCTAAGTTGCTTAGGGCCTCTCTGAGTTGTTGAGGCTGAATTTGAAACTGCAACCCTGCTGCCTCAGCCTCCCAAACCACTGGGATTACAGGCTAACACACCTGGCCTAACTCCACCTCTTGTTCTAGCACTTCCTCACAGGTTTTGACTGGTTCCATTCAGTGAGATCCTTTGTGACTTCTCAGGCACTCACATGAGAAGCCCACTCACAACATGGAAGCCCAAGGTTAAGTATAGAAAATCAAGTCACACCTGTGGGCCTATCCTAATAGGATGTGGGAGCTGACAGAAAAACGCATCTTTCCTTCGTCCTTTAGTTGGAGTTCTCAGATGCATTATGTAAGGCTTCACAGATGGTGCAGGCAGAATAAAATACCAGTCACCTGGAGCATATAATATATGCTCTTATTTTCATCTCCACCATCCCCCTTTCTGCCATGCTTCTCCATGGAGTCCCATCACAAATGAGTTACAACCTCACAAACCTTTGTCTCAGGCTATAATTCCAGGGGAACGTAAGCTAAAACAGACATTGTAGAGTTACAGAGTACCTTGCTCCTGATAAAGTATCTACCCATCCAATTTGATGTCTTTCTGTCCTGTTTCCTTGGCTGAGAAGGGATCAAAGAAAAAAGATAATGGAGAATCTGGAGGTAATTTTCTGTAAGTAGTAATTGAATTCCTCTACATCTCCTTGTTTTATTACTGTAGGAAATGGATACATCTCAAAATCTTACCACCAACTACTTCCGAGTGGCTGGAATGGAGAAAAAAAAATGGACAACAATGTCATCAGGGACACATTTCTTGATATGCCATTTGTTAAATATGGGAGTTTTCTACCTCATGCTCTAGGAAACTGATACATAAAGAGTCTTCTTGCTGAAGCAGAATGGAAGGCAGTTTCCTGGTAAGTTAAACAGATATACTGAGTAACACATAGTTTTGCTTACTGGTAGGAATAGAAGGAAAATAAGAACATGGGCCAATGGGGAGAAACACTGAGCTAGAAGTCAGGAAATTGTTTTGATCAGCTCTGTTACCAAGACAAGTAACAAGTGCCAGCTCCACTCAGCAAGCAGGTGCCTTTCTTTTGGTTTCAGCTGAGGTTCCAGGAGCTACAGCTGGGTAGGGCCAGAGAGCATGAAACTATAAGGAAGGGTCTTATATAAAATTGAGCCCTGGAAACAGAAATAGTCTGAAGGCTGCTGTGCAGAGAGGCAAAGAGAGAGTTGCCACCAGGTGACCATGGGAAGGGATCAGAGGAAGAGAAGCAGAGTCCCAAGGCAAAACCAGAGCAAATCTCTTTAACAAGCCCATATACATAGCAGGTATGTTTTATGTTGTTCCATTGCCACAATGCTGGATAGGAGATTAACTCTTAAGGACACCAAGTCAGTTCAAATATCCTCCATGTCTTGTTACTCAAAGTGAAATTCATGAACTAATGCATTGGCTAACTAATGCAGAATCTCAGCTCCATTTCAGATCTACTGAATCTACTGCCTTTTTTGTTTGTTTCTTTGTTTGTTTGGTTTTGGCACTGGAGATTGAACCCAGGGGTGCTTTGCCACTTAACTACACCCTATCCCTTTTTAACTTCTATTTTAAGATAGAGTCATGCTAAGTTGCTTAGGACCTCACCAATTTGTGGAGGCTGGGCTCAAACTTGCCATTCTCCTGCCTCAGTCTCCCAAGTTGCTGGGATTTTAGGTGTACACCACCACGCATGATTTGGCCTGCATTTTTAACAAGGTCACTGGTTGATTCTCATGCCCCTTAAAGTTCAAGAACTATTGCCAGTGAATCAATTGTGTTTGCATGTTTCCAGGTTGTCTATGAGTACCTTGTTAAGGATTTCCAACAGGGAGGAAGAGGCATAATTCCAACAGGCATCTTAGGAAGTATGCCTGGACACTTGGGTTGTCATGGTGAGTCATACTGATATTTAGTGGCCAGGTGCCAGGGATGCTTAAACATCCTGCAAATTATGGGACAATTCTACAGAGTAAAAAAAAATTGTCCTCTCCAAATGAGAGTAATTTTCCTGGTAAGAAACATGTTGGCAATTTCTTCATCTGTAAAATAAGCATTTGGGTTTATTTGGATTTCAATGTTTCTCCCTTCTCTAAGACTCTTTTGTTCTACCACTGTTTTCACATTGATTTAGAAAATTCTCATTGCTCCCTCTAATTATGGCTTCTATGTTCCTAAGTCATTTTTATTTAGACAATCCAATGGAACTAGTCATGGGGATTAACCATAAATTCATATCATTCCCTCATAAATATAACTTGCCCATTTAGGTTAAGACTCAGAGAACTCTTTTAGTCAATTATGATGCTGATAAAATAAATGCTTATAATCAGCAAAGATTTTTGCTAGGTAGCAATTTAAAGACCTTCCTTGTCTGGTCAGATTTTAGCTGAAGTGACTGTCTCCCCACCTCACCCCTAGCTGAAGATTTTGCTGGGTTGGCATGGGAAAAGGGACATTGAGGAGATGCCCTTCTCTAGAAACTTTTTCCATTGTCTCTAAAGAAAGAACAACTGGGGCTGAGATACAGCACTCGCCTAGCACAGGCGGGACCCGGGTTTAATCCTCAGCACCATATAAAAATAAAGGCACTGTGTTGTGTCCATCTACACCTAAAAAATAAATATTTTTAAAAAGAAAGAAAGAAAGAAAGAACAACTGATGGCAGACACATGGAGGGTCATAAACAGGGTCTGGTGAACCTGATGGTATTGAGAACCCAAAGGACAATGAGAGAATCTGAGTAAAGAGTTGGGCTCCTGACATTGTGGTATCTCTATTTAAAAATGAAAATATTTGTGCTGTCAGGACAAGGAAAACATCTATTGAAAATGTGAATCTTTGAATGAAAGATAATGTCCATCTATAGAACAGGATTTTCCACTGTGACACACACACCAGCTACAAAAGTTAAAAAATGAAGTCACAGAAAAAGTCCCTCCAATTACCACAGTAGACAGCAGTATCCTTTTTAAGACAGTTCAAAATAATAAAAACTTGCCTAAATGTTTTATTTTAATATAAAATGTATATATGTATATGATTTGTTTGCCCTTATTAAAAGCTGTTTTTTGGAATCTGCTGATTTCAGGACTTCCTTAACCACTTTTTTTGTATTAATGATATGTAGAAGGCATTTGCTGTAACATCCACTTTCAGTTTCATTAAAGTAGAAGTAGAACAAGAATTTAAGATAGGAGATCATGGTGCAGAGTTCTAATTTTTTAAAATTCTACTAACTGTTGCCAAAGGATTCAATTGTTTTCATAGAAACAATAACCTTTTTACTTTTGACATTCATATTTATGTTTACATTAAATTAATTCAAATTACATAATTACAATAACAAGTTGGACTGGCATGAACAAGTTTAGTAATCAGCACATTAACTCTTAAGTTTGCCATTCAGCATGTAGGGACAGTAGGGCAGGGTTCATATATGAACAGTCTTCTGGCCATGAGTATTTGTCAAGTCATGAGTTTGTGTGCCTTTTATAAAGACAGTGGAGAACACCTGTTAACCTGCAAAATCACTGATGTGGAGGTATCTAAATAGCTGTCTATTATGGACTGAATGATATGCTCCCTCAAAATTCACATGTTATGAGAAGTGTACTTTCTCAATTTTGAAGGTGCAAGATTTTGTAATGCAGATTTCCCAGGAGAATCAGTGTTCTGATAGACTATCTCAAACAACATGCATGTACAGAAGATTAAGTTTTGTCAGACAAATTTGCAATTTGAAAATATACTTTTCAAACAATCATCTTACTAGAAATTTAGTACTTACTATGTGCCAAGAAGTGTGCTTACCTGAGGACATCAGAATAATCTGTCCTCATTTTGAGGAGAATCCTTCATTTCTTTTTGTTTTGTTTTCATACTGAGGATTAAACCCAGGAATACTTTACCACTGAGCTATATTACCACCCCTTTTTATTTTTAATTTTGAGATGGGGCCTCACTAAGTTCCTAAAGGTCTCCCTAAATTGCTGAGGCTGGCCGTGAACTTACAATTGTCCTCCATTAGCTTCCAGAGTAGCTGAATTATGTGTGCCCCACTGTGCCTGGTAGAATCCTTCATTTCTAAGACATATTTTCTCTTTAAAAAGTTTTCACTTTTAAAGTACCTGTAAAATAATGATGAAATTTTGCCAGGTATGATGGTGTGTACCTCTTTTGGGCAGAAGGCCAATGCAGGGGGATCTCAAGTTCAAGGCCAGGCTGGGAAATTTAGAGAGACCCCCATCTCAAAATAAAAAATAAAAAGGGCCAGGAATGTAGCTCAGGGATAGAGTGCCCCATTGCTCAGTCCTTAGTATGACTAAATAAATAAACACATAAATATGTTGGTGAGTTTGAAATGTGAATGTAATGAATGGAGTATGAATGTATTTTGAAAATTTGAAGTATTCTAGCATGTTGAATAGTTGTTAATCTTTTTAGAATGAATAAATCTTTTTAGAATGAATACTTATATATACAGATATTCAAAACTATCAGATTATATCTTCCTATTTGGATATGGGAAATGTACAAGGATATTATTTTCTAGTTGTACCCAAATAAATGTATGATTGCAATTGTAGTTAAGCCATCACCATTATTTATCATTATTTAATCTCATAGTACTTTTTGAATATATAGGTTAACATTTGATTTTATATAGATTATACTGTATCTTCTATGTCTCTTGAAAAAATAAGTAAAATAAGTATTTTAAGTAAAAAGTTATATCCAAGGAAATTGGATTCCATTATAGGAATTGGAAACCCATTTATAGTGAATACTATTTCCCTCAATGGTTGTGTTTAATTTTGAAATCCACTATCTTTGAGTCTTTAATACTTTGTTCATTTTCTTATATAACAAATACTATTGAGTGATCTATGGGAATGCTATCTATCATCAACCAACCAATTTTAGCTTTACAACTAAAATGAAATCTTCAAAAAACTCATACATTGAAGTGCTAACATCCAGTGTAGCTATAATTGGAGTAAGGAAGTAATTAAAATTAAATGAAATCGTAAGGGTGGGGTCCTGAGCCTGCTGGATTAGTGTTCTTATAAGAAAAAATCCAGAAGAGCTGGCTCTGTCATACCAGGATAGAACACAGCTATAAGGCAACAGTCTGCAAGCCAGGAAGAGAGCTTTCTCCAGAAACCTACCCTGCTGGACCTGATCAGAGGTTTCTAGTCTCCAGTTCTGCTATTTAAGCCATCTGGTCTATGGAATTTTTCTATGGCAGCCCAAATAGACTAATGCACTATCCTTTTATCCCTAGTATTTAATACTATTCCTTTGTATAATATCTTGGGTTCTGAGGAACAATTAATAGCAAAAGACAGTTGGGAAATACAAAATTATTCAATGTGTGGAAAACTGACTTAAAAGTGTAGAATATAAGTTAATAGATCCTGATAAGTACCACATTTCAATTTTAATTCATGCAAATATTGAAATGTTTTAGACGTCTAATTCTAGTAACTAGTTACTATATACTCAGCTCCTGAGTCTATGACTAAAAAATAACCTTTGATAGTCTACTATAGGCTAGACAACTTTCCTTTTGTAACATCTGTTAACAAGAGTCTCATGGTATTACTATAACTATGCTTTAAAATGAGGAAACACAAATAAGGAGCAAGACAAAAATATGACTATTATTTTTCTTTCTACTGGAAGTTTCACTCAGTGTAAGACCTGAGAAAAATAGAGATGTTAAGAATTAGAAAATCTTACAATTGTCATCATTTTTAATTTCTGTTTTCCTACATTAAAATATCCAGGGGAATCAACAGATAATGGTTGTGCAAACCAACTGTATTCTTTTTTTAATATTTATTAGTGTTGACGGACCTTCATTTTATTCATTTATTTATATGTGGTGCTGAGAATTGAACCTAGTGCCTCACACATATGAGGCAAGCACTCCACCACTGAGCCACAACCCCAGCCCCAAGACTATATTCTTAAAAACCAGCAACAAATAGTCCAAAAGTCTAACTTTTGAAGATATCATTAATGTATAATAGCAGTAAAGCATACCACTAGAATAAATATTTTATAATGGTGAAATATTTTTATAAAGAAAAATATGAAACTTTAAAAAAGACAATAAGGAAACTAATGTTGATGAATGGCAAGTCTCAGTAACAAAGATATGAGTTTTCCTGAAATCCAAAAATCCAACAGGCATTTTTGATGAAAGTTAATGAATCTACCCTAAGTCCATATGAATGAGCAAATAGCCAGCAATTGCCAAAATAATTTTGAAGACCAACAAGAGACTCATTCTCTTAGGTATCTTGTATCTTGTATCCTGAAACTATAGTAATTAGAACAATGTGATTTAAAACAGCATGACTCCACAGGGATAGACAAATAAATTGATGGAAGGCTTAGAATGGGGTTCACCTATATATGGAAACTTGTGATGCAGTAGAGGAGGCATAAAAAATCACTGGGGATGGGATTCTAGAATAGCTGACTGTCTACACTGAGAAAAAAATATTTTAATCTCTATTTCATATCATTCCCCTCAAACAAATTTGAGGGAAATAAAATTTAACTTTTTATGTACACTAAAAGATATCATAATTAAATGAAGACATTCTAAACTGAAGGAATTTAATTATAATGTATATAATTGATAAAGGATTATTACTTAGGAGATCTAAAAGTAGTCCTCCAAGTCATTAAAAAATATTCTAATAGAAAAAAAGATCAAAAGACAGGATAGAAGTTCATTGTGGAAGAAGAAACTTGAATGAGTAATAAAAATAGGAAAAGATTGGTAATTGTGTTAGCTTTTCATCGTTGTGATCAGAATGCCAGGAACAAGCTATAGTCCCCAAGGGTATGCTTCCAGAAATCCACCTCCTCCAGCCATACCCCACCAACCTGAAGTTATCACTCAGTAGTCCTGTCTCTGAAATTTGCTGTATTATGGACCACGCTTTCAATACATAAGCTTTTGGGAACATTACAGATCCAAACCTTAACAGTAATTAAGAAATACAAATTGAAAATGAAATTCCATATCACACCCATTGGATTGGCAAAAACTAAAAAGTCTGACCATTCCAAGTATTGAAAGGATGTGAAGAAACAGGACTATCAGACACAGCTAGAAAGAGCATTATCCATGAAAGCCACTTCGGAAAGCAATTTAAAGGTGAAGGTGAAACTATTCATACTCTGTGGCCTAGCGATTCTATTCCTAAAATTATACTCTGAGAAATTCTCCCATATGTACTTGGAGTCATGTACAAGAATGTTCTCTGTAGAATTGTTTGGGATAATAAAGAACTAGAAATAATCTAAATGTTCAAAAAGAAGAACTGATAAATAGTAATGTAATCAAATCACAGAATAGAATACTATAAATACACTAAAAATGACCTAACTAGTGTTGTATGAAAGGAGAGAAGGTTAGCATTCCCCTTGAAAAGAATGGAAGAGGTCCTCGTCCTGACAAGCATATGATCAAGGCATTGCCACCTATTTTGTGGAATCTAACCATCATTTTTCTAGGAATTAGAACAGAGATCTTGCACCTAATAGAGGAAAAAGTAGGCCCAAATCCTTATCCTGTCAGAGTAACTGACTTCTTCCTTAACAAGACTCACAAAATTCAAGAAATAAAAAAGAATTAATAAATGGGGTGGACTCAAACTAAAAAGCTTCTTCTCAGCGAAAGAAACAATGAGGTGAAGAGTGAGCCTACATTTTCAGAGCAAATTTTTGCCACACGCAAGTCAGATACAGCACTAATCTCCACGATGTATCAAGAACTCAAAAAAAAAAAATTAACTCCCAAAAAAAAAAAAAAAAGCCCAATCAATAAATGGGCTAAGGAGCTGAACAGTCAGAAGAAGATATACATCCAATCAATAAATATATGAAAAAATGTTCAACATCTCTAGCAATTAGAGAAATGCAAATCAAAACTACTCTAAGATTCCATCTCACTCTAATTAGAATGGCAGCTATTAAAAATACAAACAACAATAAGAGTTGGCAAGGATGTGGGGGAAAAGGCACACTCATACATTGCTGGTGGGACTGAAAATTAATGCAGCCAATATGGAAAGCAGTATGGAGATTCCTTGGAAATCTGGGAATGGAACCACTTTTTGACCCAGCTGTCCCACTCCTCAGTCTACAACCAAAGGACTTAAAACCAGCATACTACAGGGACACAGCCACATCAATGTTTATAGCAGCACAATTCACAATAGCTAAACTGTGGAGCCAACCTAGATGCCATTTAGTAGATGAATGAATAAAGAAAATTACACACACACACACACACACACACTGGAATATTATTCAGCATTAAAAAAAGAATGAAATCATAGCATTTGCAGGTAAATGGATGGAGTTGGAAAGTATCATGCTAAGCAAAGTAAGTCAATCCCAAAAAACCAAAGGCCAAATGTTCTCTCTGATAAGTGGATGCTGCTCCATAATGGGGGGGGTACATGGGAAAAATTGAGGAACTTTGATGGGGCAAAGGGGAGGGAGCAGTGATGAGAGGGTTATGGGGGCAGGAAAGATGATGAAATGAGATGGACATCATCTAGGTAGATGTATGACCGCACATAAGGTGCGATGCTACATTGTGTACAACCAGAGAAATGAAAAGTTGTGCTGCAATTGTGTACAATGAATCAAAATGCATTCTGCTGTCATATGTATCTAATTAAAATTAATTAATTAATAAAAACAAATAAATTTTAAAAAATAACCTAGCTAGAGGTATATGTTCCAACATGATTGTATAAAGAGACTAACTTCATTTTTCATGTTTGAGCATTGACAACTGTTGTCCATCTAGATAAGAAGGTCAGTGCATTCCACTCATCCTTTGGCACACATTAGGAGTCCAAACCTTACAAACCCCCAGCCAGTGCAAAAGAACTCTTCCCTGGCTCCACCCCAAGCCATTCTCTTGGCTTTGCTCTTGCTTCACTCTCCTATCTGAACCCAACCCTTTCTCTTTGGGGAAGTTTTCTGCCCTTTACTGTGTGAGCAATAAACTTTATTTAATAACCATTGATGCCTATGTTTCATTCCTCCCAACATCCTTGTAAATTCCTGGGTGGGGGACAGCCAAACATTCCGCCAGAGATACTAGATACAAAATGCGATTCTAAAAAAGACAAAACCACTGAGAGAAAGAGAGAACAGCTTACAGATGGTTGTAGAGACTATGAATGTTGTTTACATAAAGTTCAAAAATTACACAAAACAATATTGTAAAATGTATTACTTATTTATACACACATGTTAAAGAAAATCATGTGTGGAATGGGAAATATCAAATTCAAGACCAGGTACCTCTAGTGAAGAAACAGCTAGAATAGGATTGGGACAGAGTACACAGGGATTTCATATATGTCTGGAGAACTTAGACAATGAGGTACAAGGTCATTTGTTATCATATTTTCTAGACTTTTCCTTGCACCTGAGATACTTCATAACTTTTGAAAGAAAAAGAAAAGGAGGTGTAATTTAGAATTCTGACTGAACCTCCTGTGAGAGCAATACTTGAAAAATGTACCAATAATACATTCCTGGTGAAAATGTGAGGTTTGTTTTTCCCTGAGAAGAGTGGCTTTTAAATTGTAAGCAGCAGACTTGGGCTAAATATGGAAGAAGTGAAGATATAGGAGAAATGGACCATGTATTAGTTTTCTTTGGCTGCATGACAAATTACCACAAAGTCAGCAGTTTAAAATAACATCCATTAATTGGTACACAGTTTTGTGAGTCAGAAGTCCAGGCAAGAGTCTGGGGATATAGCTCAGTGGTAAAGCCCTTGCCTAGCATGCTAAAGGCCTTGAATTCAATCCCTAGTACCAAAAGCAAAACAAAATAAGTCCCAGCACAGCATTATTGGGTTCTCTGCTTAGTGTTAAAGGTTGAAATCAAATTATGAGCCACATTGTATTCTCATGTGGAGGCTGCAGAGAAGAATCTTTTTCCAAGTACATGTTGACAAATGTAAGATTTTATCTATTGTTGAATCCCTCTCATGTTTAGAATCTCTGATGTCTTCTTTCACTTATCTCTAGAACCAAGTTTAAAGGACTTACATGAATATGTTAGGTCCAGTCATACAATCTGCCTATCTTAGGATCAAGTGATATGGACCTTAAACACATGTGCAAAATTCCTTTACGGCAATACCTAGACTTGTGTTTGATTGAATTATTGAAAGAAAGTGAATGTATACCAGCCTACATAAATTGGAGGGGGCAGGCAATGTCAAATTCAGCCCATCATAGACTAAGACAAGGGAGAATATATGATAGAAGGTCAATGCCAGGGGAATTATAAAGTAGTGTTCATATATGTGCTAGATGTTTAAATATTGGATAGTATGCCTAGCTCATGAAGTTCTGTATGCTTAAAAATTAAGGGAAGAGAATAAAGATCATGGAACTCTCTATGACTGTGACAGACTAAAGTTTAACAAGGAATGGTGTAGGTACTGCCAAAAGTAGCCACAGGCAGATCAGTAGAAAACTATTTTGCTGTTGGAACTAGTTTTCTAACCAATGTTGTAAATGATAGGTAAATGTAAATAAAATATCAATGTAAAGTTGAATATAAACACAAGTAAATACAT
Organism: Urocitellus parryii; assembly: GCF_045843805.1. NCBI lineage: Eukaryota > Metazoa > Chordata > Mammalia > Rodentia > Sciuridae > Urocitellus > Urocitellus parryii. The sequence continues at coordinate 75,229,922 of NC_135538.1, read as the reverse complement.
ATAAATAAGTACTTTAAAAAACAGAATATATATAAAACTGAATATGGCAGAGATAAGTTAAATTTGTGGAAAGTGTATTTTATGTCCTGTATGCACACAGACCATGCGTCATTCTTCAATACATCTCTACAACAGCCAGCCCTGTTTCAGAACATGTAAGGGGATTGATAAGTAGTTGTTAATTGTTTAATGAGTAACAGTGCTGGATTAGCCTTTAAAATTCACCTTGGTGTAGTCCATCTTATTTTTCAAAATTATTTTTCACTACTTTCCTACTTATACTTTATATAGCAAACAACAAACAAACAAACATAAAGGCTCCCTTTCTCTCCAAATCCATTACCTCACTTTTGGCCCTGTATATCCTCCATGGCAGCAGCTACTATCAAATTTTTATCCATCCTTTAGGGCCCAACTTAAATGTCCCCTCCTTCACGAAGCATTCTTTGATTCATCCCAGCTTTGGTGGAAACAGTCTTTGCCACCTGAACTCCCAGAGCATCTTGTTTAAACTTACAGTGCATGTCACTGTCTACCTTCTACTATGGTTATTTGCATTTATATTGTTGCTCTTCCTACTTGCCTGGGTCTTCCTTGAATAGTAATTTAATAAATGTATATTGACCAGACTTTTGCATTTCAGAATACCTGTGCTGTCTGGCAGAATACCCAGCACTATAAATACTTTAAAACGGTGCATGAATCTATTGAATAACTGTGTCTTTGGCCTTAATCATAGTGTTAAAAGCAAGGCAAAAGAGCTGGGCACCGTGGTGCATGCCTGTAATCACCACAGCTCAGTAGGCTGAGACAGGAGGATCGCAAGTTCAAAGCCAGCCTCAGCAAAAGCAAGGCACTAAGCAACTCAATGAAATCCTGTCTCTAAATAAAATATAAAATAGGGCTGGGGATGTGGCTCAGTAGTGGAGTGCTTCTGAGTTCAATTCTCAGTACAAAAAAAAAAAAGCAAGGCAAAAGAAATTAATATTAAGATTTATATAGTGAGGTCCTTAACTATATCAAAAAGCTAGCTTTAATTAAAATTACATTCCACAGAATTGTCTCTCAAATGTTCCCCAGTGTAGTTTCAGCACTGCACAAAGCAAACCCTTTGTTAAGCATAATCTCCACACATGCACAGGCTTGCATCATACCTAGGCAATGCCAGCTGGGATCATGTTAATCACTAAGGGAAGTAAGTTTCTCCACACAGTCTGCCCCAAACCTCTCGTAAAAACCTCTCTTCCCCTGTAGCTTTCCAAACAAAGTTCAGCCACGTTACCAGAGGGAGAGGAAGATATTTCCTTAAGAAAACAGTTTTTTTTAAAAAAAAAAAAAAAAAAGATGTGGACATGAAACTGATACAATATTTATTTGTCCCATGTTAGCACAGGTTGACATCTTCCTAAGGCTTTCTGTAAGTTTCGTTATAAGATATGGAAATACACACTGCATTAAATTCAGACATTATTCATATCCATCCTGTGAGAGAAAATGAACACACAACTTTTTTCTTCAAATACCTGAGTTAAATTCTGGTCTACAAGTTAAGTTTGATGTTGTCATTTAACCAATTACTTCAGTGCACTCAGAAATCAATGAAGTGATATAATTTAATTATGAATCATGCTCTTAAACTCATCACTTTTTTAGGAATTAAAGGCAACATTCACATGGCCCATTTGTGTACTACATGTGCAGACACAAGTATATTCACATTTTTTAAAAATATATTTTTTAGTTGTCAATGGATCTTTTTTTTGTATATGTGCAGTGCTGAGAATTGAACCCTCTGCTTTCCACTTGCCAGGTAAGTGCTCTACCACTGAGCTACAACCCCAGCCCGTATATTCACATTTTTATACACACATATGCCCAACACACATATTTACACACATGCACTTACCTTACAACAGGACATCACATGGGTGGTTTCTTTTTTTTTTTTTTTGGACTAGAGATTGAACCAGGGAGCTCTACCACATAGCAACATACATCCCCTTATTTTTACTTTATTAAATAGGGACAAATTCTCACTAGCTAGCCTTGAACTTGAAATCCCCCTGCTTTAACCTCCCAAGTTGCTGGGATTATAGAAGTGTGCCCCCACAGCTGGCTGCAACTGGACAGTTTCACACAGGAAATACAAAAGTGTAAAGTAAGAACTGTGACTATGAATTCTGGTGCTCGTGATTTTTGAGTTAATAGCTGATTCCCTACATCATCAAAGCCATCCCAAGAAGATAGGCTAGACAAAATAGAAAGATCCCATCTGGACTAATCCAAAAGAAGGCAGTTAAATGAGGAGCAATGAAATAACAAATATGTGAGACAAATAGAAAAAATATGAGATGGTAGATTTAAAACCATATCAATAGTTACATTAAATATGAAAGGACTCTAACTGAAAGGCAGGTAGTTAGACTGGATTAAAAAAGCAGATTCCAAAATATCATTATAAGACACAAAATTTAAATATGAGGATACAAAATTGGAGTGAATTGTGATATATTCTACACACATGTTGCATAATTTGGTCAACTTCATTTCCCAATTTTTCCTCTTCCCCTCCCCTTATCCCTCGTTCTTGGTCTACTTCCACTTTTCTGATCACCCTTCCATTCACAATGGTGAAGTTATAGAGCCAACCTAAGTGCCCTTCAACAGATGAATGGATAAAGAAATTGTGGCATATACACAATGGAATATAACTTAATCATAAAGAAGAATTACTTAATGACATTTGCTGGTAAATGGATGGATCCAGAGACTATCATGCTAAGTGAAATGAGCAATTCCTCAAAAAAACCAAAGGTCAAATGTTTTCTCTGGTACATGGAAGCTAATCCACAGTAAAGGGAGAGGAGAAAAACTGAAGTTCAGTGGATTAGACAAAAGGGACTGAAGGTGGGATAGGAAAAGGAAAGAGAAATGACTCTGACATAACTTTCCCATGTACATATATGAATATCCCACAGTGAATCTCAAGGCTGGAATGCACAATATTATTAGAATAAGATATATTCCATGTTCATATAATTATATCAAAATGAACTCTACTGTCAGATATATTAAAAATAACAAATAAAAACTAATATAAAAAAGGGCTGGTGGACTCAGAAAGTCAAGGGTTGAATGTTTTCTCTCATATATAGAAGCCAGAGGGAAAAAGAGGAATAAAAAAATGGAGTCCACAATGGCTTTCATGCCAACAAAGAACAAAAACTGTTTTATTTCTTCCTTCCCCTCTTATGCTTTTTACATCCCTCTCTTTTTGCGGGTCTATAGCTAAGGCTTTCTACTTGAAGTTGAATAGGAAAGAGGGGTAAGAAAGAAAATTCTTGTCTTATTCCCAAATTTAGGAAGAAAGAATCCAGTTTCCCACCATTAGGCATGCTCTCAACTATAAATGTTTTATAGGTACTCTTTATCAGATTTAGAAAAATCCTCTCTGTTACGATTTGAATTTATCCCCCCAAATCCACATGTAGACAACTTAATCCCTAAGTTTATATACTAATGATATTTGGAGTTGGAGTCTTTGGGAAGTAATTAAAATTAGACAAAGTAATGAGGTTGGGGCCCTCGTGATAGCATTAGTGGATGTATAAGTGGATGAAGAGAGACCTGCTAGCTTGCTTGCTCTGTTTCCCTGTGTGACGGCCTCTACTATTTTGATATAGCACGAAGACCTTGCTAGATGCCAGTGTCATGCTCCTGGAAATTTCCAGCCTTCAGAATCATGAGCTAAAAATAAACTTCTATTCTTTATATATTACACAGTTTGTAGTATTCCATTATAGCAACAGAAAACAAACTAAGAGGGCTGGGGATGTGGCTCAAGCGGTAGCGCGCTCGCCTGGCATGCGTGCGGCCCGGGTTCGATCCTCAGCACCACATACCAACAAAGATGTTGTGTCCGCCGAGAACTAGAAAATAAATGTTGGAAAATTCTCTCTCTCTCTCTCTCTCTCTCCTCTCTCACTCTCTCACTCTCTCTTTAAAAAAAAAAAAAAAAGAAAACAAACTAAGACACTGTGTTTCTAGTTTACTGAGTTTTTTTTTTTTTATAAATGGGTGTTGGATTTCTTCAAATGATTTTCTGTATCCATGAATATGAACACATGATCTTTCTCCTTTAGTTTGTTGATGTGATGGAATATATTAATGATTTTTGAATAATGAACCAGTTCTGCATACCTAGAATCCACCCTGCTTGGTTGTGGTAAAGTGTTCTGCTGCCTATAATTACTTTGAAATGTATTTTTAAAATTACATGGATAGAAGATTATATATTTGAAAAATTTTGCAATAAAGTAGGGAAATTATAAATTCACAGGGGTAAGAACTGTAGAACTGGAGACAAAAAAAATGAAAGTGATTTGATTAGTACTGATTTTATTATTTTGGGCAAGTTTTTTCCCTCTTCAAGTATGAGCCTTCTGAGCATTGTTGAAAACATTTAAAAAATATTAGTGTGCTGGATATGGTGGCACACACCTGTAATACCAGCAGTTTGGGAGGCTGAGGCAGTTCAAAGGCAGCCTCAGCAACTTAGTGAGACCCTAAGCAAGAGGCCATTTAGCAAGACCCCATCTCAAAATAAAAAATAAAAAATGGGCTGGGGATGTGGCTCAGTGATTAAGCACCCTGGATTCAATCCCTGGAACAACAACAACAACAACAAAATCAGTGGCAAATTCCCCCTGTGTTTTACACATTTCTTTATAATTCTTTAAAAATATGTTTCTGTTTTAAAACATAATTTCATAATTTCTGGTTTTGAGCATAAAGGTCAAAATTCCATCCAATATAACTGTTTTCACTAACGTTAGAAATATGCCTTCTTTCAACCCTGTTGCTTCCCCCCCCCCTTATTGACTTAAGAAATTTAGTTAAACACATAATTCAATTCCACAACAACTCACTCTATCTGTTCATCACCACTTGGATTTTGGGATGGTTTCTCTGATCTTGAAGTTCCATAAACAAAACTACAAGCTTTTGCATTTGTGTTGCACTTTTATTGCAACTCTCTGCAAAACATTTCCTTTTAAAAAGAAAAGAGGATGAAATCTCCCAGAATGGATGTTTTTAGTAAACACAATTCAAAATCAAACATCTAAGTCTAGAAATATCAAAAAGATATTGTCGCTTTTTTTCAGTTATAATTATTTTCAACATTATTTAGAGTCTGACATTTCAAGTAAATATGCTTCATATTATTGTCCCACTATGTTCAAATTATTGTGCCTCATACTTTGCAACATGTTAACAATGAAATAGATATGGTCTTTGTCCTCACTGTGCACAGTCTTCAGCATTCAAACATCACCTTACCAGGGCTCTAAGAGCAACGCCATCTGAGGAAGGAGTAAGGATGGTGGGGCAGACTCTGTGGAGAAGGGGACATTTAAACTTAGATACAAAACAGTTTCAGGGGAAATGTTTTTTTTAGGAAGCGTTTTTCAGAGAAAAAGAACAAAGTGGATGTATATGGAGAAAAAATTATTTTAAGGAATTGGCTCATATAAATTCTGGAGGCTAAGAAATCCAAAATCTATAGGGTGGACTGATAGGCTGAAAACCCAGGGAAGAGTTAAGCTTAAAATTAACCATCAGAGCAGGATAATTGTGTTTTCATTCTTAGAGAAGAACTGAAGATTTTTAATAGGGATACATGCAACAGGGATGATTTGTGAAACAGGGCCAGTGGGAGGGAGGAGAGGGAGATCTATTTGATTAAGGAGTTGGCTAAAGAAAGTTAACAAGTGCCAGAAAGTTTTGAGATGAAGAGGAAAAAACTAAAAATACTTCATGTCAGCTTTGACCTCTCAACTGAGAGTCTTGTTGGGGGCAGGGCTGGGGGCTGATGGCAGCTATAAGCACACCATGGAAACAAGGATGGAGTTTGAGGATGCACGAAAGGATTAGGAAGGAATAGCATTCAGAAGAAACTTAATGTTTTAAGAAATGTTGACGCTGTTAGCTTTTGATTGCTGTGAAGAAATACCTCCAAAAAACCAACTTAACAAGAGAAAACACTTTTTTTGGCCACATTTTCAGAAGTTCGTCCCCTGGTTGACTAGCTTCCTTGTTTCTGGGCCTGGGGTGTACATCATGATGGAAGGGTATGGTGGAGGAAAGCTGCTCAGTCAATGACATCCAGAATGCAGAGAGAGGGAGGAAGGGGCTGGGGACAAGATAGAGTCCCCATGGGCACATCCTTCAGGACCCTTCCTTCCACGAAGTCCCACCACTTACAGTTCATTCACTTCTGAATCCATAGATGGAACAATACACTGAGGAAGTTAGAACCCTCACAATCCAGTTACCTTCCCAAAGGCCCCACCTCTGAGCACTGTGGCAATAGGGATATAGACTTCAACACATGAACCTCTTAAGGACATTCCAGATCCAAACTGTAACAGAACCTAAGTCAGATCTCTGTTGTCTGTCTCACTTTCTCTGTCTTCCAACATGATCTCAAAAGAGAACAGCTGTAGAATTACACTAGCATGAATTTGAAGTCCAAGAACCCATTCATTAACCCATCATGAGACCTTGGGCAAGTATATTCACTCCATTATAAGGAGTACATACAATTATCTGGTGGGAAGTGTCTAGGACGGTGAGTTGTACCCAACCAGGGGTGACTTTGCCTCTCCAGGGACATTTGGTATTGTTAAGAAATATTTTTTTATTGTCACAACTGAGGGTTGGAGGAATGCTGTTGGCCTCTAGTGGGTAGAGGCCAGGAGTGCTGCTAGACATCCTACGGTGCACATACAGCCCCCTACAACAAAGGACTAGCCAGTCAAAAAAGTCAATGCCCGAGACATTATAAATGTTGAGTCAGTGTTGATTTCTGTCTGTGTATTAATTTGGAAAACAAATGGAATAGAATTTTCCCCACAGTGGGCACATCTGAAGGCTTGTTTTGGGAAATCTTAAAAAATTCTCTTGTGTTTGAAGAAGATCAAAGTGTAATTTGGAAACAAAAAAAGAAGGAAACTCTGTCAAGAAATTCTTACACAAATAAAACACAATAACAAAAACAATCCAAGAATCCTAATGTCTATCTCCTGGTTGTTCCTTTGGTAAAGCTCTGGGCTCGGGAATGCTCTACTTTCTTTTTCTTTTTTTATTTTATTTATATGAGATAGTGGAATACATTACAATTTACAATTCTTATTACACATATACAGCACTATTTTTCATATCTCTGGTTGTATACAGAGTATATTCACACCAATTTGTGTTTTTATATGTGTACTTTGGATAATAATGATCATCACATTTTACCATCATTTATAACCCCAGGCCCCTTCCTTTTCCCTCCAACCCTCTGCCCTATCTAGAGTTCCTCTATCCCTCCAATGTTCCCTCTCCCTATCCCACTATGAATCAGCCTCCTTATATCAAAGAAAACATTCAGCATTTGGTTTTTTGGGATTGGCTAACTTCACTTAGCATTATCTTCTCTAACTCCATCCATTTACTACAAATGCCATGATTTTATTCTCTTTTATTGCTGAGTAATATTCCATTGTGTATATATGGCACATTTTTTTATCCATTTATCTATTGAAGGGCATCTAGGTTGGTTCCACAGTTTAGCTTTTGTGAATTGTGCTGCTATAAACATTGATGTGGCTGTGTCCCTGTAGTATGCTGTTTTTAAGTCCTTTAGGTATAGACCAAGGAGAGGAACAGCTGGGTCAAAAGGTGGTTCCATTCCCAGTTTTCCAAGAAATCTCCATACTGCTTTCCATATTGGGTGCACATATTTGCAGTTCCACCAGCAGTGTATGAGTGTGCCTTTTCCCCACATCCTCACCAACACTTATTGTTGTTTGTCTTCATAATAGCTGCCATTCTGACTGGAGTGAGATGAAATCTTAGAGTAGTTTTGATTTGCATTTCTCTAATGGCTAGTGATGATAAACATTTTTTCATTTGTTGATAGATTGTATATCATCTTCTGAGACATGTCTGTTCAGGTCCTTGGCCCATTCATTGATTTAGCTCAGTTGATAGAATGCTTGCCTCACATGCACAAAGCCCTGTGTTCAATCTCCAGCACTACCACCAAAAAAAAAAAAAAAAAAAAGATATCATTTAAAAATGGAATGCTCTACTTTTAATGTACTGCACTCTATAAGCCAACCTTTGATGTAAAGTTTCAAGTGACTTGGGTTTACATTTATAAATACATTTATACATTTTTCCATATAAGTGATATATTTTAGAATGAAACAGAGAACTCAGCAAAACAAAGGGTCAAGTTTTATCCAGTCTTAAGTGAAATTCCTTGGTGAAAAATAAAATATAATACCATGAAGCACTTCAGTACCATCATAGTACAGCCTTACCTGAAATATCTTAGTATCTCTGGTTGCTCCAAGAATACAAATACTAAACAAAATATGCAAATATAAGGTGATTTTTAGTTCTTTCAAAACTACTTGTCCATATATTTGTTAAAAGTTCAAGTCTTTTCTAGTATATTTTGGTGGGGTAGGGGGAGGGTAGTAGTACCTCTATAAATACATTAGCTAATCTTGCACTTAGTAATGGTATTACAATTAAGTTCACATTTTTTTTATCCATTTCTTTACATGTGAGAAATACTATAAAAGCAAAAAAAGATATCTACTGGCTCCCCCCCCAAAAAAAATGTTGCAAAAACTTACAAAAAAGGACTTTTATTAAATTAAATGTGATCAGTTTTGAAAACATACTTTGATTTCAAAGGTAAGTTTTATTTATTTATTTTTATTTTATTTTACTTTTGTGGTATTGGTTATTGAACCTAGGCATGCTTCATCATTGAGCTATATCTCCAACCCTTTTTATTTTTTATTTTGAGACAGGGTCTCACTAAGTTGCCAGGCTGCCTTGGAATTTTCGATCCTTCCCCCTCAGACTCTGGGGTCACTGGGATTACAGGCATGGGCCACTGCAGCTGGCTGAAGGAAAGTTTTAAAGGAAGTCAATTAGCTAAAAATAGGATGAGGGCGACCCTCTATGTGGACCCTGGTGCCCGCTCACTGGATGCAGCTCAGAATTCCTTTGTTGGCCTCAAGTAACTGATCAAAGTAGAGAAAAAAAGGAGGGGGCCATTATCACTGGAACTGGGAAGAAAAGTATCGGTAGGGAGGAAGTTAAGGCCATGGCTGAAACCATCAATCAAGTCACCTTGGGAAACAGGAGCTAAGAGTGATTTCCAATAGTACTAAATACAGAAACTGCCTTTTGTGAAGACCTATGTGGATATTCTTTTATCTGATCCTAATAACATCTTTTAGAGTTCAGATTCTTATTTCCACTTTTCAGTAAGAAAAATCAGAGAGAGATTAAGTAAATCATCTGTGTTCCCCCAGTTTATAAGTAGCTAAAGTAGAACTAAGACCTAATATGAGAGAAATGTTGAAATGACTGAAAAAATAGACCTTGATTCATGTCCGTCTACAATGAAAACATACCTAGAGTGGGTTTTAAAAAATTAATGTATTTTATTTTTTATTTTTAAGTATTTTTAGTTTACATATTATGGGAGTTTTATACAACTTTTATAATTAATCTGCAATATAATAAAATTAAAATCAATTGGAATTCCTAAAGTTCTATTACAATTTCATGTACCATTTTAAGTCTAAATGCACATGCAGTTTGACAGAAATAGTCATACATTCTTTAAAAATTCAAAGACTTTTAAAATATAGATTTTTTTGCTTTCTCCTTATTGCTTTTTCCTCTACTTACCTCCACATTAAAAATATAATATTTTCTGTAACTTTTCCTTTATTTGCTACTTGTAATAAAACACACACATATATACGTACGTATGCATATCCACATATACATACATATGTAATATTTTTGGTTGTTGTTTTTCTGTCTGTGGGATCATCTTATATGTCATTTAACTACACTCCAAGGAAATCCATCCAACACAGCTAGTTTGGATCTGATTTACTTCTGATGATGGCAGCATAATGCCCTAAAGTATGGATATACCAGAGGGTATTCAAACCATTTTCCTTTGATGGACCTTCGCTTCATTTCTGTGGGTTTTGTTTGTTTGTTCGTTTGTTTTTGCTACTATAAAAAAATCATTGCACTAAATATTCTTGTATGTGACCTTGGTTTATTCTAAGCTGTGCAATGTTCCCTTTCCTTTATTTATTTCTCATTTTCAGTCATTAGCTCACTCAGTTTTTTCATTGGAATCTGTCCTCTGTCCATCTCCAGAGCTGTTGCCTAGTTTTAAGTGTCATGAGATATAACTGGAACTATTACAACTTGTAGTTGCTCTTCTAACTATAAGCTTAATCTTCTATTTCACCTCTTCTCTCTCTCTCTCTCTCTTTCTTTCTCTCTCTCTCTCCCTTCATACTGCTTTTGGGATTGTCTTTCTGATATGCAAATGGACCTTATCTTTTTTGGTAGCCCTTAGCCCCTAAATAGTGCAGTTGGCTAAGAAGGAGAGAAACAATAATGCTGTGGAGATAAGTAGAAACTGGATGCAGAGCTGACAATAGGAGTGGTGACAGGCTTAAGCTTAAGAGGGCCAGTTCCATCTTAACTGCTACCTCCTGCTTAACCTCAGCTGATGAGGCAATGTGGACCAGATTTGCCTGATCTCATTTTTCCCCAAAAGCTTAGAAATCAGTTTTACAGACTTTAATGGAAAACTTTCTATTTACTGGTCACACCAAATATCTGTGATCTGAAACATTTGTCCCATAGGATCAAATGTGGCTCAGCCTGTTTGTGATTCTCATTTCTCACTTTCTCTCCTTACACCCATCATAATAGCCACATAAAATAACATGTAATTCCCAGAATTATCAGTCTCTTCTAAGACCATTTTTTTTCATGCACTGCCATATATTTGTGGATGGTCATTCCCCATTTGTTCATCCTCCACGAGGTTATTTAAATGTTATAAAGATTGTATGATTTAATTAATGCTTTGTCTCTGGATCTACTCAGAATCTTGGGGGAATATGGAGAAAAGGAAAGTGTTATGGTTTCAATCTGAATTGTCCCCAAAAGGCCCATGTGTTAAAGGCTTGGTCCCCAGTGCAGCCATATTCAGAGGTGGAGCTTCTAAGAAGCACTTAGAGTGCTTGTTTAACATGTGCAAAGAATCAATCCTCAGAACCAACCAACCAACCAACCAACCAAACAATAACAAAAGGAATAGCCTTTATTCTTTGTGGTTGGATGCATGAGGTTTGCTCAGGTTTGACCTTGATAAATATCTTCACTGAAGCCTTGTTCATGTCCTCTAGTTATTTATCCCCATTTCCAGAATAACAACAAAAAAGTGTAGTAATAATAAAAAAAATCCCCAAAACTATCATGAATTTCCAAGTTTGAGATATAAATGATTCTGCTCCATTAGTCCCATTTTCCATTCCTATGAATTCAGTTTATAAGAGTCTCTATCTTTCAGAAATGCCTTGTGAAATCCTGTCCCCATCAGACTTTCTGGTTGGGGCCCAGTGTTCATCCTGGCCACATTCCCTAGAGTTCATGTCCTTTGCAGAGCTTTTACTTATGATGATCTAGGTTAAGTCTCAGTGATTTCTGTGAGAAATACAGTTTCTTTTGATAATCTCTAAACTACAGATGAGAATGATAGATAATCTCTTGATTTCTGGTATATTTTTAAAGATCTTTTAATTTTTCTCAGTTAACAATTATTGGACATCTAATTTACAGGTATTGTACTTGGTGCTAGACATACAAAAGTTTACCTGCCTGTGAGGCTTTCACATTTCTATTCAGGAGGCATACATAGAAACAAATTATTCAAAAACAGTGTAACAAATATCCAGACCCAGTGTATCACAAAGGATGGAGAGATCAACATTGTCCATGAGACAGAACAGGTCCAAATGGAGGAAGGCTGTACCATAATGGCTCCAAGGAACCCCACTTTCAGATTTCTTTTGGGAACATGTTATTGTTCCTCCTCAAGCCACATAGAACATTAATGAATCTGTGGGTTTGTGGAAAGTCAGTAACTGTTTCTCAAATTAGCTGGTCATAGGTAGCTTCTATAAGAGTTAATCTAATTTGAGGACAAATATTACCCTATCTTTTTTTAAAATCACATTTGCTTAATTTTCTTTTTCTTTTCCATAGCCAAAGGGTCCTGAAGTTTTGAACATGTAGAACACTATTACCTAATGTATGAAATGGGATTAAAAGTTAACAGGGAAGATTCCAGCCACAAGTTATGAACCTCCTGCAAGGTTGAGTTGTCACTTAGACCTTGACCATGAACCATGAAACATCTCCTCTTCCTGTCTTTCCATAGCTAAAACTTTCCAAGTACATTTCCATTACAAAGTAGATTTAGCCAAAGGGAAGTATTGTATTTTGGTCTGTGTTTCTTAGGAAGTCTAGAAAAAAAGCTAAGTGGTACTGTCTTGTTCATAGCCAGGTCTGACAGTGGTAACCACTTTTCTTCTATTGAGGCCACAATGTCCCTAAAGGCTTGAAATGTTCAGGGCCTCTTGGTCCCATATCTCTTGCTCCCATTAAGCTTCACCTCTCACAAAGGATAGGTGATTGTAAATTCTGTTGGTACATTAGTGAAGGGCTTGTGTTGTATTAAGAGTAATTTGAAGCTGTGTACAGTGGCACACACCTATGATCCAAGCTACTCTGGAGGCTGAAGCAGGAGCATCAGAAGTTTGAGGCTAGCCTGGGCCATATCATGAGACTTTATCTCAATATTTTAAAATGTCTGGGGATGGAGCTTAGTGGTAGAGAATCTGCCTAGCAAGTGCTAGGCTCTGGGTTCAATTCCCAGCACATGCATGTGCACACACATACACAAAAGTAGTTTGAAAAAAGCTTCAGTCATTATAGACGTAATATTTGAAGACTAAATCCAGGAGCATGGGGAAAGAGGGTTATAAACTTTTCTATGAGACTTAAAAAAATTTTTTTAAAGATAACATTCCTGCCATTTTTTCAAAAAGAAGAATGGCATCATCTAGAGAGGCTGAAAAAGGAGGGCAAGGAAATTTTTCAGCAACTCAAATAAAGTAAAACCAGAATGGCTAATATACAGGAGATGTTAAGAGGAATGTATGAGGAGCTGAAGGACATATGCCATATACCAGATGTGGAGTTACTCCATGCCCCTGGAGACACACTGCAGAGTCTTGAATCCATGCAGCTGTATGCAGCCCAGCCGGTGAATCCAGAACTCAGTGCAGGGCCCATCACTAGACTAATCAACAGGCTTAACTGTTTCCAAGTTGATATTACTCTGTATCCAAGAGAGCCAACAGTCTTCCTGTATGGAGAGTTGAGAAGTATGAATGTTGGATGTAATCCTCAAGGTGCCTCCTGGATCACTCCAAAGTCAGAATGCTTTCTTGCCTGGGGTATTTAGGATTTTACCACTGGCAGATATTACTGGGAGGTGGATGTGGAAGACTCTCGGAACTGGGCTTTTGGAATGTGTAAAGATTGGAAAGACAACAGGCATGACAAGATGGATGAGATGGAGAGGCTCTTTCTTCTTGGATGTGTTAAGGAGAGTACCCATTACACTCTCTTTACCACCTCCCACTTGTACTTTAATATGTACCAAGGTCCATTGGCTGAATAGGAACATTCCTGGATTGTGAAGGTAGAACCATGAGCTTTATGAACATAGCTCAAAGTTCTCTGATATACAGTATTCCTTCCTGTTCCTTCTGTTCCCATATCAAGTCTGTCTTTTGCTGTACCTGACATACCTAAGGACTCTGCCCCTATACCATGGGAAATACAATGTGTAAGGAAGCCCTCTTTCTTAGGTCTTATCATACATGACAAACAGATTATATTTTATTAACTTTAGGTTCCTTCTAATGTTGTGAAAACCTATTTACTGTGTTATTAATTATAGTGATAGTATTAAAAGCCCATATACTCTTAAAATTTACATTTTTTAATTTGTTCACTTGAGGAATATAATTATCCATGACACATGAAATAGAACATATTCTCTGGTTTAACTTTATTTCTGAACAGTCATGAAATGAAAGAATAGATAATGGTTGATTGAATAAAGTTAAAATTCAATGTAAGAAAAAAAAGAGATAACATTCCTTACAATGCATTATTTCCTAAAATGGTAGGAGTTACACTGTATAAGCTATTAATTTCCATATGGAAATCTGGTTGGGGAACATCGAAAAATGTAGAACCATGGTAACCACCAGAATGGGGAACCAAATAGGTTGGGGATGGGTCTAGAAATTGCTTTTACTGGAAGTCCTTCCTTTCCTTGGTACCCATACAATTTGGACTGTTTTTTTTCTTTTGAATTCTAGATATTTTTACTATTGATAGAACCGATTAATGCTCTGTTTGCTATAAGAAAACAATAACATAGTTTTGTCAATTTAAGTAGCATGTGTCCTTGATTTTGAACATATAATGAACATTTTAGAGAACATGTAAACATGTAAAAAATACATCTAAAGCCTATGTTCAAAAAAAAAAAGAAAGAAAGAGAAAGAAAAAGGAAGGAAGGAAGGAAGGAAGGAGAAAGAAAGAGAAAGAGAAAGAAAGAAAGAAAGAAAGAAAGAAAGAAGGAAGGAAGGAAGGAAGGAAGGAAGGAAGGAAGGAAGGAAGGAAGGAAGGAAGGAAGGAAGGAAAGAAAAGAAATGAAATGAAATGAAATTGCTTGCACTGGATTTCAGAAAACTTGAGGGGATAGAGTAAGCCGGGAGAAGGAATCCACCATGTTAAGAGAAGCCAGAACCCTGGAACCAGAGAAGAAGTAAATGTCAAACATCAGGACCAGATCAAAAGTCAATCTGGTACTATGATAACCTGGACCAGAAATAAAGTGCAAAGGGCTTTGGGATCAAAGTCTCAGGAAGGGACCATGAACATGTGAGAGCACTGGAAGTCTGTTTTATGGGATGATGATGGGAAATGTTCACTAAATAAAGGAATCAGACCTGTATCCATACCATATCCCTCTGGATTTATACAGCAGTAACATTCCCCAAATGTTTGAGAGTTGTAGATAATCAAGCTCTTCTAGCTCACTATCTCAGTTAACAGGTGAAGAAATTGAGGCCCAAGGTACACAACTCTAGTGTCAGACAGGATTCCCATTCTGAGTTCTGGGCTTTCTCCTAACTTCCTCACATTCCATTTGGTAAGAAAGAGTTTCAGAATCAATTCTACTACAAAACTTAAAAATTACCAAAAGACTTTAATTAAATGGGTAAATGCATGAATGAAAATTTCAAGTGAGAAAACAAAATTGTGTGTTATGATCTCATTCTGTTAAAAAATACATAAAAATCTGAGAAATGCAACACACCAGAAATAAACCAAGTGATAAGGGACATGCCAATATCTTTTGTTATAAGTACTTGTGATCTTATTTGATGTCCTGGCCCTCAGGATGGAATTTGTACCCATTATTGTATCAGTGCATCTTGCCCCAACCTGTCACCCAGGTTAGTAGCTGATTGAAGAGTTCCTTCCTCACATAACCTCCACTCCACAGGAACACCTCCCCCAAGGAGAGGAACAAAAGAGGGCCAGAGAGAAAGGACAAGGTTAGAATTTTGTTTGAGACTTAGATGGGAAAGGACCTTAAAGAATACTAACCCTAAGTTGAAAAAGCCAAGATTAGTTTTCTTCTAATGGAGGAAAACTGTCGCGCTCCCCCTGGAGGCGGACTTGGATGCTTCCAGGGTTGTCCCCACCATCCCGACTTGCGGTCCCGGGCCCTCCCATAGGGCCTGGGTTTGGTGGGAACCTTGGGCTAGAGGCGACCTTCGCTCTTGGCGCTGACACAAGACAGACTGGCCCTGCAGGGTGGGTCCAGGGAGGCCAAGTCCCTAGTAGAGACTGGCTGGGACAAGTTTGGTTAGATACTCTTGATTCCCATGGACAGCGGGGTCCCCATAGGAAGCCCATGGGAAAGAGACTTCAGGAACAACTTCCTCGAGTAACCCTCCCCGACTTTAGAGTGTCATCTCGAGACTATTTAAGGGGTGCCACAGGGACAGACATCTCTCACGAACCCACTCATGAGCTTCCCCACTGTTGCTTAACCAATGCTGTGTGTGTGTGTGTGTGTGTGTGTGTGTGTGTGTGTGTGTAGGGACACTGGGGTAAGAGTTGATGGATCCACCGTCACCTTCAAGGACATCCCCCTCGGCTCTCTGGACTCTTGCCCACCTCCTCCCCTCGCGTCCGCCCCGCGTCATCGCCCCCTTTCCCCTCCCATCTCCCCGCCGGCAGCTCGGCTCTCGCCTCCTCCGCAGTCTCGGCCCCAGCTCCGCAGCTGCAGGCTCCGGCCGTCCCAGGCTCCGGCCCGCGGTGCCCCGCCCTCCTTCCGTGCCCGCGGCCCGCCTCGGCGGCTCTTTGATCCCATCTGGGCAGCGCCTGGGACCGGGAAATTCTCCTACAGGTAAGGATGGAGTCCCTGGAAGGGCGGGATCCCAGAAGCTGCACGTCTCCCCGAGACGCAGAGCCCACACGAGGACAGCTTCTTTGGAGGGCGCTGAAGAAAAGGCTCAAGCAGGGCACTTGCAGCCCTCAAAGAGGCCAACCACCCTTCCCCTGGACTGTCCAGTGTGCACGGTTTAACAGTCACAGTGTTTGCGTTGGAATATAAATGGAATTCTTTCTACTTAAGCAGTACCAGAGGGGACCCTCTTTATTTTTATGATTATTAACAGATGCCTCTGAGAAAGGTGTAAAACCCATTCCTGGAAAGTCTACTTTCCAGGAAAAGTTGAAAACTTCTTTGGCAGAGTTAACCATGAAAACCAGCGCCCACCCCGCCCCCCGCCTGCGCCCCCTTCATAATCAACTTGGTTGCCTGGGTCAGCAAAAGGAGCAGTAGAAACCATTTAGAAAATAAGGAGCTGAAGTGAAATGGAAGTCGTGCTTCAAAATACCCTAGTGCCTCCCCTCACAAAAGGTGGAGGAGATGGATGAAACAAATTGGCAAAAGTATTGATCATTGTTGAAGCTAAGTGATGGGCACACGGGGGTTACGCTTTTCTCTTCCTGACTTTCCTATTCTTTTCTCTTGACTTTGTGTAGTTGAGATTTTCTACTACAAAGTTTTTGAAAAATTGTGGACAAACTCTTGCCTGATTGCTCTGATTTTATTGCACTCTCGTTGATTTACAAAGAAGTTGCATGTTATATCTAGCCCCCCTCTTTATTAACCTTTCTGCCTTCTGATATCAACTCTCATTTTATTCCGAGTACCTTTGTCTCTACAGAGAATTCTTAAAGTCATATTCTGCTGCCTGAAGAATTATGCTTAGAATCTGGTTTATTATTTGGAAGAGAGAATATTAAAATTCCAGCCAAATAAGACATCTAAGCTTAAAGGGATGACCAAGCATCATATGGAGTTTTATTTTTATTAGGAAATACTAGAGAAATGTCTTTAGTGTGAGAAGGGGTAGATTTAGATACACCCCCTGCCTTCCAGACAGCTATGAAACCTGTGTGTTCTCAAGAGTCTTTTTCATGTTTTAAAATATGAGATTGATTAGAATAGTATGTGCTCATTTAATGTTAAAGTAACCAACTGCTATTGTGGATTCATTTTTCCATCAAGTAAATTATTGATCTTTCTGCACCCAATGCTGAAATATTTAACAACTATGTTACATTTTAACAGTAGAATCTGACTAGAATTTGGAAGGATGAAGCTACCTCACCTTAGCACTGAGTTAACTTTGCAGATGGAAACTTTGAGATGAAGAGGGAAGAGCAAAGTCAAATTAGTGGTACACAAGTCAGTGTTTTATAATTTTAAAATAAAAGAATTAAAGACCTTCATATAGGTAACACTGGTAGTATGATTTGCTAAAAAACATTGTGACTCTAAAATGCTTTAAAGCCCGAAAATTTGGAAACCTAATACATTTACAGATATTCCTTGATTTCAAAGTCCAACTTGAAAAACACAAAGATAAGTCAGGAGCCATATGCTGCGCACTTCATAAATCTGCAAATGAAAGAGCTTGCAGAGTTCCCTTGGGGTACCCTTAGTGCCATTAAGCCCAAATTTGATTCACACACAGCACATCTATTGCATAAATTGAGATGTACATGTCCTGGAAAAATAGCTAAAAAACAAAGGCAGGTTTTATTTATTTTTTTATTGTGATGAGAAACAGAAGTTCTGGGTTACTGTAAAATAATCAACTGTGAAACTTTACCATCTTCCTTTCCCTTGAGCCCTGCCAAACTTTTAAAGCAGACATTACTTTGTCTCCATTCCTGAAACTAAACTTGAAAATAGTGCTATGGTATGATATTTTGAGTAGAAATTGGCACATTGTCAATGAATTTTCTTGCCATTTACCCTCAGCATGGACTCAGTGGAGAGCTTATCCTTTAGTAATGGATTATAAAGTATTTGATAAACATGTGAAATATTTGGCAGATTCACGATTTCCCTTAGCGTTGAAATGAATTGCAGCACGTTTGGCTGACTGTTTAGCAGTGCTGTAGGTCATGGTGGAAGTGTGCTGGCACTGTAACTGTTTTTGGAAAACCACCTGCCAGAGAATTGTCTGGCTGGAGACAGCATTATCAGCCCTCAGTTCATCAGGATGGGCTCTGGGGCCTGTAGGTGGGTTTTCTAAAGGTGATAAATTCCATATGTGACAACTGTTTAGTATATTATTAGCCTGTTAGACCTGCCCCCTTCCTCCACCCCATCTCCCATGCTTTACAGTAAATTCTCACAGCTGAGTGGATGCAATTTAAATGTTTGCATTAGATTTGCCATGAGCAGGATGACTTTGCCATCTAGTGGTAGCAACACAGATAGCAAGTGGGTCCTACTCTGGAGGAGCAGGAACGAAAACTTCTTGAGGAGAATCGATTAATAAATAGTGTTTTCTCACTCATGGTTACTTTAGAGCTGGAGGAGAGCTTAGGAATTTATAGTTCAACTCAGTAGCAAAGAAGGATTATCAGAGATTCTGGTGACAAAAAGTCTTTAGAATAATGCACAGAATAGTTAGTAGGCATTTGATGAATAAACACATTTATCTACCCTGTTCCAAGTCTTGTTTTTCTCTAGTAGTACTGCTCCATACCACCATCAGGTCTTATCATGCTCTTTTGTTTTTAGTTCTTAAATTGAATGTCTGTATAATTTTTCTTAAATAGTTTCATGTGTGCTTAAGACCCATAAACCAAAATTCTTTTCTACTTCATATCACTTCCTAGTATTTCATTATTTTTAAACATCTAGGGCAGATGATTTTAGAAACTAGATTCTCATCTTAATAAATGTTCTAATTTCCTATTGCTTCTGTGATTAGTTACCAAAACTTTAATGACTTAAAACAACACAAATTGATTATCTTATCTGACGGCTGGAAGTTTGAAGAAGATCAGCAGGACAGCTTCTTCTGGAAGTTCTAGGAGAGAATCTGTTTCCTTACCTTTGGCAGCTTGGAGAAGCCATTAGCATTCTGTGGGTCATGGGGCTGCATCTTTGGACCTGTGCTTATTTACAACTTAGTCTTATTTTGACCCACTTAATAGGGGCCCACATGATTGTATAAGACTCACCTGGATAATCCAGGATAGTCCCCAGATCTCAGAATCTTTAACTTACTCACATTTACATCAGCTCTTTCACAGGGAGGAACACATCCACAGGTTTGGGGGATGAGGAGTGGATGACTTTGGAGGCCATTTTTGCATACTACACTGAGATATATATATATATACAGCAGTTAGAGATGCATGACATGCCTTATCACTATCTACCTAAATGGTTTGTTTTTTAGTTAAGAGTCAGGACTTCACTATGTTGCCCAGGCTGGCAAGGGATGCAAGGGATCCTCTTGCATCAGCCTCCTGAGTAGTTGGGACTACAGTCACCCAACACTACGCCTGGATTTATGCCTTAGGTTTCCACTCCTGGTGTTGGATCATCATCACCAACACCATTATTGCTGCCTTTTGTTGAGTCCTTACTGTGCTCTGGGCATGGTGACCTATATATTAGTTTTTGAGATGAAAAAAAAGCCCTTAAAATATAGGGCTAAACTAGATGATTTATTATGGCCTTTTCTAATCCTGAGACTTTCTGAAATAAAATCAGTTTCTCCTCAAAGTACTCTAAAATATTGTGCCTGTTTAACAGATGTGGAAAATAATCTTTGGATAGATTAGGCACCTTTAACAAAGTCACACTGCTAGTAAGTGGAAAGATGATTTGGTTTTAAAGTCTACTGGCTTCACAATCATCCAAATACCCCTGTTCTTATTCTCCGTCTTTGTTATGTCACTGACAATGCTATTTTCTCATCAGTATAGTACCACATACTTTTTTGCTTAAATATTGCTCCTGCCAGTGATTAACATTCAGTAAGGGATATGGTAACTCAGGAATTAAACTTTATAAATTATCTATTTTTCTGCAACTGCTCTCCCAAACTGAAAGTGACTATGAAGTTTTTAAAAATTTTTTTTTACACAAATGGAGCACAACTTTTCATTTCTCTGGTTGTACATAATGTAGAGTCACATTATTCTTGGGGGTAATAATGTCCATCTCATTCTACCATCTTCCCCCCACACACATTCCCCCTCCCCACTCTTCCTTCTGCTCCATCCCAAGTTCTTCCATTCTTCCCTTGCCCCCCACCCATTATGGATCAGTATCCACTTATCAGAGAAAACATTTGGCCTTTGGTTTTGGGGGATTGGCTTACTTCACTTAGCAATGATATTATCCAACTCCATTCATTTATCTGTAAATGCCATAATTTCATTCTTCTTTAAGGCTCAGTAGTGACTGTGAAATTTTTACAAGTGTTTTCCAAAACATAACCCATGTCTTTAATGCTTCCTTTATGCTTGTTTACTGTGACTCCTCTCCAGCTTGTAGCACTTTGCCTAAGGCATCATTTCTGCCTACAGTTATTTATAATATCTGGGTCAGACCACGAGGTTTCCCTGTTGTATGAGAGTCCTTACTGAACAGGTGGAAGATGAAAGTAGAGGAGGAGATGAGCACATGTCTTCACATTTAGGTATGTGTGTAAATGTAGGCAGGGGTTTTGGGAGGGACAGTTGATTGGTATCATGAATGGCTAAATAAAGGACAGCCAAAAAAGTAGTTATGCCATGACTGGTGTGTCCTAACATACACATTAGAAGTTGGTGTGGGCCCTACAGGGTCATTGATCTGGCTGAATAGTGCCTGACCCACACCAGTCCTCCAGAAAATGTTTGATGGTTAATGCAAAATTGTGTATTTTGTCAGAATACTATTACATGAGTATGGACAACTACCTCACTGCACATTATGGAGGGACCAGGTGAAAAGAAAGGTTTAGGTAAGCATGCATCTTTCCACTAGTAAATGCAGTTCAGTGCAGGTCCTCTGGTGGTAAAGTCAGCATCTTCATATTTGTTTATATTTAGGACAAATAATTAATTTGAAATATTTAGTATAGTGAGCAACCATCTATCTAATCTTTCATTGATCTGCCTGCTCTACCTATAAACTATAAACTTCTCAAGGAGAGAAAGAGGGAAACTGAGCTATAGAGTATGATTATGTTATATTGTAGTCAAATTCTTTATACTCTACATATACCTGCTCACAAAGTTAGGTTTTTCTTTCACTGTAGATTGCTGTCTTAGAGAAATTATTTTGACATTGACTTGGTTTCTTTTTTAGGCTGAGGACCTGATGAAGTTCCAGAATTCCTAATGTAGTTCCAGGCTATAAATGAGAACCTGGGAATGCAATTCAAGTGTTTTGTGGCTGTGTTTACTCACTTAAGTGTATTTAACCACACTTAAGTTTAATAGTGATGAGAAAAATATAGTGCAAAGCCGCAGATATTCAGGGAAATGAGTAATTAGGAAGGCATTCATTTGAGAAGTCTCTAAAGTGAAGCTGTCCTTGAACACACAAAACAGAATAAAGAAGAAGGGCATTTGAGAGTGAATTGGAAACTATCTTGAAATAAAAATTCAAGATAGTTAAATAAAAATATTTAACTGTAAGACTGACTTTTTTGAAACTATATATTCTCTAATGTTGGCTTATGAACCAGTTTTAAAGTGATATATGTTCACCCACTAAAGCATAATAATTATAAAATAACATGTTTGTTGCTGTATAGTAATTTGACTGCTTACTATGCTGTGGGCTTAGTGACAATTTTTTTTACAGATATTACCTCATTTAAATCTATAAATCACATTATTATTATCCCACTTTGCAGATGAGGAAAGTGAACCCTAGTGAGTTAATGAACTGCTTACATTCAAATACCCAGTAAGTAGAAAGATGGGAACTGTGCCCAAGTCATTCTTTGATCTTAGTCTTTGATCTGCACTTGTAACCATTATGATGGTATAGATACACGAGTATTCTAAACACTACCAGTATTCCACGTTTATAAGAAATCATAAACAAACAACAGAAAATAGCAATAAATCATCTCTTGTACTTATGTGGGGCCATGTCTATTAATAGAGTAGGTACAAATGTGGAAGTACATTTATGCCATCATTAAAAGTTCCTATGACTACATAAGCAGACAGCCTTATTTCTCCCTAATCCCCTTCCAGTCCTTTTGGTTCCAGGATCTAACCCATAATCAACTCTGTGTACACTGACTCATGGTGGAGAGAAATGACTACGATCTCACTTTCATTAACCAAAATTGGAATTTGAAACCCTAAATTCAAGCCACCTGGAAACTGACAGTAAAGTCACAATTATAATAGAAGACAGGAAAGAGGAGAAGGTGGGGGAAGTCAAGGGAATATTAGAGTTTTAAAAATACTTAAGTTGTTACAAAAGGATCATGTCCCTTTAGGTCAGGGAGTTGGTGCTTTTCAGATGATGAGCATCTGTAGATGGATCCACTGAACTGTGGACTGCTCCATCAGTAAGAGCTATCGTTTACACTGACATTCTACCACAAGGCAAACTTAGATTTTTCCAAAAGAAAGTGTCCTTAAACACTTGTCCAATTTTAAATTACAGACCAAATTAGACAGGCTAACTAAGGCCATGTCCTCTTATTATTGTGATTTGAGGTCATATTACAAGGCACTGCCCTTCCTCTGCCCAAGGATAGATGTGGGCATGGCTTTTTTCCTGCAGTGAATTAAAGTGGAGCTCCCAACAGGGCTGGAAAACCGATGCCATTGCATGAAGCCTAACATTGGATGCTGAAGGCATTGCGTACAGGCCTACTGGATTTGATTTTTTTCAGACATGTTCAACCACTTATATAAACCTAAGTTCTGTTTGTTCTTTATATCGAGTTCTGAGCCATTGCATATGCAGTTGCCAACACAGAAAAGAGCAGAGTCAGTATAAACTTATTTTGTACACAAAGATAAAACAGATGTTATTTGAAACCCAGTTAAACAATCATCCCTGGAAACATTGCCTTCTGGTAGAGCCAAGCTCCTGCACCCGGGCCTTGGCTGCAGCGTAATTCTCACACTTTACTGAGTTTCAGAATCATCTGGAAGTGTAGATGAAATATAGCTAGGAAACCCGCCCCCCTCTCTGCTAGGAGAGCTCCTAATAGTAGATTTGGGTGGGCTCTGAGAATTGAGAATAAGTTCCCAAGTGATGCTGATGCTGCTGGTTCTGTGACTGTAATCTGAGAAGCACTGGTCTAACATATCCTTTGGTTGAGAAGTAAAGATTGGGCTCTCAGGCTGGGCTTGTAGAACAGTGGTTGAGCCCTTGCCTTGCATGTGTGAGGCACTGGGTTCGATCCTCAGCACCATATAAAAAATAAATAAATAAAACAGGGATATTGTGTCCATCTACTACTAAAAAATGTTAAAAAAAAGATTTGGGCTCTCAATCACTATTCTCAACTGCTGGAAGGATATTTAGCTGAGCACACATGTAGTGGGAAATACACCTATTTATTCATTGCTTTGTGCCTAGTATGGCTTGAAAGTGACTGAAGGGATTGAAAATTTCAAAAGTATTGGCCATGATCTTTGATTAACATAATAGACTGAAAAACCAGTATGACATATTTAACCAACAAATGAAATTACACTTGATACAACTGGACTCTGATAGGCCATTCTGAAAAATCTGGCTACAGAACTACGTTGAAGGACATATGTTTTATATGTTAAAGAATATGGGAAATTCTATATTTGATATCCATATTCTAGTACAATGATTTGCATAGTAAAAGATCATCTTGTCAGTTATCACTCGATATTCACAAACTGCCTTTCTAATCCCTAACTAGTTAAAAAGTTGTAAGACTAAGATAATAGTATTAAAAAGAAAGAAAGAATACCTAACTAGGGAAGCAGTTCCACAGAATCATGATTTATACAGCCTCTATTTTTGTCCAGGAATGCTTTTTATATATTTATTACCCCATAGATCATTAATATCATGTGTTCCAAAATACAAAGTGAGATTCTATGTATTTCTCAGTATGGATAATTGGTGACTTTCAGTCCTTGATATATACCAAACTTTATTCTTTGGTATATTAAGCACATCAGAATGAACAGTTGTCATAAAATATTAAATGAAAAACCAATTTAAGATAAATTTGTGTCTTACATCAAAAAAATTCCTTGACTGACACTTAAGAACAAGTGTATGTTGGGCTGGGGTTGTGGCTCAGGGGTACAATACTCACCTAACATGTGTGAGGCCATGTGTTCGATCCTCAGCATCACATAAAGAGAAATAAATAAAGGTATTGTGCTCATCTACAACAGAAAAAAAAATATTAAAAAAACAAGTGTATGTTTATACATTTCTTTCTTTTTCTATTTTTAAGGACAAAATTGAATGACAAAATGGAGAATATGCTACTTTGGTTGATATTTTTCACCTCTGGGTGGACTCTCATTGATGGATCTGAAATGGAACAAGATTTTATGTGGCACTTGAGAAAAATACCCCGGGTTGTCAGTGAAAGGACTTTCTATCTCAGCAGCCCCACATTCGAGGCAGACGCCAGGATGGTGGTAAACAGAGTGTGTGGCATCGAATGCCAGAAAGAACTCCCGGCTCCTGGCCTTTCTGAATTGGAGGATTCTCTTTCCTATGAGACTGTCTTTGAGAATGGCACTAGAACCTTAACCAGGGTGAAAGTTCAAGGTTTGGTCCTTGAGCCAACTCAGAATAGCACTCCAAAAGAAGCAGCTGTTAGGAGAAAGAGACAAGTGTATGGCACCGACAGCAGGTTCAGCATCTTGGACAAAAGGTTCTTAACCAATTTCCCTTTCAACACTGCGGTCAAACTCTCCACGGGATGCAGTGGCATCCTCGTTTCCCCTAATCATGTCCTCACAGCCGCGCACTGTGTTCATGACGGAAAGGACTATGTCAAAGGTAGCAAAAAGCTAAGGGTAGGATTGCTGAAGATGAGAAAGAAAGGTGGAGGCAAGAAGCGCAGAGGTTCTAAGAGGAGCAAGAGAGAAGCTGAGGCCAGTGACCAAAGGGAAGGTACCAAAGTGAGTCTGCAGGAGAGACCCACGAGAAGAGGGAGAGTCGAGTTGGGTCGGGGTCAGAGAGTGGGGGAGGGAAAGCCTTCTTTCCAGTGGACGCGGGTCAAGAATACCTATATTCCTAAAGGCTGGACGAGAGGAGCAGGTGGGGATGCGGCCTTGGACTATGACTATGCGCTCCTGGAGCTGAAGCGCGCTCACAAGAAGAAGTATATGGAACTAGGAGTCAGTCCGGCCATCAAGAAGATGCCTGGAGGAATGATCCACTTCTCTGGCTTTGATAACGACAGGGCTGATCAGTTGGTCTACCGGTTTTGTAGCGTGTCTGATGAATCCAGTGATCTCCTCTATCAATACTGCGATGCTGAGTCGGGCTCCACTGGCTCTGGGATCTATCTGCGTCTCAAAGAGCCAGACAAAAAACACTGGAAGCGCAAAATAATCGCGGTCTATTCAGGCCACCAGTGGGTGGATGTCCATGGGGTTCAGAAGGACTATAATGTTGCTGTGCGCATCACTCCACTCAAATATGCCCAGATTTGCCTCTGGATCCACGGAAATGATGCCAATTGTGCTTATGGCTAAGACAAAGCTGATACAAAGTTATATATCATCTAAGTCGCAAAGAAAACCTATTCTGATTTTCGTTAGTGAGATCACCTCATAGGATATGCTTGGACTTGAATCTATCAATAGCATTTGAGCATTTTTACAAATTTATTTTCTTACAATTTAGGAGATTTTCATACATTTAAAAATGTGTAAGAACATTTTTAGCGGGGCACCTGAGTGCCAAGTATATACTCTTTACACGGTGGTAAGTTTTATTTGTGGACAGATTTTTGTTTCTTTCTGCCTTCTTAGAAATTAGACATTTTAAAACTTCAAACTTGTACAATAATGTGATTTCTCAATGGACTTATTCTTAGGGCCCTAATAGGATGCCAGTTATGTGTAAAATGTGAAACTGCATATACAAAGGTATGTGGTAACACAAGGAAAATCAGGAATAGAGAGGAAGGTTTGCAATTTGTGCTACTCAGAGGTGGATCCATTCAGCTCCTGCCCTCAGAATTTATACTGTTTTTCTGTTGGGTCTGAGAAGTTTAGTTTTTTGTTTGTTTGTTTGTTTGTTTTTAGAATTACAAATCAGAATAAGTTTTATAAACTATCAACTACAGCTTTAAACAATAGCAACTGCAGTATCTATTTAAAAATGGGGAAAATACTTTGTTTTATAAAAGAAAACTAGTTTAAAAATAGGAAAGCTGAGACATTTTAAGATCTTAATTTTTTAATACTCAAAATATGAAATTTTTATATATGCATAGGGAAAACTTTTTACAAGTTATGAATCATGTATCCAAAGCCACATCATTTTATGCTATAATCCTACTATGTATAAGGTGCTATATTTTTAAGACAAGGAATTCTGCAGTCTTTTCCTAGAGAGATCCTTTTCCCTCTTGGCAAAGTTCAGCTTGCTTTCTTCTTTTTTATGTGAGGCTGGATGTTGAGCCTAGGGCCTTTTGCATGCCAGGCAAGCGCTGCAACACAGAGCTATACAACCAGCTTCAAGTTCAGCTTTCTTAATAGCACCATAAGTGCTCTTTTGGCGAGTTTTCTGACTAGTAATTTTAGATATGTCCTTTATTAAAAAGAATATAATTTACAAATAGGATTTTTTTTAAAAAAGTTTCTAGTTATCTTCTTTAGGGACCAAGGCTGTACACATACTCTGATTATCAAGTGGCATAAGCAGCTAAGTCCAGCAGCTGTACTGGGACAATACATACTTTTTTTTAATTCATCAAACAACTGTTTGGCTATGAATGACTGTAAAAGAGGGTTAGTTCAGGGAATTATGCTTAAAGACTTTTAATGACTTACAATTGAGTGTGTCCTTAAAAATTTAGGAAATGCAGGTCTGATTTTTGGTCTGTTTTTCCTGGCAATTTCTAGAGTCACGTTCTCTTTTCTCTTGACACAGAGTCACTAATTCTGCCAGGGCTACAAATTCATTTTAATTAATTTTTAAGATAGGCCCTAAAATAATGAGAGGCTATCCTTTTGATTAATATGCAAAGGAATATTTGATTAGGTTATCATAAGTGATTTTTGTAAACGATACCCAAAGTAGCTGAAATTCAACACAAATGCATATTCTTTTATAATGTTTGTTAAAAATAATTCAATAAAAATTTATAATAAATCAGTCTTATCTCTTACTGTATCTGTATATGTGTTTTACTTCAGGGTTTTAGAAAGTATTAGTTCATTTAATTAAAAATGATTCTATTTAAATCTAAGCATATCTCACTGAACTGTATTTTGTAATTGCTTCTAGTGATACAGGGCTACCAACTCAAAAGTTTTGGTCAGATTTTTTTGGGGGGACACAGCTATGTGATTACTGCAACCAAAACTATTTCAAGGTGAATTCTGTGTATTAACACACTTGCAAACACACACACACAAAGTCTTTATTTTTTATTCTTCTTCATACATAATTTCTAAGGTTTGAGTAAATTCAGAATATTGTAGCATGCTTAGTAAAATAGGTGATTAGGGTTAAAATATGAATACATGTAATTTTCTTAAAATAACCATTCAATACACTTTTCAAAAATGTAAATTTTAAGATGGGTACAATGGCACATGCCTGTAATCCCAGCAACTTTGGAGGATGAGGCCAGAAGATTGTAAGTTTGAGGCCAGCCTTGGCAATTTAGTGGGAACTTGTTGCAACAAAAAATAAAAGGGGCTGGGAATGTAGTGGTAGAGTGCCCCTGTGTTCAATAATTCCTAGTACTGCAACACACACACACACACATACACACACACACACACATATACATGCACATACTTGTGTATATATGTGTGTGTGTGTATAAAATTTAACTCATTTGATTTGCAGATATCTTGTTGATTCTTACATGCTCTTCTCTTTTCAAAAAAAAAAAAAAAAAAGATCGTGTATTTTATATGACCTCTTTGGGACCACTGTTATGTATGATTAACTAGAAGGTCTTGCTTCACATTGTTTTCCTGTAATACTTATTATATTTGAAACAGAAGGTTAAACTAAATCTATTTCTCTAAACAAATATTCACATACACCTACTGTGCACAAAGGGCTCTACTGACTTAACTGCTTTGAGAATCTTATCAGTGGTTGAATTCAAATAACTTTACAAAACAACTGTAATTTAAAATCGTGGAGTTTTTTTTTCCTTTACATAAATAACATTTCACTTTGGTAATTCTTTTTCTTGTCAGATGGATTTGTGTGGGCAGAAGTAACTTAACATATTTTTCCTTTCTGATGTGCTACCTAATTAAATCCAAAGTTTATTTTGAAAAAGATTTAACTGTATATATGACTGACTTAGTCATTTGGGCTGCTTTAACAAAGAATATCAGGCTCGAAATTTATAAACTACAGAAACTTACTGCTCACAGTTCTGGAGGATGGGAAGTCTAAGGTGAAGGCACCAGCAGATTCAACGCCCGGTGCAGGCCCCTCTTCATAGATGGTGACTTCTTGTTGTGTCTTTGCGAGGTAGCAGCTTGAGTTCCCTCAGACCCCTTTATCTGGGTGAAGCCCTCATGACCCAAATCCTTTCCTAAGGTCCCACCTCTTATATCATCAGGATGGGAATTAGAATTCAACACGGGAATTTTGGGAGGACATATTCAGACTATAGCAATAACTAAGATCAGAGTTGTTCATAAATTTTTACTTTTGTTTTTTTTAATTGGGTCTCCCAGGCTGGCTCAAACTCCAGGGCTCAAATAATCCTTGTGCCTCATTCTCTGAAGTAGCTGGAATTACAAGCATATACCACCACATCTGGCCAATTTTTATACTTATTTTTTGTACATCAAAGAATTCTTTGAAATTATTATTTCAAAGAGGCAATTTCAGCAATTCAGGGACTTACCGAGCAATCAATTCCTAGAGTACCTGAGATTCTGAAAGGTAATGAAAGGAAGCCTCTTCCTGTTCTAGGCACTTTTCTTTAACCAGCCCTGTCCTTCCTGCTGAGAGGAGTCAAGGCTTTTTGTTTTTTTTTAAAAAAAACTTTTGCTTTACTTAGAATTTAAATTACTTCTCCTGATCCAGACTCCAGATTAAAAAAAAAAAAAAGAAGAAGAAGAAGAACACAAATTTTAGGATATAGAAGAAAAGAATATAATAGTGTATACTGGAAAGAAGGTCTAGGAGGACACTTTTTTCCTTAAAATTACTTTGAATGAATTAGTTGTTCAAGAAATTTGCAATTGATGATCTTAGAAGGCATAACTTTAAAGAAAACATTTTTTCTTCGCAATACCTATAAAGTGCTGTTTTTATTTATTTTTTCTTAAAACTCAGGATATGCTTGGTGCCAAGATTCTATTGCCAAACAAAAGTACTACTTTATCAAGCAATTGCCTAAAAATAAAAGTGCGTTATTTTTGAGGTGGAACTGAACTTAGTATTCTGCCACTGCGCTTGGAACATTGACTTTGAAAAGGCTTTCTTTGTGGCCTGGGAAAATAAGTGACACTATTGTATCCACCAAATGGGCAGTTGTGCCATTTCACGTAGACTAGTACGTGACTGATGTGGCTCCCTGAACGGATGTCCTGAGCAGTCATTGACTCACAAATAGCAGCATTTCTACTACAAAATTAGAGCTTGACTTTTGGTGGAAACTTAACATTTCATAATGTCATAGGGACCACCTTTTTATGACTAGTAACTAGATGTCTCAATTCTTAGGCTAGATGAAGCAAAGCACTCTGTGGCTTTCCTATGCAGAAGTGTTTGGAAAGTCTCTCCTTTGCTAGAGTCATGTAGAACATTCAAGTAGAGCTCCATACTATGAGCCCTGAATTTATGATATTTCAGTGGCTTCCCTCAGCCTAGTGACTTCCAAATTTGGCTGCTTGTAGGAGTCACGTGGGAATTATTTTAGAAAGCCAGGTTTCAGGATCCAACCGAGACCTACCCTGGAATCCCTAAGAGTAGGGTCCAGAAATTTCAATTTGATTAAGATCTCCAAGTACTTATGATGATTATCCAGGTTTGACAACAGCTGACTTTTCTAAACCAATTATTCCCCCACCTCTTGCACCTTTCCTCTAGGCCTAAAGATGCTTGTCGTCTTCTTCTGGATTAAATGTTTTCATATATATATATATATATATATATATATATATATATATATATATATGAAAGAAATATATTTATATATTTTTCTTCTGATAAACTACTTCACAAACAGTTTGGTGAGGACAGTGGTGGTATTATCACAACCAAATATACAGATGGCATTCTTTTCAGTATTTTTATAAACTGGAAATGCATTTTAGCAATAGCATTGTAATAATACTGTTTTTCTATAAGAAATGAGTCAAATTTACAAAATCGTAAATATATGTGATCATTTTAAAATTAATGACAAAATTCAGTTTTAATTATCTTCTGGAAATTATATTTTTTTAATTCATAACCCCTCCTATAATATATGTTAAATCAATGTGGCTCAACAAATTTACTGAGTGTAGTCTTAGGCACTTAGGATATTGAATTAAGTTCTAGATTTATTTTTCCTCAAATAATTCACAATCTAGTAAGGAAGTCTTTCTCTTTTTCTTTCTGTTTCTGTCTCTCTCTCTGAAAAATTAAGGTATAAGGAGCACACTGACGGAGCACATTGAGAAGAATCAACTCTATCAGGGTAGGCAGGTATGATGAAAAGAAATTTTCTAGATGAAATTGACCAAATTATGTTATTTGTATGTACAAATATGAATCCCACTATTACGTATAATTACAATGCATCAAAATACAAAAGCAAGAAATCAAAATCACCAAGCAAAACACAAAACTGAAAGGTTTCTTAGAGGAGGTGAGACCTAGCTTAGGTTCTGAGTGATGAGTTGCAGTTTGCTAGCCTATCAACCAGGCATCTGGGGAGTGGAGCGCAGCCTTGGGATTGCTGCTATAGGAGGTTGGTGCCTCCTAGTGGTGAGCAATGGCAAGAAATGAAGCTTCTCAGGATCTGAGGCCCTGGGTTTGATCCCCAGCATCACAAAAACAACAAAACAAGCAAAAAACAAAGTACAATATTCAGTACACTTTGTGCCACTGAAAGCAGGAGGCAAGACATCCCCCTACAAAGATACTAAGAATATCAGCATAGCGAAGTTCCAGAGTTGAAGGTGTCATGCCACCCAAACTTTTGGCTTGGAAGACCAGGTAGATAGAACACTCATCAAGATGGCAAAACTAGGCTTGAGAAAGAAACATAAGGAGTTCACTCTTGGATGTGTATGTTAAAAGATGCCGTAGGATACTTGTCCTAAGGTTGTAATGTCTATACATAAAAAAAATCATGACAAGAAAGTTAAATAAAAAAACATGAGATTCTATTGAAGCAGGCCAGAGACCCCCACCCAGAACTCCCCACCATATTTGTAATATATAAGTTCCTCATCTTGTCAGATACAGGATATCAGCTATCAGAAAAAACTTGTGCAGAAGAGCATCGTAGTTGGTAGTTTCCTCTTTTTGTAAATGCCAGGTTTGCAGAAAAAAACAACTTGTGAAGGAATCTCTTCCTGGAACAAAAGAGGTTGGAACAAAAAGCACTTGTCATATGAACCTCCAAGCCCCTCCCCCTCCCACTGGAGTTCAAAGAATTTCTAGAATCTTTGTCTAGAGGAGGAAATTTTAGGCACAAGCCACACTTTGGACCCTACAGTCAATAAAACTGCTTCCTGAAAATTCCTTGGGTGTCCAGCCTCTTCTGTCTTACTTCACTCTATAGGGAACTAAGCCATTAGTTAATAGACACCCAGAAGGTTATAACTACATGTTGTTCTGACAAAATAGCAGCTACACCTTCTTTTCCGCTTTAAATAAGATGCTCCTTTTAACTTAGCTTTGAAACCATAATTTTTTTTCCTTAAGGAAAGAAAAAGAATTTTAAAAATCTGGTTCTAAATTTTCATCTGAAATATGGTCAGAATTTCATCTCCTGTTCTTCAATATTACTGAAATCCACATTCCAAAATACAAATGATTTGAAAAGTAATGCCAGCTTCCCTTAGGATATATTTATAGGGCTTTTGAGACTATAAGATTTAACTTCTTGTTGAGGTTTTGAAAATAAAATTATTAATTATAAGATTATTAAATTATCTCAAAGGTGTTTTCTACACTGAAAAAGAGATGAAGCACAAAGATGTTAGGTGCCTGGAGATGAACTTAGTATTAAAGACTGATTTAACAACAGAGAATATGATTGTTACAAGTTGATTGTCTCCCCAATAAGGGGAACCTTTCCAAGCCCTGCCCCCTGCTGTCTGGGACCTTGGTGCTGGTCCATATAACAGTCTTTTGTAACCATAAATTCTTGCTCAAAATGATCTCCCTTCTTCAGCTCCTATGGCTACAATCTGCACCATACTGTTACGTTCATTCCGGATTTTTTTTTTTTTTTTTTGAGAGAGAGAGAGAGAGAGAGAGAGAGAGAGAGAGAGAGAGAGAGAGAATTTTTCAATATTTATTTTTTAGTTCTTGGCACACACAACATCTTAATTTTTTTTATTTTTATGTGGTGCTGAGGATCTAACCCAGCGCCCCGTGCATGCCAGGCGAGCGCACTACCGCTTGAGTCACATCCCCAGCCCTTTTCCGGATATTTTTTTAAAAAATATTTTTTAGTTGTCAATGGACCTTTATTTTATTTATTTATATGGGGTGCTGAGAATCGAACCCAGTGCCTCACATATGCAAGGAAAGCACTCTACCACTGAGCCACCACCCCAGCCCCCACTCTGAATATTTTTATCTTCAGTGGCATCTTTCATTTCAGTCTAACTCATCACCAAATATTTCCTCTTGATTAAAACAATTAGTCAGTGTTCGAAGTTTAGAAACACCTTTGATTCTATCACTGGCCAAAAGCATCTATTTGCATCTTCATTTATGTTCTTAAAAATTGTCATTAGGTCAGGCATGGTGGCACATGCCTATAATTCTTGTGATTTGGGGAAGCTGGCAGAAGGATCACAAGTTTGAGGTCAGCCTCAGCAACTTAGGGAGAGCCTGTTTCAGAATATGAAATGGAGACTTTAACAAGAAAGTTAAAAAAACACATGTGATTCTATTGAAGCAGGCCAGACTGGTGATAGATTACTCCTAGGTTCAATCCACAATACACCCTCCACTGCAACACATGCACAAAAATAAGATATTGGGAACTCTAAGAAAGAGTCTCCATGAAATGGAATCTCATCTCTGTGACAGATGTTGCTTCCTAGCCACTCAGGTACCATCTCCCAGATGGTTCCCCATTCCCGCTCTGTGCTGAATATGAGTTGTATTTATATGTGGAACAGGCACTTACATTTGCTTTATTAAGGAGTATTACCATCATTGACTATTTTGATACTCTTCTATACCCCTTAGTATTCTTACAATTGAGGACCAAAAAATCTATAGCAAAAATGACCATAATAATTTAAAAAAGTAACAACAGCAATATGTACTGAGCAACACTTTGTGCCAAGCATTTTCCATTCATTATTTTATTTATGTGTGTGTGTGTGTGTGTGTGTGTGTATGTGTGTGTGTTTGTGTGTGAAGTCCCCATTCCACAGACAAGGAAACTCAAGTTTGGAGAAGTTAAGCAGCTTGCTAAGTAACTGGGTGGTGGAGCAGAGGTTTCCTTCCACGCAGTCTGGTGCAGGAATCACATTCCTTTATAAGCCTCAGAATCACTTAAAAAGTAATGTGGAGGCCAGGTGCAGTGGTGCATGCCTGCAATCCCAGCGGCTTGGATGGCTGAGACAGGAGGATAGCAAGTACAAAGCTAGCCTCAGCAATGACAAAACGCTAAGCAACTCAGTAAGATCCTGTCTCTAAATAAAATATAAAATAGGGCTGGAATGTGGCTCAGTGGTTGAGTGCCTCTGAGTTCAATCCCCTGTACAAAAAGAAAAAAAAAAGTAATGTGGGGAGGGTGGAGGTGGGCATTTGAAGTCACTCAACAAATAATAGTTGTGTGTGGTGAACACACACATACACACAAGCTAATATATTAACTGGTAAGCTTAATTTTTTTAGATCTAAAGCAGTGGTTCTAGAAGCATGAACAGTAGACTCCCAAGGATCCCAGAGATACTTTCATGGGCCTGTGAGGTCAAAATCATTTTTATAATAATATTGTAAGGTCAGAACTGTTTTCATAAAAATACTAAGATGAATTTTTCTTACAAATGTTGCAAACGGTGGAATTTTCCAACAACTGTCTGACGTGACTATTGTAATAGACTGAATGTGGAATGAGGATGCAGTTGCCTTGTGCTAAGTCTTTATTAAAGAGATGTGCAAAAATGGCAAAACAATACCATTTTCCTAAATTAATTTTTTTTGGAAATTGTAATTTTTCATTAAATATTTTGTTAAAATATAATGGTTTTGATATTTATATCTTTAAATGAATTAAACAGAATTTTGATTTTAATTAAAAGTATGTAAGTTTTAATCTCTAACACAGTAAATACTGACAGACATAGCTCACATAAAACAAAAGTTTTTAGGGATCCTCAATACATTTTTAGAGTATAAAAGTGTCCTAAGACCAAAAATTTGAGAATCTATGCTTGGAAATCAATTATAGAATACTTTTATATTGCAAACTTAAGCATGCAAGCCACAAGTGGAAAGGGAACAGATGATTAAGTGCTGTGCCTCTTGAGGGTTTAGCTGGACCAGGGCTAACTGTGTCACTGAATCACAAAACGTCATTCTGTCTTAGCTCTCCATTGATGAGCAGATTTCAATGATGTATTCAGAAATGAAATCTGCTGTCAGCTAGGCCACGAGAAACAGATTTCCTTAAATTCCCAGAGGATTAAAAACTACCACAGAATGCATAAACCAATATGACTTAACTAAAAGAGGTGGTCATTTTGATTTTCATCAAGTGCTTCTACATATAAAATGTGATCACTGCAGCAAGACATTCCCACTAAGGGACACTTTTTAACAAAAATGTTAAGAAAAGAAAGAGGTCTTTGCATAATTTATCTTTTTGTGATTTGAGTTCTCATTTCTCTTTATATCCAACTCCTTTCTTCTCTTCTAAGCCTCATGATTCCTCCCCAAAAAGTCTTCATTCTTTTTTAGATAGAGAACAAAGGAGACAATTGAACATGGAGACACCCACCCTTCCACCATTATACATATATAAAAGGATTCTAATTCTCAGTTCAAGATGGGTGTTTAATGGGTGTGAGCTCTTCTATTACAATAAACTTACAATGAACTATTAAAACTCTAATAAAACAGAACTACCACTCAATCCAGCAATCTCATTACTGTGAATATATCCATAGGATTTGAATCAGTACATTTAAGAGCTGTCAGCACTCTCACGCTCATTGCAATATTATTCATGATAGCAGAGATATGTCATTGATGGTGCCATATCACAACTGTTGCACACAGTGTAATGGATGAATGGATAAGAACAATGTGGTATATCTGTATAATAGAATACTACTCCTTAAAAAAAGAAGGAAATGGCATAATTTGTAACAATATGGTTTAGTCTGTAGGACAATATGCTAAGTAAAATATGGCAGGCACAGAAAACTTTATATCATCTCACTTATATTTGGAATCTAAAAAGTCAACCTCATAGAGGTAGAATGGTGACCATAGGAGGTTAGGAAGAGGGGTTGAGGAGGTATTGGTTGCAAAGTTTCATTTATACAGAAGAAATAAGTTTTTGAAATCTATTGCACAGCATGGTAACTTAGTTAATAATGTATTATAATATTTTTAATAATTCATTTTACTTGGCAAATAAGATTTTATGTGTTTAATGTGTACAATATGATGTTTTAAAATATGCATATATTGCAGAATAGCTAAATTGAGCTAACTGGCATACCCATCATAGGAGAAGAAATTCCAGATGTTCTTCCCACATAAGATAAGTATATGAAGTGACAGACATACTCATTATCTTGATGCAAGCATTGCATATTACATACATACATCTTAACATCACAATAATACATGACTATACTTTGTCAATTAAAAATAGATTTAAAAAACAACTAATAACATTTGGCAATCAATGCGCTCTGAGTTATTTTTTAGTAATGAGAAAGATGATATTAACCCAGTGCTCAGGTAAGTGGAAAACTCTAAGCACTTGGGTTCATTCCGCAGACACTTACCTGGCACCTGCTCAAGTGCTGTTTGGTGAGGACAGAGGCAGAAGGAGACATCTGCCTCCATGGCTCAGAATGGCTTGAGCGGCTGACTCCTGTACTGCTGATTATAATGCAATATGGGAAGTGCTGTAAAGGCCAATGAAGGTTGTGCTCTGAGGGGCAGGAATAGGCTCACTGGTAGGGCTAGTAAGGAAAATGCAGGTGTAGGCCAGCAAGTGCTTGGGGTTCCTGTGCAGTAGTTGTTGTGGTCACACACAGAACAGCATGTGTGTGTTTGTGCTTGTGCATAATCGTGGGGAGGGTGGTGTTGGGGGACAGGTCTGGCTAGTGAGGCAGGGTAAAGATAGTATAGATACACTCACCATGTAGAAGAGCACCATGGGTAAAAGGGAGCTTTCTTGCAAACTATCCCCAGAGATTAGCTTTTTCAGTACTCAGAGAACCTCATCCAGCATCTCCTTTATAAGACAAATCCCCTACAAGGACACCAAGAATCTCAGCATAGTGAAGTGCCAGTGTCTGATTTAAAAATAATGTTCTTACCGCTTTTGACTTAATATTAATAATTTCACCAATGGACGACTTGATGAAGAAAAAGCTTATTTAAAAAGCAATATTAATCTTAAAATTATTTTATAATCTAAAACACATTTTTATTACAATATGACCACAAAGTAATTTATGATTAAATGTAATCTCTAGAAATCATATTACATAATCAGACACTAGCTTCTGAAAGTTAGTTCTCAAGATAGAAATCCTAGGTATCTAAGGGAAGATAGTTTAAAATATATGTAAGAATGTGCTTCATTTGAGAAATACTTTGAGATTGAACTACTTTATTTTTTGTGCTCCTGGGGATTAAGAGTCTTGTGGGTGCTCGGCAAATGCTCTACCACTGAGTGACATCTCCAGCCCCAAGATTGGACTACTTTTTGAAATGTTATAACAATCTAATTGTAGGAGTAAAGTCACCCAATTTTTAAAAAATAGGCTAATCTAGTCAGGTCCACCTATGATCTCAGCTACTTAGGAGGCTGAAGTAGAGGATTGCAAGGGAGAGGCAGGCCTCAGTAATTTAGCAGGACCCGGTCTTGAAATAAAAAAAAAAAATAATAATACAGCTAGGATATAGCTCAATGGTAAAGCTCTCCTGTCTTCTATCTCCAGTGTCTGTCTGTCTCTCTCTCTCTCTCTCTCTCTCTCTCTCTCTCTCTCTCTCTCTCTCTCACACACACACACACACACACACACACACACACTAATTCCAATTTTGTGTGAGATTAACATTGTATATGCAATTGTGTGTGTCAATGAGAATCTAAGGTCATTATTCTTCAAATTCCATGGAGAATTCTTGAAAAATTATTACAAGTCTTTAATTCCATGTTTCAAAAGAAAGTTCGCCCTAAAAATAAACAGATATTTGGAACATGGAACTTTAATTTATTTGGTACCAGCCATGGAGTCCCAAGTGTAATGAACATTCATTAAAATAGCTTTTTCTGGGGTGGGTTTGTGGTTCAGTGGTAGAGTGCTTGCCTCGTATGCATAAGGCTCTGGGTTCAATCCCCAGCATCACAAAAGTGAAAAGAAAAAAAAAAGACTTTTCACCTTCTTTTAAATTTATTAAAAAATAATCAAAACTATATTGGCATGGACAGTATGTCTCACCTCAAATATTTAAAAACTCCCAATATTTTGTGTATGCTATTTATGTCATTTGATACAGACCTTTTCCCTAAAAGTAATCAGAGAGAGAGAAAGGTTATGTTTGCATTTTCTTTGTTCAAGGTGTTTATTGCATCTCAGAGGGCGTACATGCACTGGGTTTTTAAACCGAAATACAAAGAAAAGCCATTTTGAAATTGGTTTCAGGTAATTTTTCCCCATTACAGTGTATGTTATCCCCACAGTAAATTCAGATACAACCACTTTTAAATGGTACCATACATCTATTAAATAATTTGAAAAATAGGCAAATGCCTTTCCAACCCAATATGCTTTTACAAAGAGCTGCCAAGCCACTAGCAACACTGATCAACAGTGACCTCATGTATGCATCAAAATCTTAAGCCAAGCCATCAGCACAGACAGTATGACAACAAATTAAAAATTAAAGAATACAGTATGTACAGTAAAGGATACAATTCTCTGAATAAGTTTAAATCCTAATCACAATGGTACAACAAAACCTAGTTTGAGCTCAGTTGAAGGATGGAAAAACACTAGCCTATAGAACACACAAAGAAATACTAAATGAACAGATGTACATAAAACCCACAGTGAAGTAAAAACATTTGCAGTAATCTTTAAATTACAGATATACCTTGGGGTGCTTTCATAATCACGTAAATAGCACATTGCTAATTGCATTTTCACAGACGTGATAGAAACGGACGCTTTACTTTTCAGTGCATTTAATCAAGAATGAATAAATAGGTCAATTTAGATGCAAAACCTGCAAATATAATTAAAATATATATTTTAATATAGCAGTGATAAATATGGAATTCTTCCCATATGATTTTTCATTCTTGATAAGGTAGCTTCAAGGAGAAGTATTTATTATGGACGTTAACCTTTATATTTTTTTAAAATAAAATTTCTTAACATATACAGTGCCACAAAAATAAACATTTCTCACAACAGTTGAAGTTTCTGTGATTGGAAAAATGTACTCCACACGGAAAAAAGTTTTGTATATTTAAGAGTGTTTTCCTTACTATTATCACATTACGCTTGTAACAGAGATACAGAAGAAAAGAGAATTTATGGGAAGAGTTTAGGGTTTGTCCAAAAGTTATATATACATTGAAACCTTCGAAAACACAGACACATCTTTCCAAATGGCTCACCATACAACAGCTGCATCATCCGTCCATGGGCAAGGTCCAGAAAAGCACTATAGGCATCGGAAACATCCATTCATTGTTTACATCATACAACACACAAATAACCCAAATACACTACAATTTTGAGAGTAGGGATAACAGCTAAAGTAGTACACATTCCTAACGTTCACTTTCACAGCTGTGCTACACATTTTGGAAGAGAAGTTATGAGTAAGCATTGGGTTTGGTACTGGTGGCTCACTTTGAAACTCTGAGCATCAATCTTATTTGAAGTCTCCAAACTCATTATTTTTCCTATTCAGTCACAAAAATTGCAGCTGTGAAGAAAAAAGTACTTTAGTTAGAAAACAGACTATCATGCATCCCTTAAACATTTTATGACCTCTGCAATTTTACTTCATAGTTACTACAGAAGAGCTTTATACCAAAGGTTTCTATATTAACACGTTCACATTTGTGTATTTTCCAAAGTTCCTTAAAATAAGCTTAAAATTTCAGTCCCTTAAAACTGAAACTTAAAAAAAAATCAGGAAACTTAAAAAAAAAATCAATTTTCCATGCACAGTTTCATTTTAAACAAAGATTACATTAACCAAATTTTGAACTTTAGATACTTATTAGCAATCTTAATTATAAGACAGGATAAATTAAGGAGAGCTAACCTTTAAAATAGAAGAGTGAAAAGAAAACATTGGAATGGAAGTGACTTCTATTATTTTTTGCTTCTATTTCATTACTGTGTTCAATGAATCACTCACTGAACAGTTGAAGTGACAGAACAGGAGAGAAGGGAGCTATCCCTGGCGACCCAATTTCTTCTCTCACACCACTTTCCACTTTGTTCATCAGTCATTTCTGCCAAGAAACCTTTCCTGGTGTCTTAAGGCTTAGCCAGAACTCATAGAATCCTCTGTGTCTGCCTCTCTCTGGGCTGTGAATCCCTGAGGGCAGGGACTCTCTCAAGCATTTCTTTTTCTGATACTCACTGAAGTTCCAGGCATGTGATGACAGCAATATTTACTTAACAAGTGTTGATAAAAGGCTACTCAAGGCAGTTTTCTCGATTACTCCTGAAACTAATTGCTATGAAATAAGTGCTCATTGTCTTACTTATACCAACATCTACTTATGCCTAATCAACCCAATCCAAAGTGGAAAAGTGTGCCTGAGGAGAAATGACTTGACTGAGATATTAAAGTGACATGTTATTAATCCTATTGGTATATAAGAAAAATGATTACAAAGCAGAATTCCACAGAAATCTCAGTAGGCATTAGAGAGAGTTTTTAATATACATAGGCAGTAGATGTATAATGAAAGTACCACTGGATAGTGGTCCAAAAGCTTCCACATTCTTACTGTTCTTTTTGCCAGACCCTGAGTAAATCTCTCAATTATCAAGAATCAGTTCTTCTAGCTATATAAAAAATTAATTCTGGGTAGTTTACTGTGCAGAGTTTCATCTCCTACTGAGAAGTTCAAAGACATTAATACCTGGGAAGTAGATATGAAAAATACTATGTAAAAGAAAAGCAGTTTAATTGAGCAAAATATTTGCTAAGAACCTACCCACCATTAACAGTAAACAGCAGGGTTAACAGTAAACATTATTCCTTCATAAGTTTCCTTCCATAAATTCACAATGAGTCACTTTTAATGAAATTGATGAGACTTAAAACTAGATTGTTAGAAATTAATATTACAAATATTAGCTTTCTATTAATTTCAGTCATGGAATAAAGCATTAATCTTCTAATTTATCAAGAAGTTTGGGCAACTTTTGTATTTTCAGTATAATCTTTGTGATTTTCAGAATAAGGACAACTTGGAGGTTTCTCTCCCTCCTAGTTTTTCTTTCTTTTGTGGTACTAGGGACTGAACTCAGGAGTGCTGTAATATTGAGCTACATCTCCCATCCATTAAAAAAATATTATCTTTTATTTTTGAGACAGGGTCTTGCTAAGTTGCCCAGGCTGGCCTCAAGCTTTCCCTCCTCCTGCCTCAGCTTCCTGAGATTACAGGTAGATGCCACTAATTACAGGTGTGGTCTCTTCCTCCTAGTTTTATAAGTAAATTTTTTAAAAAAAATCATTAATAATGATAGCTTTTAATATCGATTTTAAAACTTGAAACATTTGAGTTATCATTATACATATCCACTCAAAACAAAGAAAGAACAAATATCATATCTGAAATAGCCAAGCATTGTATAGCTCATCATTAAAAGTCCACAGGAAAATCTCAATAGAAGATACCTTAAATTGTTTACAAGAAATCCTTGATGTTAAGATCCGCTAATGGGTCCTTTGCTGGAGGTTTCTTGGGACTCTGAGTGGCAGGTGTAGGGCTTGGAGAAAGCTAACGGGGAGAAAGCCAGCCCCAAAGAGCAGAGATAGAAAGCAAACAGAGAGATAGGTAAGCATTAGGCAGAACATATATTGCAGAAAAAAACATGCAGAAGAATAGATGGCTGAAAGTTTTTTTTTTTTTTTTTAAAGCTACTTTGTTCTACTTAGTCACAGTGTTGTGTTTGATTTTGGAGTGGTAAAATACAATTCAAATGATATTTGTTTGGCTTTCTTGAAATTTCCTGACATCAAATTTAGCCAAAGTAAAATTTGGGGACTCTGGTAGAACAATATGGACATGAATTGGGGAGATGTAAAAAATTAGTCACATAAGGATATTACAAATATATAGTCAAACAAACAAACAAACAAACAAAAGTGATCATTTTTTCTATAAAAACACTTTTACTTTGAGTTATTAGTACTACTAAACTAATAAAGAAATTTAAATGTCTTTTTTTCACAGTGACAATCAGTTTGAAAGGAAAATTGAAAGGAAAGTTTGCAGACAGCCACTTATGAAATTACTTAATATTATTAACTAAATATGCTAGGATTTCACATAAATTATTTTAGGGTTCTATTTGTGAACACCACTGACTTCTAATCCCAGTCCCACCTGTCCAGCTCACAGAGAAGGCTAAATAATTACAGGAAAGAAACATATGGGTCTTGTAGTAAAAGGAAAAAGAATTAACTAATTTTGCTTCTACTGAACCAATAACTAAATGATTTTCATCTGTGACAGAAATAATTTCTGGAAGCAGGCTTCTGCAGGAATGTCAGGGTAAAGACCTTAAAAATCTCACTCACTCTGTCTAGAGTAATACCTGACATCTATCCTTTGAATCTAATTAATTTCCCATGCTTGTAAGATGATAGGAATTTCAGAACTCTGGGACTTTGGGGCAGGGTGTATGTTTTTACTGGTTCAGGAAGCAGAGCTCCAGAATTAAGGATTTTCAGATGTGTTCCTATGTCCAGAAACTACTGCATTATCTATCTGTCAAATTTCCATTTGTAGAACTGAGATAATGCTTACTTGAATTCTCAGAAAAAATAAACACCAACCTTGAAATTGCTTGGAAGAAACTGTAGAATTGGTCCACAATTAATAATCAGGTGAGATGACAATGTTACAATATCAACCAATTAACGAATATTGGGATAGTCCAGGCATCATTAATATTAAAACTACTATGAATTCTGAAGCTACAAACTCATTTTATTTTATACTCTGGGGTTACTATGCTTCTTGTAAATAGAAAACGTAAAAATTATCTGACACACCATTCCCTGATTTATTCTAAATTCAATTACTGATTAAAACAATATATTTTCATATCATCTATTTTCCAAATTAGGTAAATAATTGATGCTAAATATGGTATTATGCAAGAAAAACAATTACTTTTAGTAATAAGATTATATTAATGAAATCTCTTTGGTTCCACATATATCTCTCTATATTAATTTTTTTCTAAAGCTTTCAACACACCAAATACAAGACTAAAAAACAACTTCAAAAACATTGTTCATTAAAACAGAAACATTCTGTCTTCCTCAAATATGATAAATATTCACAGGTCTATTCAACCATCAAGGAAACACAGTGAAATTCATCTTAGAATTTAAGCATGCAAGGTTAAACTTAACCCATGAGTAGGTCCCAAACCTTCCTCATAC
This sequence comes from Urocitellus parryii, assembly GCF_045843805.1. Taxonomy (NCBI): domain Eukaryota; kingdom Metazoa; phylum Chordata; class Mammalia; order Rodentia; family Sciuridae; genus Urocitellus; species Urocitellus parryii. Next base: position 75,186,262 of record NC_135538.1, on the reverse strand, counting down.
CCTCCAAAAAAACAACAATAGGCAGGGTTTCTTGGTCTCCAAGCAGACTAGAAAACCTGTCCTGAAGTCAGTGTATTGTTATGGCCATGAAGGCTAGGGCTTCTCATATTCCAAGTTGTCTTTTTCAACAACCACCATTTTTTTTTCTCCTGATCACTGTGGCTTTTGAGGTATTAAAGTGAAGAAGTTGAAAGCAAATTTGGGGAACAAGTAGAAGATGGATTTAGATGCGGATCAAGAAAGCAAATGGGGTTAGAGTATACTCAGAAAGTGTAGAGTAAGTATCCTACAGATAAGTATCCACTTAGTAAATTAAAAATGTTATAGGAGTGAAAGAAACCATACATTGATATCAGTAAACTCTACTTGAGCTATTTCGTTCAGTTTGTTTGGCGTGCTGCTACTAAAGTTATAATTTGGTGCTGACTCTGTCCAAGTCACATTCTCAATGGTGAAGATCTCCTTGGTTCCACATATATGTTTCTACCTTGCCAGATAGATATAACTCATCAGTACGATGAGTATTAGCAGCAGTTCAACAAAGTGCATTTATTGGGCATATCTTTTGACATCTTGGTAAACGGAGGGAGCACATGGTGGCATAGTAAGGAATTTTGCCTCAAGACACATTTTCCCTTTGTCCTGGATCCTACTAGGTGACCTCTAAATCTTTGTGATTTTCTGAGTGACAGAAAATTTGCTCTTCACGATGGGCTCCTGCAACCTGCCTGATAAAATTATGCTAACCAGGTGACTCCCAGGGGCTCTTTCTAGATTATGCTGACAAAATAACTCAGCATGGAGGTGGGCCATGCCAGAAAGACCTGCCACATAATGCCAACCTGATCTTCAGAAGGAGGAGGATTAGAAATTGAACTTAACTCATACCTAATATTTCTCTCTCTCAATCTTGCTTTTTTTTTTCCTTTTTCAACTGATCATTCTTATATAATGAAGTCTCAATAACTCTGGACCTTAATGCTTGAGTGAGCTTCCTGAGCTGACAACACTGTGTGTGGATTGTCATACATTGATGCTGGGAGAGGAACACATCCCTGGGGACAGAGAAGTTTCATGCTTGAAGTTCTCCTATATGTCACTCATGACCTCTTCCTTTAGCTGCATCTAATTTGTATCTGTTCACTACAAAGAAAACTGTGATCCTAAATTTGGCACATTCTTGAGTTCTGGGAGTCATTCTAGAGAATTATCAAATCTGAGGGTGGTCATGGAAAACCTCAAATTTATAGCTAGCTAGTCTGAGATGATGGTGGCCCTGGGGATTCCCAAACTCGTGGCTGATGTTTGAAGAGAGGAGATTCTTATGGCACAGTTCCCTGAGACTTTGCAGTTTGGCAAACTCACTGCTGTTGATGTGTCACAAGTGTTGGGCAGAGTTGGCAGCCTGGAGGACTATGCCTTGAACTTTTCTGGCTAACTCTGGAAACACATAATAAAACCACGGATCAGAAGTACTCATGCATGCCTTATGCCTTGGATGCCTCACATGCCTGGTTGTTTTCCTGTACCATTTTGAGTTAAGTAAAAGAAGAACAGAGGGACCTGAGGACAGTTAGCTTTCCCTCAAGACCTCACACTCTTGCTAATCTGTCTTCTCTGATTCCTTCACTTCTGAAGCAACAGGTATGAGAAGCACATTAGGTAAAAACACTTTTGAAATGGTTAACCACGTGACAGTCTTATACTTAGGGGTCAATGTCACTGATGTGTGTACATGAAGAGACAGACCTGTGTGCCAGGTACAGCTGTGGCTCCAAAGGGTGGCCTCATCATGGGCTGTGCGAACATGACTGGCTGCTGCGGCATCATGGGCATGCCTGTCCCAGCAGGAGGCTGAAAAGGAAGACTTGTTTAGAGCCCAACAGAGTCACCAGGGTGACACCCCAACAAGGATGATTTTTATATGCTTCTCACAATTTTTGAAGATTCCAGGTGGGTGAAAAACTGGAATGGGTTATTTTGACCTCTGGGTGTTGAGGCTGTCAGATGGGAGAGTCCCTGAGCAGGGATACAAGCCAGATGGCTACACAGCATCCTCATCCCCACCAGGCCTTGCTGCTCATTCACCTTCTTCAAGCATAACTCTTGAAGAGATAAAAACTTGTTTCTCTATGGCCCTAAAAGTTGCTGATTAGTGAAAAGTCCTAGTATAGTGATTCAGGGCTGATTTTGATTCATTGTGTTAAGATTATGATTAACATATGTTATTCCAAAAGGGACATAACAATGTACTGAAATTTGGTGGCAGAATTTAAGTATTTTATAACTGATTTTTATAACAACATGGTAGGCCACTTAAGGCCTGAAGCAGGTAACTTTTTAAGTTTGCTGCATTTTGAGGAGAATTATATTCTGTAGGAGTATTTGATAATTTGGGATTTGGCAAAGAACATGTAAATGTCAATCACAATTTTTAGAATAGGTCATCACTCACCATTCCAAATCCTGCTCCAGGTTGTCCAACAGATGGGGCCCCGGCCACAGGAGGAACTGAACTGGTTGGAGGTACTGCTCCTTGCTGCACACACATACCCACAAAACCACATGAGCGCATGCACACACACACACACCCCAAACAAACACACACAAAGAAACAAAATAATTTGTTTTTAAAATGACAATATAATTTAAAAATGAATGTATTTCAAGTTTATGTGTGGAGATATAAAGAAATCTCAAATTTTGGTTTTAAGTTTAAAAAGCAGATGACTCTAGTACTACACCAATGATATAAACAAAGTTACTAACTTGATGGTAGTACTGTTCACTGTTGGTAGTACTGTTTGTACTTGCTGGCTTGCAAGAACATTGGGCTTCCTCTCAAATTCCTTATACTCACCCTCACTGGGAATGAATTAAGCTTCTCTAAGCTTCTCTTTTCCTATCATTTCCTTTGACAGGTTAGACATGAGGATCCTATTTTCACTTACATTTTAATGGTTGGCTTCCACTCCCCCTTAAATTTTTTCCATATTTTCCATATAGTTGTATATAATGGTGAAATTTGTTACATATTCATGCATGCACAAAATATATAACAATATAATTTGGCCAATATCGCCTCTCGCACTTTTATATCATTCTTTTCTATGTTTCACATTACTCTTTTCTATGTTTTATTTGCTTCTTTTTAACTTTTGGCTGTTGCACAAGGACTAAAATTAATCCTCAGAATAGAAAGCCTTTAGAAGACTGCACATAGTACAGAATGCATGTGCTGTTATCAAGTTCAGGGCTCAGTTTTCAGTCATGCATCAAAACTTCCTAATATTTCCCTCTTGTTTAAAATTAATCCTACTGTAATCATTTAACTCGATCATTAGAACAAATCCTAATTAAAAGAAGAAGATACTATAGTGATGTCAACAAAAATGATGAACTAAGGGACTCCAAAATCCTCTCATCCATAAAAGCAATGAAAAAGCAGGCAACAACTGTCAGAATTATCTTTACTGGATTCTAGAAACTATCTAAAAATTTGCAGCAATCCATGAAGTACTTATTGAAAATCAGAGGAATCTTGGTAAGAGCAATATGTTTTGTGGCATTTTACCTTACTCTAATCCCATCTTCTGCTCCCCAGCTTAGCTAAATTTATTTGCCACTATACGAGTCTCCCATGAGAGGGATACCTGGTCACGAATTAGGCATTTAGGCACTTGGTGGCTCACAAGGTGTCCTTTAAAGGCACTGTGAACATTCATAATCACTGCCCTGAAGCCCCATTAGGGCAGGACTATATTCATTTCCTAATAGAGACCTCAAGACCAAATTAGAGAAAATCACAATGAACAAACATCTCAATAGATACAGAAAAAAAAAAACATTTGATAAAACTAACACCCTTTCATGACAAAACCAAACCAAAACCAAAACCCAAACCAAAACACAAACAAACAAAAACCTACTCAACAAACTAGGGAAAGAAGAGAAAGTCCTCAATCTGACAAAGGGTATCCAAAAAAAAAAAAAAAAAACAAACCCAAAAGGTAAATGATTGAAAGATTTCTTCCAAGAACAAGATGCACCAGAAATTTCAGCCAGGAAAATTAGCAGGAAAAAGGATGAAATAGCAGACTGAAAAGGAAAGAATAAAACTATCTTTATTCACAGATGACATGATCTTAAATATAGAAAACCCCACAGAATTCAAACAAGAAAGTACCAAAACTAATAAATAATTTCCTTAAAGCTGAGAATATAAGATCAATATATAAAAATCATTGTGGTAGTTCATTTTATACTAATAATGATTAATCAAAAACATAATTGTGATAATAATTCCATTTATAATAATATAAAAAATAATAAAATATTTAGAAATAAATTTAACAAGAGAGTATAATACTTGTATACTGGCAATCATAAAACATCGTTGAAAGAAATTAAAGAACAACTAAGAAAATGAAAAGTTGGTCTCTGTTCATGGATTCAAAGACATAATAATAGAAAGAATGCAGTAGGCAATTCCTATCTAAATTTTGACTGCCCCCCCCTTTTTTTTAGAAATTGACAAACTGAATTTAAAGTTTATATGAAAACGCAAGGGGACAAGAATAGCCAAACAGTCTTTAAAAAGAAGAAATTTGGAAGACTCTTCCTGGTTTTAAAACTTAATACAAAGCTACATTAATCAAAATAGCATACTATTAGCATAATGATAGACATATAGATCTAATACAACATAAGAAAGAATATGGAAATAAACCTATATGTCTCTATGGCCAAATGATTTTTGTCAAGGGTATTGAAAACAATTAAAAGAGAAACAATAGTCTTTTCAACAAATGTTTCTTCTACAACAGGATTTCCACATGCAAATAATTACACTGGACCTAGACACACACACACACACACACACAAATAGGTCCAAGACTTAATTTAAGATATAACACTATAAAAGTCTTGGAAACAGTTGAAAAGCTTTAAGATCTTGAATTAAACAATGGTTTCTTAAATATGATACCAAAAGCACATGAATTAAAAGAAAAAATTAGGTATAATGAGTTTATCAGAATTAAAAATGTTGAATATCAAAGAACACTATCAAGAAAATGAAAAGATAGTTTACAAAATGAGATAAAATATTTGCAAATCATATATCTGATGAGCATTTATCATGGTACTGGTACCAAAACAGGCGGGTGGACCAATGGTACAGAATAGAGGACACAGAGACTAATCCACAAAGTTACAACTATCTTATATTTGATAAAGGGGCTAAAAGCATGCAATGGAGGAAGGATAGCATCTTCAACAAATGGTGCTGGGAAATCTGGAAATCCATATGCAACAAAATGAAACTGAATCCCCTTCTCTCGCCATGCACAAAAGTTAACTCAAAATGGATCAAGGAATTCCCTCTAAAATCTGGAACAAGACAGGGATGCCCTCTATCACCACTTCTATTCAATATAGTTCTTGAAACACTGGCCAGAGCAATTAGACAGACTAAGGAAATTAAAGGCATAACAATAGGAAAAGAAGAACTTAAATTATCACTATTTGCAGATGACATGATTCTATACCTAGAAGACCCAAAAGGATCTACAAAGAAACTACTAGAACTAATAAATGAATTCAGCAAAGTGGCAGGATATAAAATCAACACGCACAAATCAAAGGCATTTCTGTATATCAGCGACAAAACTTCTGAAACGGAAATGAGGAAAAACACTCCATTCACAATATCCTCAAAAAAAATAAAATACTTGGGAATCAACCTAACAAAAGAGGTGAAAGATTTATACAATGAAAACTACAGAACCCTAAAGAGAGAAGTAGAAGAAGACCTTAGAAGATGGAAAAATATACCCTGTTCATGGATAGGCCGAACTAACATTATCAAAATGGCGATATTACCAAAAGTTCTCTATAGGTTTAATGCAATGCCAATCAAAATCCCAACAGCATTTCTTGAAGAAATAGATAAAGCAATCATGAAATTCATATGGAAAAATAAAAGACCCAGAATAGCAAAAGCAATTCTAAGCAGGAAGTGTGAATCAGGCGGTATAGCGATACCAGATTTCAAACTATATTACAGAGCAATAGTGACCAAAACAGCATGGTACTGGTACCAAAACAGGCGGGTGGACCAATGGTATAGAATAGAGGACACAGAGACTAATCCACAAAGTTACAACTATCTTATATTTGATAAAGGGGCTAAAAGCATGCAATGGAGGAAGGATAGCATCTTCAACAAATGGTGTTGGGAAAACTGGAAATCCATATGCAACAAAATGAAACTGAATCCCTTTCTCTCACCATGCACAAAAGTTAACTCAAAATGGATCAAGGAGCTTGATATCAAATCAGAGACTCTTTGCCTGATAGAAGAAAAAGTTGGCTATGATTTACATATTGTGGGGTCGGGCTCCAAATTCCTTAATAGGACACCCATAGCACAAGAGTTAATAACAAGAATCAACAAATGGGACTTACTTAAACTAAAAAGTTTTTTCTCAGCAAGAGAAACAATAAGAGAGGTAAATAGGGAGCCTACATCCTGGGAACAAATTTTTACTCCTCACACTTCAGATAGAGCCCTAATATCCAGAGTATACAAAGAACTCAAAAAATTAGACAATAAGATAGCAAATAACCCAATCAACAAATGGGCCAAGGACCTGAACAGACACTTCTCAGAGGAGGATATACAATCAATCAACAAGTACATGAAAAAATGCTCACCATCTCTAGCAGTCAGAGAAATGCAAATCAAAACCACCCTAAGATACCATCTCACTCCAGTAAGATTGGCAGCCACTATGAAGTCAAACAACAACAAGTGCTGGCGAGGATGTGGAGAAAAGGGTACTCTTGTACATTGCTGGTGGGACTGCAAATTGGTGCGGCCAATTTGGAAAGCAGTTTGGAGATTCCTGGGAAAGCTGGGAATGGAACCACCATTTGACCCAGCTATTGCCCTTCTCGGACTATTCCCTGAAGACCTTAAAAGAGCATGCTACAGGGATACTGCCACATCGATGTTCATAGCAGCACAATTCACAATAGCTAGACTGTGGAACCAACCCAGATGCCCTTCAATAGATGAATGGATAAAAAAAATGTGGCATCTATACACAATGGAGTACTATGCAGCAATAAAAAATGACAAAATCATAGAATTTGCAGGGAAATGGATGGCACTAGAGCAGATTATGCTTAGTGAAGCTAGTCAATCCCTAAAAAACAAATACCAAATGTCTTCTTTGATATAATGAGAGCAACTATGAACAGAGCAGGGAGGAAGAGCAGGAAGAAAAGATTAACATTAAACAGAGACATGAGATGGGAGGGAAAGGGAGAGAAAAGGGAAATTGCATGGAAATGAAGGGAGACCCTCATTGCTATACAATATTACATATAAGAGGTTGTGAGGGGAATGGGAAAATTAACAAGGAGAGAAATGAATTACAATAGATGGGGTAGAGAGAGAAGATGGGAGGGGAGGGGAGGGGGGATAGTAGGGGATAGGGAAAGTAGCAGAATACAACAATTACTAATTGGGCATTATGTAAAATTGTGGATGTGTAACCGACGTGATTCTGCAATCTGCATTTGGGGTAAAATTGGGAGTTCATAACCCACTTCAATCTAATGTATGAAATATGATATGTCATGAGCTTTGTAATGTTGTGAACAACCAATAAAAAAAAATGGATCAAGGAGCTTGATATCAAATCAGAGACACTGCGTCTGAGGGAGAAAAAGTTGGCTCCGATCTACATATTGTGGGGTCGGGCTCCAAATTCCTTAATAGGACACCCATAGTATAAGAGTTAATGACAAGAATCAACAAATGGGACTTACTCAAACTAAAAAGTTTTTTCTCAGCAAGAGAAACAATAAGAGAGGTAAATAGGGAGCCTACATCCTGGGAACAAATTTTTACTCCTCACACTTCAGATAGAGCCCTAATATCCAGAGTATACAAAGAACTCAAAAAATTAAACAATAAGATAACAAATAACCCAATCAACAAATGGGCCGAGGACCCGAACAGACACTTCTCAGAGGAGGACATACAATCAATCAACAAGTACATGAAAAAATGCTCACCATCTCTAGCAGTCAGAGAAATGCAAATCAAAACCACCCTAAGATACCATCTCACTCCAGTAAGATTGGCAGCCATTATTAAGTCAAATAACAACAAGTGCTGGCGAGGATGTGGGGAAAAGGGTACTCTTGTACATTGCTGGTGGGACTGCAAATTGGTGTGGCCAATTTGGAAAGCAGTATGGAGATTCCTGGGAAAGCTGGGAATGGAACCACCATTTGACCCAGCTATTGCCTTTCTCGGACTATTCCCTGAAGACCTTAAAAGAGCATGCTACAGGGATACTGCCACATCAATGTTCATAGCAGCACAATTCACAATAGCTAGACTGTGGAACCAACCCAGATGCCCTTCAATAGATGAATGGATAAAAAAAATGTGGCATTTATACACAATGGAGTATTATGCAGCACTAAAAAATGACAAATCATGGAATTTACAGGGAAATGGATGGCACTAGAGCAGATTATGCTAAGTGAAGCTAGCCAATCCCTAAAAAACAAATGCCAAATGTCTTTGATATAATGAGAGCAACTAAGAACAGGGCAGGGAGGAAGAGCAGGAGGAAAAGATTAACATTAAACAGAGACATGAGGTGGGAGGGAAAGGGAGAGAAAAGGGAAATTGCATGGAAATGGAAGGAGACCCTCATTGTTATACAAAATTACATATAAGAGGTTGTGAGGGGAATGGGAAAAAAAACAAGGAGAGAAATGAATTACAGTAGATGGGGTAGAGAGAGAAGATGGGAGGGGAGGGGAGGGGGGATAGTAGAGGATAGGAAAGGTAGCAGAATACAACAGTTACTAATATGGCATTATGTAAAAATGTGGATGTGTAACCTACGTGATTCTGCAATCTGTATTTGGGGTAAAAATGGGAGTTCATAACCTACTTGAATCTAATGTATGAAATATGATATGTCAAGAGCTTTGTAATGTTTTGAACAACCAATAAAAAAAGAAAAAAAAAGAAATAGTTGCAATTTTGCATACATATTCATAGACATATGGATTTTAAAATATTTTATAAATTATGAGAATTACCTATATAATACAAAACAAAGTTAAGAGAAATTAATGAAAATATAACAGAGCTATCTCAGGTTCATGGATTAGAAGACTCAATATTACTAATGTACAGTGAGGTTGATAATCATAATTAGTAACATTAAAAAAAAAGAATGTATGACAATCTCTTAAAGCTCCACTAATAATCTAATTATAAACTAGGCAAAAGATGTTGTAGGGTAGGAGAATATGTCACTCCAAAATATGCCACTTGGCATAAGGTTATTTTGAGCTTAAAGCAATTTAAAAATGTATTAATCAATAATTTCTGCAAGTTTATTTTGTTTTGATAATAAATAAAACCTTTTTCCCCTTCATAGCCTTAAGTCCTAATGATATAATTAGGGTTTGGTAAATAGTCTATCACCTAGCCTTTGATTGATGGGTAAAGAGTGAATCAGAAATACTATCATTAGTATTTTCTTTCTTTTAAAAATGTCTTATTGAGCTAAAATTCACATACTACTTAAATTTACCATTTTAACAGTTGTACAATTCAGTATATTTATAATATTGTGAAATCATCACCATTATCTAATCCCAGAACATTTCTAAGACCCCCAAAGACTTCCAATTTCCCTTTTCCCCAGAAGAATCTAGTAATTTGCTCCCTGTTTCTTTTCCTTTCTTTTCTTTTTTTGACTTGTTTCTTCCAGATGCTGCATCCAAACAGAATCCTATGCTATGTAGCCTTTTGTGTATGGTTTCTCTCACTTAGCACAACATTTACATTCTAATTTATATTAATTTAGTTCCATGCATGTTTGTTTAGCTGGGAGTAGTGAGTGATGAATAAGAATTAATTCAGTAACAAGGAAAGAACGATGCCAAGGGAGCTTTAGAGATGGGTATGATGTAGACAGGTGAGGGTGGTAAGCAAAGGTGGAAAACTGTAAGTGGCCTTGGGAAACAGTAACTTGCCTAGATTTGCTTAAATAGAGGCATATATAGAAAATTAAAATATCAAAATTAAATCTATTCAAATTCTATGGAAAAGATGATGTTAGTAGTTTGAATTTTAAAAGTGGTGAGCAAAAATTAAATAGAGTTTCAAAACAAAATGCCACTTACACAGTAGAAAACTGCCCAATCTTCCTAGTAATAAAAAAAGCTTTCATTATTTATTGACAATCAGGAAACTAGCAAGAAGTGTGATAAAATATATAATTGTCAAGTGATATTAAATGCTTTTGAAAAACCATTTCCATAATTTCAAACAGAGAGCAAACATAGTTACTATTTGAAAATATTTAAAATAAAAATAAGTCATAATTATTAAAGTCAATGGAATTTGAATTTCAGTAAAGTCTGCATCTTGCTTATACTTCTTCAATGTGGAAGATGAACTACAAGGTCAGTGGTCAAGTTTAGCAAAACACACCCTGCTCTATACACTTGCCCACACTGCCCTGGGCTCTGAGGGTTGCGTACCAAAGGTGCACTTGACGGAACACCTGCTGACCACGTGGCTGGCATTACTTTCGGCTGCCAGTTGGCTCCACCAGTCAACTTTTTCTCTCCAGCATTCCACTGAAGATCTCCCCTAAAATCAAGCAGGCAAAATAAATGATGAAAAACTAGAATTAGAAAAAAAGGGTGCATGGCTCCTTGGATTCTTTTATTTGGGTTTAAAAAGTACTCTGAGTCAAGTGGTAAAAAAGAGAATAGGTTGAAACTTACAGAGGAGTCTTATCATATTGTAACTAAGAAATCTCATAAACATTTGAAAAAAAAAATCATATATAATTTGGACCTCAATGATAATAGAAATTTCTTATAACATATAAGTAGGAAAGTATGCCAGAAAATCCATCTGAATTCCTCACTCATTATAGTAAATTCCAAATAAAATTACAATACCTCCTGAACTCTTAGATGGTGTTTAATTTAACATGCATTAGTGATGCCATCTTTTGGATTCTTAGAGGGTTTAATAAAGGTTTCACACAAAATATCGTGTCTATAAGCTGACTTACAGTGATTGTAAGGTGCCTCTTTCTGTAAAATGTGTCCTAACTAAATGACAAAACATACATCTAAGAAAAGGGTACATTGTTTGCTATTTTTCCTTGAAACTGATACTCCATGAAAGACTATTTGAAATCAATGTTAGCTAGGAAGATCGTTATGAATATAGAATGTAAAGCTATTAAAATATTCAAAGCACATCCCCAGGGATTTCTAGACGTAACATTGACAATCTTGGAGACAGAAATATATGACTCCTTTTCATAGCTGAGCAATAGTTTGGAGGTGTCAGGAGAATAACAACAAAAACCCCAAATGAAATATAAACCAACTTTGAAATTATGTAGGCTGAGAATGTGTTGTATGAATGCAATGTTTGATAGTCTCAAATAAATAGAAATACATTGTCAAAAGGAAACCAGGTAATTTCAAAGCACTTACTTTTTTGATGTAGTACCAGAAATTCCAAGATCTATAAATAGATAAAAGAAAAAAACGATATAAATGTCTATGGTCAGCTTATATGATATTTAAGAAATCAAAGAATCAGAAGTTTAGAGAAAGTCCAAATTTTGCACACATTCAGTTATTAAAAAAACTATATTAAGAGATGTATCTATAAATTTAAGAGTTTTCTTTTACTTCATGATAGACCTAATGATCACATTTTAATATGAACCAGTGTCCAGAAAAGAGTAGACGGAGCAGACTTATCCGAGGACACTTAGGTTTGACCAGTAAATAGCTCTCATTACAATAAGACAGAACTTTGTCTAAATTATAATTAATAATAACTGGTGATAACTGGCTCACTGGGCCTAGACTTTTCATACATCCATGGGGGTTATGCTGAACTCCTGCCTGCTTTCTGCAGGCCTGGAGTCTTGGTATATGCCAGGCAGAGAGTGCCCACATGTCTGGCAGCCAGTAAGGACCCTGGGTGCTGAGACTCTGAAGGGCTTCCCTGGGCAGAAACGTCTCACACACATTCCTGGGAAAGAGTGTGCTCATCTCTGTGGGAGGCCATCCTGGAACATGATTTGAGTTATCTCCCTGGCTGGGCGAGAGGCGCTTAGGCACGTCTTGTGTCCAGAGCTTTCTCCACCCTTCTCAGGTCCGAGGGCTTGTCCGTGTAGAGGCGTGTCTGGCCATAATTCCTGAAGACCCAATCGTCGCACCTGACCTTGGGACACTGCCCCCTTAATCTTCATTGGATGGGATTTTCCCCAGAATTTTTTGTTCCCCAATAAAAGTCTACTCCCTGGCATGTTCTCTCTCTCTCTCTCTCTCTCTCTCTCTCTCTCTCTCTCTCTCTCTCTCTCTCTCCTCTGCAGGCAACCTCGATACCATAATAGGTAGCTTGAAGCTGGAGGTAGGAGAAGCCATCTTGGAGATGGTTTAAAGGTAATTAGAGTCTTGTCTCTTTAATTCAAAACTCCCTAGAGGTTTCTCATATTACAAACCTTCATTCATGAAGCCAGTACTGGTTGCGGGCTAAACATCTCCTCATAGAAAAGAGAGAACATAAGAAGTCTGCATATATATTTTACCAGAGTCATTCTCCTTATGATCCAGCTGTGCAACCTAACTATGCTGCTGTCATAAATCTCAGCTGTAAGTATAACTGTATGCTGAGTCCTGTGAGTCCTAGTGTATCAGTGGATGTGGGGGTAGTCTTAAAACCCCTATCCAGCTGGCTCGATCATTCTACTCTAATTTCCATTCATTTATTAATTCAGCAAAGATTTAATGAGCTTACTTATATCAGACATTGTTCTGGGCAACTGGGAAATACTGTGAAGAAAAGTCAAAGAACAGAACATGAACAATACCAGTTTAAAAGCTGACAAGCTGTGGTTTTGCACACTGACACACTGGCTCTGCTTACTGACATTTAACCATAGAGGCTTGCAGCAGGTAACAGCTACCTGCAGTAGTAGAAGCAGGAAATAATGTAGTGGGGAGAGAACAATTCCCCTTTGGGTTCAGTGCAATAAAAGTCCCTAGGCTGTATGAGCTGAGTCCCTAGGTTGTTGACAAGCTTGTACCCATACAAGGAATGTAGAATGCACTCTCCAATAGAATTGCACAAACTCCCTTGCCTTGATGTACCCCAAACTTGTTTATGTACAAAAGTGAAAGTCCTGCTGTGCCTGAACTCAGACTTTGGGAATTATCCCTCTGAGCTGTGGCACCCATAAAATGTTGCTTCCAGATCTAGATGTCCTGACCCTCATTTCCTACAACCTAGAGCTTTCTAGCTTGAGTTAACAGCCAGTACAAAGGTCCTAATAAATGCAGGTTGATTTGTTAGAGAACATTAATATTTATTTTGTCCAAATCTTGACATCACAAAATAGAATAAAATGTTATTCTATAACTCAGAACACCAAATACAAAAACCATTATACGTAATTTCAGTCTTTATTTATTTATTTTTTTAGAGACAATGTTTCACTTTATTGCTTATGCTGGCCTCAAACTCCTAGGCTCAAGGGATTCTCTTGCCTCACCCTTCCAAGCAGCTAGGACTACATGTGCCAACAGGCTTGGCTTGTCATTTTTGTTTGTGAAAGATAAAGAAATGTCATATTTAAAATTTATTTTTCAAAACAAGACTAAACTCTAAATCTCTATGTATTAAACAATTAAAAAGCTGAACCACATATTTATGCCTGTTGATGCAAAAAAAGGCAAAAATAAGCAGATGTGTTACAGATGTGTGTACTCAACCCCTTCTGCATTTCTGTGGCAGATGGGCCTGTAAGCTGAGGCCCAGCATTACTGCAGCCAGGTGCCTACAAGGAAGGTTCTGAAATAATCATCACACAATATTGGAAGAGAAGAGGAGGAACTGCCACTGGGCGAGACAGAGATTCAGTCTCTACAGAAGCTTTGGCTAACATTGGGAAGTGTTTTTAAAAACATTTTTTTGCTGAGATATAATTCACATCACAAAATTCACCTTTTAAAGTGCACGATTCAATACTTTTAGTGTGTTCACAGAATTGTGCAACCATCAAAGAATTTTAAAATATTTACACCATCTCAAATGGAAACCCCGTGCTCATTGGTGGTTACTCCTCTTTCTCCCTTTTCTCTCTGCCTCTTGCCTCTGCCCATTTTCCTATTGGAAACACTTCTTATGAACGGTATCATGTCATGTGTGGTATTTGGGGCCTGCTTTATTTCACTTAGTGTAATAACTTCATGGTTTATCCATGATGTAGCAAGTTTCAGAACATCCTTCTTTTTAAATACAAATAATATGCATTTTGTATGTATACTTCTTTTGTGTACCCATTCGTTCACTGAATGCTTCTACTTTTTGGCTATCATAAGTAATAATGCTGTGAACATTTGTGTACGTGTTTTTGTATAGATCTGTATTTTGATTTCCACTCCATATACATAGGAGTGAAATTGCTGAGTCGTCTGGTAACTCTACGCTAACACGTTGAGGACCTGTGAGACTTCTTTTCATAGCACTTTTACTGTGTTACCTTCTCATAAGCAATACTGGAGGGTTTTAATTTCTCCACATCCTCATCTACACTTGTTATCTGTCTTTTTTATTATATACATCCTAGTGGTTGTGAAGTGTTTTGTCATTGTGGTCTTGATGGCTAATGATGTTCAATATCTTTCTACATACTGACTGGCTACTTTTATAACTTTTTTTTTTGAAGAAATGACTATTTGAGTCCTTTGCCAATTTTTAAACTGTTATTTATTTTGTTATTATTGAACTGTAAAAATCCCCTATACATTTATAAAGTCCTTTAGGAAATATGTGTTTGCTTTAAAAAATTTTTTTAAGTTTGTTTTAATCAGTTATGCATGACATTAGAATACACTTTGATACATCATATATAATAGAGTATAATTTCTCATTCTTCTGGTGGTACATGATGTATAATCACACTGGTTATATAGTTACATACATACATAGGGTCTGATTATTCTACTATCTTTCCTACCCCCCCCTTTTTATTTTCTTCATGGTATCATCTGCGCACAAAAAGTTTTGATTTTGATGAATTCCTATTAATCTTTTTATCTTTGGTTGCTTGTGTTTTAGGTATTGTATTTAAGAAGCCACTGCCTAATCCAAAGTCATGAAGATTTATGTCTAAGTTGTCTTCTGAGAGTTTCATAGTTTACATTTATATCTTTGATTCCTTTTGAATTGGCTTTTGTGGGTGATATAAAGAGTTAATTTCATTCTTTGGCATGAGGCTATCCAGTTATTTCAACACAAGTTATTAAAAATATTAGCTTTTCCCTCATTGAACGGTTTTGGCATTCTTGTCAAAATTGATTTTGACTATATACATGAAAGTTTGTTTCTGGGCTTTTTATTTATTGATCTATTCATCTACTGTTATGTCAGCATCATTTGTCTTGACTACTATAGCTTTGAAGAAATTCTGAAATTAGGAGATGTGAATCCTCCAAATTTGTTATTTTTCAAGACTGTTTAGTCATTCCTGGAGTGGATTAGTTTTTTCGGCTGAGATAATTCTCAAAGATGGTTGAAACTGGGGCTGTTGGTTGAACACTTTTAGGCTACCATAGGATATGAGTTCTTTATTTATGAAGGGGGACTTAGGTGATATATTATAGTATTCAACACATGAAATCTCCCAGTGAGTTGAAGGAAACACTCAATTATCTTCTCCTCGGGTGTCATGAAAGCATTTTCATAGATGCCCCAAACAAGAGCAATGAATGAAAAACAAAAAGCTTGTACACAGGACGATGCATAGGTTAAAGAAGTCTGTATCAGTGATCTGCTAAGGTTTTGATACTGTCTGGAGTCATGAAAGATATCTGCAATGGTAAACATTCATCTCAATGGAAATTAAAATTCAGAGTTAAAAAGAAAGGTCAATCTTTGTTATAACTGCCCTCATTGCCTAGGCCTTACTCCTTCATTATTCAGTTCCAGCCTCAAGTCTCCTTCATATTCCTTGAAATTGCCAGGCTATCTTGTGCCCCAATGTCTTTGCACTGACTTCTTCCTTGGCCTGTAAATGCTGTCCTTCATATAGCTACATAGTTTACTCCTTTACCTTCAATTTTTTGCTCAAATTTTACTTTCTTGGTAAGGCTTCTACTACCTGTAGTGCTCCCACTTCCCCTCTGCCTGTTCTGTTTCTCTCCATGGCAGTTGTGACTCCACATACTATAGAATTTGCCTATTTTCAATTATTTACTGTTTGTCTCTGCCCTTCCCAATGACCATAAGGATAGAAATAGTATCTATTTTCTTCATGACTTATCTCTAAAGCCTGGAAGAATGCCTGATATAGAATAAATATTTGTTAAATGAATGACTGAAACTCAGATACATAACTTGTAAATATTCTGCATTTAATATAATTTATTGTATTCTAATTTTCAAATGGTTGGAGAATTAAGTACTTATTATGCATAATGAACTTGGTTTCACACTTGTGTATGCTCCTTAACTATCTTTTTGATGACTTAGATTAAAATGCTCAACATCTCTAGTAATTAGAGAAATGCAAATCAAACTACTCTAAGATTTCATCTCACACCAGTCAGAATGGCAGTTATCAAGAATACAAACAATAAGCACTGGCAAGGATGTACAGGAAAAGGCATGCTCATACATTGTTGCTGGGACTGGAAATTGGTACAGCCAATCTGGAAAGCAGTATGGAGAGTCCTTAGAAAACCTGGAATGGAACTACCATTTGACCCAGCTATGCCACTCCTTGGTCTATACCCAAAGGATTTAAAATCAGCATACTATGGTAATGCAGCCACATCAATGTTTATAGCAGCTCAGTTTACAATAGCTAAAGTGTGGAAGCAACCTAGATGCCCTTCAGTAGATGAATGGATAAAGAAATTGTGGTGTATATACATAATGTAATATTACTCAGAGTTAAAAGAGAATAAAATTATGGCATTTTCAGGTAAATAAATGGAGTTGGAGAATATCATGCTAATCAAAGTAAGCCAATCCCCCCAAACCAAAAATGGATGTATTCTCTCTGATAAATGGATGCTGATCCATAAAGGCGGGGGGCATGGGAAAAATGGAAGAACTTTGATTAGGTAAAGGGAGGAATGGCAATGGAGGGGGTATGGGGGCAGGAAAAATGGTAGAATGAGATGGATATCATTACCCTGGATACATGTATGACTGCACATATAGTGAGATGCTATATGGTGTGCAGCCAGAGAAATAAAAAGTTATGCTGCAATTTTGTACAATCAATCAAAATGCATTCTGTTGTCATATATACCTAATTAAATAAATAAATAAAATACAAGAAAGATAATCATATGCTTTTCTTACTTAGCTTATTAACATGGTGAATTACCCCGAGGTTTTTTTTTAAGTGTCATACATACTGTTTATGAGAAGATGCAGTAGCAAGTTTTTACCTCCCGAGGAACTGTATAGTATGAAACACTAAGTATTTCTATCCAATCCTTGATAAACGTACCTATGAGTGAAACCCGAAACAAAGCACGAAAAGACAGAAAAACCAATTAACATATGCTTCAGTTAAAGAAAACTAAACTACTCACTGCCTACTAAGCTGGCAAGAGATGAATCAAGGTCACTCCCAAGGGCTTTGCTGGCTGCCATTGCAGGACTGGGTGGTATCATTGAGACAGGTGCAGGCTGCCCGGCTGGTGCCATGGTTGGCATCAGAAGATCACCTAGACCATCAAAAACTGGAAATCAAATAGACCAGGTTCAGAATAATTGAAAAATGAGCCATGTTCAAAATCAAAGAGTTATTATCTTGAAAAATTATGGAAATAAGTGAATATACATTCTTATAAAAGAAGGCATGTAATTCACTCTTTTCATGACTAGAACACTAAGAACATATCTATGTATGTCTACTCAGAAAGTATGGAAATACTAATGGACATGAACAAAGATGGAAAAATGGGAAAAAAAAGCTGTATAATGTACAGGAAAGAACACAGATTGGGGCTGCAATTCAGCTGCATGTCTCACCAGCTGTGAGACCCTGAGAAAGCTATTCTCTGAGCTTTTAGTTTTCTTATCTGTAAATGTGAAGAGTACCACTAATATATAGCTTTGTTGTGAAGATTAAGTTAAATATATATACCTATATTTTTATTATAATGCTTGCTCTGTGTAGGCACTCAATAAGTGGTAACCATTGCTACTCTTATTAAAAACAACCACTAAAGCACTTTTTATTCAAAATGGTAGTGATTTACAGCAAAACCTAAATTATTTACTCTGGAAACCTAAGATGTGTACTTTAAAAATTATTCTTAAATGAGTAAAGAAGATTGAGTCTTCTATGAAATTAATATCAAAATAAAATCTGATCTAATGTTTGGCAACTAGAGATAAGTATCTGAAAAACAGTTGACTTAAGAAGTAGTAATGTTAATTTTCCTCTCATAACTGAAATTAATTTTGGTTCTACTTTTAGGGACTATTTAAATTAAAAGGTATTTTAGATATTAGAAATAAAATGCCATCCGTGGTAGTTCCTGATCACCACATAACATATATCACTTATTCGGTTCCTAGAATACAGAAAGACCATTCAAAATACAGACTCAGGGTTTTCATGAGATATTGCTAATAGCTACATAAAAAACTTTGTGGTTGTTGAATTTTATCAAAAAGCTATACATATCTATGAGAAACACAATACAGTAACTCTAAAGTAAAGAAGGACAACATTCAAGTAGGCACTGGCAATAGAAGCAACCAAATTGTCAGGCAGGGAGTAGATTTAGGGTGTTTCTGAAACACATTTAATTGCCAAAAACTCACCAATTGAAAATTTGTAGTAAGGACCCAGCGTGGGAAGAGTAGAGAATGGAAGAGAATACAAACAGAGTGACAGCAGTGACGAAAGGTTAAAGGCAGCAAAGAAACTACTTGTGTCTCACTTTATAAAACTGAGGGCCATGCAAGCTTCACAAGGTGTAAGCAACAGCAAGGGGAGGGGTGTCCTCATATTCAGGGACTGTACAAAGATTGAATGCAAAGCACTTATTTTCCCTTTACCAGCTATAAATCATGTGCATGTACACTCATGCATATAGATGATGTGCATGTTAAATTAGATTTCTGCTAAAAAAAAAAAAGAAAACAGAAACAGAAAGGATTGCAGTTATTCTTAAGGCTACCAAGATGTATTGGAAATTTTGATTTAAGGTATAGAATGAGAGATTTTGTGAAGTTTTAGCACCAGGTTATCACTCAGTATTTTCCTGTTGTAAATTTCCTGAAAATGCATGAACTTTAGGTGGTGCATTTTATTTATCAGAATAAATGACAAAAGTGTTTGAAAATCACTGCCTTACCTGAAGGATCAAAGGAGCTGCTGCCAGACGTTGAAGGTGTTGTTCCAAAAGCTGCCTCAAAATTGGGCTGTAGCAGATTATTCTGAGCTGGAGTCACTGGTGATGGAGAAGGGGCCATGAAAGAACCCCCAAATCCTGAAAAAAAAATAGTTGCAGAAAAATATAAGCAAAAACAGTGAGAGGTGGGTAAAAGCCATAACAACAGGAAAAAAAAAAAACTGAAAAGGAAATGAATTCATGTAGATTAGTGAAACTGGGGAATTTTTAAAAAAGTTTTCCAAGTATCTTAATATGCCATGTATTAGTTAGAGACTTAATTTGATTATGAACAAGATAGCACAGAAGAATATATACCCATATTTTTAAAAATATTTATTTATTTTTTAGTTGTAGTTGGACACAATACCTTTATTTATTTATTTTTATGTGGTGCTAAGGATTGAATCCAGGGCCTCTCATGTGCTGGGTGAGTGCTATACTGCTGAGCAACCCCAGCCCAAGAATATATACCCTTATTAAGAAAACCTGTGGCATCCAAATCAGTTATTATAATGTAGAACATAAAACAAAGAAAGTATCATTAGGATTAAAATTCAGATAATGATTTTTCATTACATGGACATTTTACATTTCTTCAAATCAATACCAAGTATTAGTTGCACACATTGGCGTAGTATAATAAAATATAACTTAGAAAAACACGCATCAAATCCTCCTTAATATTTTTCATATATGTTTTAGGTCTAACGTTGTTACCAAGAATAGGTCCCTTCCATCACTGCTCTTGGGATTTATAAATATGGGGGTGGCTGGTGGGAGGTCCTGTCTCTAGTGTGAACCTCCTCCCATCCAGCTTCTGCAGTGCACCCAGCATGATCTTTTTGAGTAGAAAATTTTGAAGGTTACTTTTCTCAAAGCTTTCAGCTTTCTTTAATGTGAATTCCTTTGTAGAGCAGTCGTCCCGTCTATGTCTGCCCACTGGCCCCTCATCATCCCTACATACTGGGCTGCATTATCACCATCATTCCCTGTGCCACATGCCTGCTCTGGGAGATCTTCCTTGCCTTATCCTGCCTCCCACTGCTGCCAGCTGCATTCCACCACCCACCACCCACATCTCATATTCACACCATTGTCTTTAGTGCCTGGTATGTAGCTCCACTTTACTCCTTATAAGGAGTTTATAATATAATCTCCAGATCCTCATCATATATCTTTATCCCCATGCTCCCCAAATCCAAAACCCAGAGATGGTATTGTGGAGTTGGAAGCTGTATCTTTTTTTCTTGTCTTTTCATGAATATTCAGCACAGTGCCTAAGACATTGAATTATGTTTGGTGAATAAAGGACATTTCTGAGTATAGAAGATAAGGAGATATTAAAGATTGGTGAAAATTAACCAAACCACCAATTAAATATTTGATCTTTGAAGGTTGGAAGAAAATGACTTTTTTCAAGTAACAGAAAGAGAAGAAGTTATTATGTATTGCTTCTGTATGAAAATATGCAACCTGTGAAGGAAATAAGTTTTGTCTCTTCGTTTTTTTCTCCTTCCCTTCTTGTGCAGTGTACCCCCAACCTGCCCCATGCTAGGGATCAAATCCAGGGTTCTGCACATGGTAGGCAAATACTCTAAATTCCCATCACATGATTTCTTAAGGCACCAATTGATATTCTATCAAAAGAATTAATTACTATTAGAAGTCTTTGTTATACCCAGTACGGACATACATTTCTTTCAAAACTAGCTACATCATCTCTTCTTCACAGTTTGCAAAAACACAATGATTCAAAAAAATTCACTAAAGTTATATTCAAATTTATATAAAACAAATTTATAATTTTGAAAATAATGTCCATTAAACTCTCCAATTTTTTTAAAGGAGGTAGCATAATATTTATGCCTTGCTGTTCCTGGAAATGGACAGTGACTTGGGTTTATGCTTTCCTTGTATACATACATGAAAAAAATTCAACTGGGTGTGGTGGCACAACTCTGTAATCCCAATTACTCAGGAGGCTGAGGAGATAGGAGGACTAAAAATCAAGACCACCCTAGGCAACCTATATAGACCTGTATCAAAACAAGGTCTATATAGGGGATGTGGCTTAGTGGTAGAACATTTGTTTAGTATCTGTGATGCCCTGGTTTTAACCCCCAGTTTCACAGCAAACAAACAAAATCATGAGTTTGGATAAATTGTTCCTTATTAGAAAATGGTCATTTTCAACTTCACAGTGGTCACATTTTAGTATTTGAGTGACATTAGTGTCACTTCTAGATTTCTTTACTGAGGAAAATATAATTTTCAGATCCCTAAAAACCAATAACATGGAGAAAAGGCAGGCTAGAAGTAACTATTATTTTTTTATGTAACTGCTTTGTTTTTAGGGAGATGGGTGGCTGTGTTAATGCTGATTTAAAAAAAAAAAAAAAAAAAAACATTACCTTATTCCTCTAACTAAATATGGCTGTGGTCAATTTACACTATTGTTATATGGTGTACTTGTTATAGTGAATGTGATAGCTGCACTTGATTGGATTTCTGAAAACTTGGCCAAGGAAAGAACACTAGATTCCAGAATCATAGTGTAGTAGTATTGGAAAGTACCTTAGGATGTAGGATCTATCTTTGGAACACTACCATTCCAGGAAGTGACTACAGAGAAACTGAGAACTTAGCCAAGATTCAGCAGAAAGAAAAGGAAAAAGCATACCTTCTTACAGGGTTCATCTGCTTAGTGCTAATGTGTTTCACTTGAAGCCAACACCAAATCTACAGGCAAATAAATAATAATGGTCCCTGAAAAAAATCAGTGCCTCTTCTAAGGAAGTGAACTGTAAAGCCGACATTGGCATGAGGCTTCCCAAGGGCCAGGCATTGTTGTAAGCATTCTTTTTTAGGTAGAATCATTTGAAACACATGAACTGCCTAAATTTGATCATTGAGATCTCACAAAAACAGTAATTTCATATGGTTCAATCTAAAACATACATTTAATTTAGCTAATTTAATCCTTACAACCACCCCAAAAGGTTTAACAGATGAGAAAACTGAGGTCAGAGAGATTAAATAATGTACCCAAGGTCATGTTTTGACAGATCCAGGATTCCACTGAAGAAGCTTCCAGAGCCCCGGCTCCTTGGCACTGCACAACATGGACTGTTGTTTCTCACACCCAGGAATAAGGTTGGAGTTTATCCTTGTTTGGGTTCATAAACATACATCTGGAAGGATAATTTTTTTTGCCTGATATTCAGCCCCCTCTTCCTCTGGCATTGGGGATTAAACTCAGGAATACTCTACACGGAGCTGCATTCCCAGCCCTTTTTATTTTATTATTTTCAGATAGGGTCTTGCTAAGTCGCCCAGTCTGGCCTTGAACTTGTAATCTTCTAACCCTCCCAAGTAGAAGGTATTACAGGTATGGATCACCATGGCTGGCTTCAGTATACTCAGTTCTTATGAAGCATATGCTCTCACAGGTCTAGGGTAATTAAATACATATTAAGTGATATAAAATGATCAATTGATTATTTTAAAGAAGAGATCCACTATTGCTATACTATATAAAGAACTAAACAGGAAATGAGGAGCTTGGGAAACTTCTGTTAAGTAACTGAAGCTTTATAGCCATGAAATAGAGGTAAATAATAGAAAAACCCAAACCATTATCTTTCTGCATGGTTCTAAGTGATATTAAGAAAGATGCTCTATAGACTGGAATTGGAAATAGGATAATAACAAATGGGCTTCTAGATGTCCCATATATGAACTGTCCTGCGATAGCTGAATAGTCAACTACCTCCAGGGCCTCAACCATCTGCAGATATGGTGTTTTTAATCACAGATGATTAGGCTTACAGATGTATCTTTCCAAAGGGAAAGGAACATAGGCAATTAATGAAGTACTATTAATACAGATACATTGAACCTGAGCATCATAATATACCTAAACATCACATCATCTTGGTCAGGAGAGTGAAAATTTAAAACTACTGGTAAATAAAAACACTTCCACAATACTATCCTGAAACCTAACATTTGCTCCATTAATGTAAAGATGATATTGTTTCATGTATTGTCAGAGATGCAATCAGTTATTAATACATTCCACTAATGGGTCTGAAATAGTATTTTTTTAGGAGCAGTTGTCTCGGAGCCTGTTGTCTGATGCTTTCAGATTGATTACTACTCCTACACAGGATGGTAGAACTAGTAGGCCCTCCGCACACCTTCCCTTAGTAGAAGTTGTTAGTTTTTAATTCCACATGAAACATTTTGGTGTTTAAAACTCACTTCAAGGAATTCTGTGGCTCTGCTAAAATGTGGTTAAGAGAAGGAATGCAAAACTACAAAGGGCTTCGTTAAGTTGGCTCACATTGTTCCCTGTCTTTGGGATTAAAGATAGGACAGGGCACTTTCCTATCCTAACACAGATTTATGGTACAGTTACCTTGGACTTGTGTCTATGGTTGTCCTCCTTGATGGTGACCTCAGAGGCATATTATTCAAATACATCTAATTTTTCTTCATTCTATTCTTACCTTTGTTATCCAGAATCTCTATATCTTTCAAACACTGACATTTTCAGTTTGTGTATCTTGAGCAAAAAAGGTAGCTTTATTTTTTCTTTTCTTTTTTTTTTATTTCTTTTTTTGGGGTACCAGGGATTGAACTCAGGGCACTTGACCATTGAGCCACATCCCCAGTCCTATTTTGTATTATTTAGAGCAGGGTCTCACTGAGTTGCTTAGTGCCTCACTTTTGCTGAGGCTGGCTTTGAATTCGTGATCCTTCTGCCTCATCTTCCCCAGCTGCTGGTATTATAGGATGCAGCACTGCACCTGCCATGAATAATATCTTTATCCTACAAATAATCAGAATGGTTTGGAGAGAATATCTAAAATCTTTTTAACACTTAATTATATATATAGTTTTTACATGTAAACATATTTTTTTTCAAAAAACTCTAATTTTGGGGCTGGGGATGTGGCTCAAGCAGTAGCATGCTCGCCTGGCATGTGTGAGGCCTGGGTTCAATCCTCAGCACCACATACAAATAAAGATGTTGTGTCTGCCAAAAACTAAATAAAAAAAATTAAATTCTCTCTCTCTCTCTCTCTCTCTCTCTCTCTCTCTCTCTCTCTCTCTCTCTCTCTTTAAAAAAATTCTAATCTTAATCAGGCTGAGATGAAAGTCCTCAGCCCAATAACCAATCCCATGATGGTGTAAATGTATTATTTTCTTTTATATTCTTCACAAAACAGGTTCATTGCTAACAGCTAATAATATAAAACTGGAGAAATCTTCACAAAATACATCTCTCCTCTTTCTCTCTCTTTTTGGTTCAAATGAAGATTTAAATCTGGCCACATTTGTAGGCTTGTTATCTATGATTAGGCTCATTTGCTTTTTAATGTTCTTCTTTATTTGCAGACTTTGGGCTTGGATGATTCTTCCCTACAAAAACACATACATAAGTACAAAGAAAGTGCCAAGTTTCACTGTAAACTGCCACAATGCAGAGCTCCAAATATTTGTTCTACTGATGTCCATTAAGCAAAAATGTGCAATGTGAAAACACAGAAATAGCTATTATCAGCTAGACTATGAAAATGAACATGTCTGTGTTCTGTATATTAGCAGGGCTTACTGGGGAGGAGATTAGGGAAGTTCACAGGATAGAATTATATTGATAATTTTTGGGGGGGTAAGAACATAACTTCCTGAGGCTTTGGTAGTGAAACAAGTATGAGCAATGTTTTTCAATAAGCAAAACAGAGGAAAGTATGAGAAACTGGCCCTTAAAATTAAACCTTACCAAAATGAAAAGTAATTTAAAATTTCTTACATCAGGGTATAAGGTGAAGGAGGAGCTGCCTGTGCCAAGTAAATCAGATGTTCCTATATGTATAAATTAAATTGTTTTGAAAGCAAATTAGACATTAACACCCACATATACCTATTTTCACTAAATATTAATTGATTTAAATAGAAAAAAAACAGAAACAAGAAAGGTGAAAAATGCACAACTTTTCCCACCATTGAAAGAATCATAAGATGCAGAGGAAGAAATGGAAGTGACCAATAAATAAGACCTATGTAAATGGTATTGTAGCTTTTATCACTGATTTTCTCTTCTCTAATCCATTTTACTATGATTTCAGAATGGACAGGTCAGTTGAATAGGCTTACATTAGTATTGAAATTCTTTGCATACTTCTCCCAGGGCCTCAGGCACCTGCTATTTCACTTGGTATTGGTGACAAAACCTTGTCTACTTGTTCCAGACATGCTTTAGATCCTAATCTCATCCTCTAGGATTAAACCTCTTGACTCTGTCACCAACCTCTGACTTTGAATTGGATAGGAAAATACCATCTGGCTGTCACTGGAATGAGAGGACTTAGCAAATAAGAGTGTCATGTTTGATTAAGGGATCTGGAGAAAATGGGAAAGATGAAAAAGGAAAGTTGCTGCCCCTAGGACAGACTGAAGAAACCACACTGAATTACTGAGGGAAGGAAAGGTTAACAGCTGTGCTGTTGCTACCTCCTCCAGCTTCTTGAGGAAAGACCTGACAAGCCAGATTTCCTGTATCTCTAAAGGTTGAGGAGGGTCCCTTAGGATCTGCCGCTACACAATTCCAGTCAAAGAACAAACTTTCCAAGTCTGTTACACTTGGTGTCAGGACTGTTCACATACTACTTATAATTTACAGACTACAACTACATTTAAACCAGAAACTTACCCTATATAGGACCACATGGTGGCCAAGGTATTTAAGCTGAGAGATTTTAGATGTGGTGGCTTCCCTGTGCGGATGTGACTCACAACACACTCACATCAACTCCTTGTCAACCTTAGAACCAAAATGCATCCTTTGTGGGGAGGGACTAGGGTGGAACATGGGAAGCTACATGTGAGGGTCTGAGGCCTCTGTGGTACCACTGCTATGCTGCCTGTTGTGTGAACAAGTAAAATTAGACAATGTAAGCCAACAGCATTTTGCAAGTTCATTCGTAATGTGAACCTAAATTTACTACTGGGGTCTTAACGAATAATTTTCTAGGTCTGACTATCAGTAACTGATACTTGAATTTTACTGTCTTTGAATTATTCTTTTATTCTATCTATACTATCCCAGCAATAAGTAATTATTTTAGGCAAATCATGTTAATCTGTGCCACACAAGAGTCCTGCTGAGCTGGGATCACCCAAATGATATATGTAGCAACTGCTTCACTTTAGTGGTAGAAATCTATCTAACAGTTTCTTGTAGAGTGATTTACACATTCTAAAACCAAATCTCAAACATCAAGGTATATTTCCCCACCAATGCCTTCAAAAACCACATAGGCATAGGCATCATAAGAAAATTGCTACACAAGCATATTTCTGTTTTAGTAAACAAAAAGAAATGTGCTGAATGAAAGTAAGGCAGATTATGAGCACACTAGGAGCCACAAGGTGACTTGTGTACAACTGTGATTTAAGACTAGTTTCATTAAATCCTGGGAAGTAATCAACCTCTATTATATAATAGCTTGTTTTTCAATTTCATATCTTGAAGGGTAAAGAAAGAAATGCACCCTGCAATTCATGTAATATGTTACATATAAAATATATTCATATTTCTACAAAATATTATTTTATTTTAATTTTATTAATTACCAGCTAGTAGATCTGCCGATGCTGATGAACTAGAAGCAGCCTGAGGTGCAGGTTGGGGTTCAGAAGCACTACTTCCAAATGCATCTATCCATTATCCATGGTGCAGCAAAAAAGTAAGAGAGTGTAAACAGTAAGTACAGGGAGTAAGAGTAATTTTATGTCATGCAGAGACATGCATAGATACAACATTCTGTATGGTGATTGAGTGAATTGAATTATCCTCTAAATAGCTTATTCTCTCAAAAGAGTTCTAAAATATTATATTTAGGAACCCCATTAACTTTAATAAACTTAATTCATGCAGCTGCAAAAGTAGCAACTCCACTTGCACCTAAATATCAAGTTTCAGCATTTGGGCACTTCAGGACCCAAGTTTTGAGATGCAGAATATCAGAAATTGTGACATCTCTGAACCCTCATGTACTCATCATGGCATATCCTTGATGCCTCAATGTGCAGTAGATGTTCAATGTGGGCATTACTTGCAAAAGATGGTATTTTAGCCCAGAGCCATCTACATTATGGATCTTCACAAAGTCACTCCAAACTCTTTTCCTGTAAAATGACTACTAACCGAAGACTTTAGATTTATCATCCAAATAAGTAGCTTAACAATTAATTCAATATATCTTCCTGTTTTAAGGTATATAAAGGAAGAAGAGAATATAGTTAAGTCAGGGAAACATTTTCCAATTCTTTGGAAGAATTTTAAAACATTAAAATCAATGTAAATAAACCATACGACACAGTGTATAACATCAAATATGTATGCTTTCAGTTTTGGCTGGCTTGTTTTCAATTCTGAATTATCTGGGTTATGTTTATACCACTTTTAAGAACTTAGGAATGTTGATTTAACCAACAGATCAGAATCATCAAGGAAGAACAGTATGAGGAAATTACAACCAGGTGATTATATATTCGGATGAACAAAAAGTTGAAAAAAAATGAAGACTTCAAATGAAAAACTATCTGGTTTTGTTAGGTCATGCACTGAAAATTATGATGATCTGATGAGGATGAAGGAGATGATGGCAAAGAAATAAAAAAGACCTTAGAAAAATAAGTTTACATTTAAGAGACAGAAGTAACTTTACTTCAAAAGAAAAAAAAATGATGAAATATAATGAAACAGAAGATCTAGAAACTACTCTGGAAAAAAATAAAAGAGACTCCTTAAATGTCAAAGGAGGAGAGATACGCACCCCCAAAAAGGTCTATCACGCCTGAAGACTCCACCTTTGCTGGAGAGGCAGTGGTTGCAGGAGATGGTGCTGCAAATGCATCCACTGCAGTGAAGCAGACACGAAGTGCATGTCATTCAACGGAAAATGAAACCAGGAGCCTTGACAAATGGCACCTTGAGACTGCATGGTTAACTCCAGGCAGAAGATTGTGTACAGTCTTAGCAGTTAAGAAAAGCAAGTAAAGAAGTACTGGGACTGAACTAGAAGATGATAGATTCCATGTTTTTATTATGTCAAAACGGATTCTATTATTATGTATAACTAAAAAGAAACAATAATAAAAAAAGAAAATCAAATAGATTTAAAAATACATATGTTCCCAAACGAAATAAAATTTAACTCCTTGAAGTCAGAGATTTAATGTGAAATTTTCTTGAGACCTTTTTCATAAGTGGATTCTGAGTTTAAAAGAACATAAGACTGTTCTCAAGTTGTTGCATGGGCCTCTCCAGGTATAACCCCCATGAGACAGCTCTGAAGGCTGGGCCCTGGCAAAGCACTCACCGGATAAGAGGTCAGCAGTGAGAGTACTCTCAGGCGCAGGAGAGGCCCCTTGTGGTGGAGAGGAGAAAGCATCTTCCAAAAGTGAAACAAACCAAAACCAAGCAGAAGTAAGTAGCAGAAAGCTGAAATCAAAGTCACAAATCTAACGAATGCATTATCACAGGTGAGTACAAAGGTTATTCATGAAAACATCTAAGAAAACTAAATTGAAAGAAAAACAAAGGATTGCTTTGGTTTTACCTGTACCAAACAGGTCTATGCTAGGAGCAGCATCTGGCTTAGGCGCTGCAGCAACTTCAGGAGCAGACTCAAACAGATCTAAGACCAAGAACACACATGCCTTTACTCAATTTGAAAACCAAGCCTGAAACAGCACCACTCCCCGGTTCTGAATGAGCAGTTGGCAGAATTCTGAATTAAGTAGCACATGGTTTCTAAAGAACCATTCAGTGACAGGGCACTCATGCAGGAAGGCTTGGCTACGCAGTACATCTCAAGGACCAGAATTCAATCCATCAGATGGAAAGAGTTCAACAACAACAAGAACAAAAAAAATTACCACCAAAGATATCTAGAGCAGGAGGAGCGGTGGTGGAGGCTGCGGCGGCAGAGGTGGTGGAGGTGGTGGTGGTGGCGGCGGCGGCGGCTGCGGCAGCAGTAGTGGCAGCAGTGGCAGCTGCAGCGGCGGGAGCAGGAGAAGGGGCGGTTGCGGGAACTGGAGGGGCTGTGCTAGCTGTAGGGGTAACTACAGGAACGCTGCTCTCAGGTGGCTTCATTGCAAAGAGGTCCAGCTCAGGTGCCGCCTCTGCACTACCTTCAGACGGGGCAAAGGGGTCTTTTGGAAAGCAAAGTGGAGACATACAGAGCATCAGCAAGGAAAGAGACAAGAGACAGTGGTGTAAGTACCGGTAAGAGACAGCTTACACACATTTACACACTAGCTAGGCCTCAGGCTGCTTGGATTTAACTACTATCCTATTAGCAGGGGTCAGTGACTAGAATGTTTTTCTAAAGAAAAAAAAAATAAATATAGTATAGGTACCACAAATTAAGAATCTGAAACACTGTAAAGTGCTGTGAGATTAGCCTATAGTCTAGGATCCGTGGTTGTTATCCTTCAAATGCTTCCTTAATCTAATCAGTTCGGTAGCTTTGAAAGTTCATTAAAACATGCCGATATAGTTGAACTCAATGTTACAAAAGAGTACAATATGGCATTAGAAGAAAAAAAAAAAAAACAAACATTAAGAGAGCATACTTGCACTGACAAAAATTGTCAATTGTGAGGAATTGTCAATTTTGATAAGTATGCACTTCATTGTCTTAATGTTTTACAGGCTGGCACCATTTATTCAGTTATGATGAATGATAGTTTACACTCAGAAGAAAATAAAATTAGAAAAACATATGGCCACATCTAACTACATGGGTTTCACATTAGGACAGAAAAGTAACAGACGGGCTCGTGACTGTAAACCCACCATTTCCTGAGCATGCATCAAGTGCTGCCGCTACGGGGGTTGGGGTAGCTGGTGCGGCGGCCCCTTCGGATGCTGCAGGGGCCTCCCCAGGAGAAGCTGCAAAGGCATCTTGGGCGCGGTTTTTAAAACAACAGAAATTAAAGGAATAAAAGAGAAGAAAATATAGTAAAAGAACCGAGTTAAATTGTGAAGAAAGCTCCCTTATACAACATGAATTTTTAAAAATGCATTTTTATGGCCCATGCACTTTTGGCAATCATAAAACGATTATTCTTTGTGCACCTTCATGTTAGTTAACATGCAAATGGAGGAGGATCGATACTGCTGAGGCCTATAAGGATCCAACCAGATTCTCATTGTATAAGGGCTCTGAGAAGCATGTTTTATGTATCATTAGAAATTAATGGATGTGAAAATTAAAATACAAAAATAATTTTATCATGTAATTTAAGCCATTAAACTTTCATGTCCAGGTGATACTTATTCACTGTGTTACTACAATGTCTTTTTTTTGATGCAAATAATATTAAATAGATGATGGCAATGTAAACAATTTAATTTTAAAATTTTTTATGGTCTAGTACAGACAAAATTATACTGTCAACATGAAAAGTTTACTAACTATTCATAAATGTTAAGTCTTTACTATCCAAGAAAATTAGCATCAAATACTTATTTTAAAGGAATAAAGATAAACAAATTAGGTCATGATGCTATAATTTCTTCATTTCTACTTAAATTTGTTGTTTTAAAATATTATTGTATTTTCCTAGTTTTTTGGAAAATGATTTATTTTTGACAGATTAAAATAAGACGATGAGTACACTTTTATTTATAGGAGGAAGTTCACTAACATCCAGCAGGACCAGTTTAAAAATACCTACTTAATAAATGGCTGGTATATGCATTCCCAATGCACTTCTGCCAGCACACCATGTTAATTATGGTAAAGTACCCTTGGGTTCAATCCCCAGTACAAAGGAAAAAAAAATGAAAGAAAGAATTTGTTAAATATGGTTGGGAAATGCCACACAGTATATTCCTTATCCCCCTCCTCAGAGATTTATTTGGGATATTAGGATCTAGGAAGTCCTACAGTCAAGATACTTGCTTCTCAGTTGACCTCCATATGCCCCAAATTGGGCTAGGTACAACACACATTTAATTGACACACCAAGGCCTAGTGTTTTGTGGAATATGAAAGCACCAAATTTTGAGACTCATTTCAAAGGGCCTTTATAAAAACACAAGTAACATATAGAGTAATTTGATCTGCTTCTCTCAGCTATACTGAGGGAATATATGTCATGTCTGGAGGCCCAATAAATAATTTTGGGGAATGAAAACTACATGGAGGGACAGGCAAAACTACATCCCCAGATACCAGAAGACTTCAAGCACCATGAAACCCTAAGAGAAGGGCAGAAAAACACAAGAAAAGTATAAGAGGAGGTTGAGGGGACCATACATTTTCTGCTTTGTCAGGTCTGTTTTTCTTTTCATCCCTATATGACCTGGAATGGAGGCCAATAATAGTGGGAAGAGTAGAAACAAACAGTAGTCATAGTTTCAACATTATTAAATCTGAATCTTGCAACTATCTTGTACTTCTAGTACTTTCATTCTGTAGCTAAGAGAACCAAGGCTTAAAGATTTTAAGTGTTCTCACCATAGGAAATGATTCATGAGCTAATACATGTGTTAATTGGCTTGATTTAGCCATTTCACAATATATATGTATTTCAAAACATCATGTTGTACATGACTATATATATATAGTCAAAATTCTAAAAAGTCGCATAACTTGACCAAGGTCATACAGCCAGCAAATGGCAGAGTTTGGATTTGGCCTGTAGCTGTCTGGTGGAGTGTGTGTGTTTCCCCACTGTACTGCGCTGTTATGTACCATGAGGCCTTCTATTAAATGATTCCTTCCTTCTAAGATGATACATGTATTCATGTCAGGGGTCAAGGAGATATTCATGGGCTCTCTAGGTTATCACTTAGGTTTAAGTAGGTGAAATCTGTATTTATAGCTCCACCCTTAGGAGAAGGTTCCCCTGCCACATGTCACCAACACATCTCCTTCTAAATGCTGCTCTTGTTAAGACTAAACATTAAGAACTTAACTCATCTCCTTCTGTCAAAGCTTTTCTTAAAGGTAAAATCCCCAGGAGCTCCAGTCCCCAGCTGTCTGAGTCTGCTCAGTCCAGGAGAAGGAGGTATGAATGAGTCTCCAGATGCCACCACCATCACTGTTGAAGTGTGGTCACAAAAAGGATTCTGAGTGAGAACTGCCCCACGGGGCCCAGTCAGCCCTCAGAATTGTGGGGGAAAATAAAATTTTCATGTTGTTAAAAAAAAAAGACAAGAAAAGTTTCTTTGAATACCTAGCTCCCCCACCCCCCATTATCAGTGGCAGCATTATCTTTCTAGTTTTGCAAACCAAGCTTTTTCCAATCCAGTTATTTTCCCCCTGTTAGCCATTCGCAGTTCATTTCTACATTCTGCCAGTTTTTCAACTAGTGCTATTTCCTGGAAATGCATGCTCCTGCTCCTCCATACTTATGGACTCAGAGGGCCAGACCCTCACCAGCAAACTGAGCTGACTGCTGCAACCTACTGTTTCTTTCTTTTCTTTTTTTTTTTTCCTTCTAGCACTCTGAAAAGAATTTTCCTCTAATACTTTTAATCACATGACTACTTTCTCAAAACTTCCAGTACCTACTGATTCTCCTAGTCAGAACTGATCTCCAGTTTACTACAGCCACATATGCCATTTACCACTCCTATACTCAGCACAAAGACAACCATTGTCATCAATGTCTGGTTCCCTTTACCCCAGATAATAAAACGCTTACAGGAAATCTAGTTGTAAGTGATTATGTACTTACTTAAGTACTTAAGTACTGGTTTTAAGGAAGGTCTATTAACTTACTTCTCTAATTAACTCGTAGAAATGGAGTCAGGCTTGTGAGCTAAGTTCTCTGGTTTCGAGGTGCTTTGTTTTATGCTCACAGACCTGTCTGCATGAAGGATTGTTCACAAATTGACAAAAGTTCATTAAAAGGGTCCCCTTGTGGGTATGTTGAGGAATTAATACCAACAGAGCATTCTAGTGCTTGGAAAATCCCAGGTTGCTATAAACCCATGTGTTATGTTAGTGAAGTTTGCATAAATGAAAAATAGGATGTTTTAAAATATTTTGTCTTTCATTTTTATCAATATCTATGTATTTTACTGAATTGTTAAGCATATTATTGCCTTATAATTTTGTTCTGCATGACCACAAAAAGCAGATTCTATTTCTTAAAAGTTTACCTTAAAAAAATAAAGCATTTAGTAAATGTATCTGAAAAGACATTTTTTAATGACTTAAATGAACTACCTGCATTGATAGGACTAAAATACTATGTGGATATCACTTTGAATATTTCTTTAAAAACAACAGATATTTTCTATTTTCCAAATCTATAATTCATGTATAATACTAAAAGACAGAAAAACTTAAATGTTTTTGGATTTCATAATTATGAAACTAAACAGTGATTTTTCTGAAATTGAAAGCCATTAAGCTTATTTTCATAGAAATCTACTTACTTGTCATAAATATTACTTGCAACCTGAAGAAGATATATTTTAAAGTTGAATACACAAAATATAACTGGTGACCTTATTAGAGTTTTCCCACTTGCCCAATTTAGAGAGACAATATATTAAAATGGTCACACAATATGCTCAAAGAGATTTAAGTTTATGTTTCTATTTAAAGTAAAATTTCTAAGTGACTTCTTATAAACCAACTAAGCACATGCAAGATAACAGGAAAACAGTGAAATATATAGACACCTGGAGACAGAGGATAGAGCTTTGACAGCTGTCAGAGGCCAGGAGACACTTCACAGAATTATGCAGATCAATAGAATGATTATGATGAGATTTGCAGATGAACTCATCTTTGCTCATTTTCCAGCCAGATGGCTAGGAAGAATACTGATCACAAGGGCAGTCCTGTTCTTTGGCATTAAGTTATGTGACTGAAGTACTAGTCCTTGAAATTTGTATTTAAAGGTAAAAAAGAATGTCATATGAAAAAAAATTTCAAACATAAATATTTTCCTATTTGATAAATAAAATCAAAGTAGTGACAAATGACAAGGACAAACCACATAACCGCCCAAAGACTATTTCAGAGAAATATCTTAGGTTTTATTATTTAAGAAGGCTATGAGAGACACAAAATAGAGTTGACTGATTTCTCAGAGGTAATCAAACTCCTAACAGGTGGACTAGAAACCAAAAATTTAAATAGCAAAAACTGTAGAAAGATTTCAGCACATAATCATTATCTATCCTGTCCACATTTTCCATTTTCCTTCTAGTTTTTCTATTAACAGAAACCTATGGGAAACCACCCAAACCCAACACCAATAAAGGGGGCGGGGAGAGGGAGGTAAGAAGTTGATTTTATATATTTAAGCTAAAACTTAAAATTTTGATTTCCGATACAGTGGTATAACTGAAAACACCAACTTTCTTTTTTGGGGGACTCTTCGTAATAAAACATTGAAGGGTGTGTAACCCTCTCTCCTCTGCTTTTTGGAAAACAGGCTTCTCCTTGTAGGCATGGCAGCATGGTGAAGGGGAACAAAATCTCCCTTGTGAGCCAGTGACTGCAATGCCGTGACAAGCAGCTAAGCACTACTTATCCTGGGCAACCTCAGAGACTGGGGCAGGGCCGCAGATGAGTGGTATGTGACAGTGCCTAAGTGTGTCTTCCCAGGGGAGGGCACTGATCCCACCAGGGCAGGCCAAGTCCCTCCTGCCCTATCATTTGTTCCCTCTAAATTCCTTACTACATTCTCAAAATGCTCTGGTAAAGATATTATATGGTAATGAAGAAATACAAAACTATAATGACTATAACACTACTCAGTATTTGTATCTGATATGTGCACTTCTCTAGGTTTGGACACCAGCTCCACTCAAATGGAAATATATAAATAAACTGCCTTCAGATGGTTCATCGGGTCCAGGAATATTACACTGGCAGAGTCTAGGGTATTTTACATTTGCTTGGAAAGCACATTTCTAGACAATCATTTCAAAGACTGACCTAAACCTGTTTTCAATCAGCATGTCAAGTACTGCTTCAGATGTTGTCTCAAAGTTCCAAAGTCCAAGATGATGCTTTTTTTAACTTGGACAGAACAAGCTGAAAGTTGCAAAAATTAGGCATACCCCTAAACTTTCTTTAGAGAACTCCAAATCTGAGCTATTCTTACATGTTTTTCATCCTAAATATTAATAAATAATTTAAGAGTATTTACCTCCCATATTCTTCAAATAGTCTCTGGGCTGGTTCTAATCTGGCCCCAAAGTCAAACGTGAATATGACAGAGAAGTTTGTCTCATTCATATGTAATGACTGCAGGGCAAGAGCATGTATGGGATCAGAGTTCTGGCAGGAACTTAAATCCTAAACTGAGATCAAACAAGCTTAACCTATTGCAACCTCAGCTACAAAAGGGGACAAAGTTGATGGATTTAGCAAAGATAATTACATATGAACAAACACTGGAAAAGTACCTATGCACTCTGCCATGCTGTTATATAATGTAAAAAGATGCCTTAACTCGCAGGTAATTTGAGCCATCCCGAAAGGAAAATTAAAGAGTAGAGATGTGACTGACTAACCTCCAAAGAGATCCACGTCAGCAGTGACAGCCGTCACAGTGGTGGTAGTTGAGGCAGAAGCTGAAGCAGTTGCAATTTCAGCAGTTGTGGTGGGAGGGGTAGGTTCTGGTGCGAACGGGTCTGAAATCTGTGCTTCAGAGGGAACAGAGGAAAGTGCAGCCAAAGAATCTGCATTTCACCAGAGAAGGAGGGCAAATGGAAGCAAAGGAAAGGAAAGGACAAATAAACCAGATCCCCAAAAGTCAAAAGACGACAGTTACTAAGACACAGAAGTCTGTCCAAAAAAAGTTTGAAAATAAAGCTCTACTCACCCTCTCCCAAAAGGTCTATTGATGTCCAACGTGCGGCAGCATATGAAGAAATAAGAGCTCAAGCTGAAACATTCGACCATACCAATACCCAAGCCGGGCCAGGCACAGAATAAAGATATGTTGGCTTTATGGACCTTCCCAGACCATTTGTGATTAAAGCATACATGCACTATCTGTTATTACCATGGAACTTTCAAGCTGGAAGAGACCTTAGGGATCCTTTAGAGGAACTTCCAGTTTTATAGATGGGAAAATGGAGGGCAAGGGTGGTCAAGAGACTTCACCTGAAATCTGGCCTCAACAAATTACCTGAGAATTCAGGCATCTTTTTATATTATATAATAGCATGGCAGAGTGCATAGGTACTGTTCCAGTGTTTGTTCATATGAAAAACTCATTGTACTTCCTACCAGATATATCATTTCATCTGCTTTGGCTGATTTCACTGTACTACAAACATCAGTTCTGAAGAAAAGATAGCTGAACTTGGTCAACCTTCCTCATTTGATATATAATTTAGGCCTGGAATGCCAGAGAATAACTTTGAGCTTTATAATAGCTGTAGGTTAGATAACAGAATATACCAGTACCAAAGAAGTAAAAGGAAGCTTAGGTGCTAGGAGAAAGAAACTAGAACCTAAAATATTTTCTTTTTCATCAGTTTCATACTATCTGATGTTTTTCAATGTGATGTATAATTTTGACACTTAAAAACAACTATATGACAATATGTATGAAGAATTGAGAGGCACTGTGAGGCATTAAAGCTTTTCAGACTTTCTGAGGTCATCCTGCTGCCAGGAGGTTCAGACTTTCTTAGTGTCCAACAGTGGAATTACA
The DNA here is from genome assembly GCF_045843805.1 of Urocitellus parryii. Taxonomy (NCBI): domain Eukaryota; kingdom Metazoa; phylum Chordata; class Mammalia; order Rodentia; family Sciuridae; genus Urocitellus; species Urocitellus parryii. Next base: position 75,149,026 of record NC_135538.1, on the reverse strand, counting down.
GTTAGCATCCTAAATAAACAACCTAAGAGGGGTTATTCTTAATTACATAATAACTTCAGGTTAAGCATTCAAATGTCCTGGGACATTCTCACATATACTCTGTTGTGTGATATATCTCAGGGCTTACATTTAAATTTATGAATGCCATTGGGAATTTATTTTAATCATGAAGAGATTTTATTGAAATTCATTAGGAAGCTATTTTTAGGGCCTCAAAAACAATGTGAGAACTCAGTAAAACAAAATTTCTAGAAGATATCTAAAACACTGAGAACATAAAATTGACATTGAAAATAATCACATTTGTTTAACACTACAAAAAATACACTACCCCACACACAGCTGTTACAATATAGCATCGTCTTCAATCACTAGGAATTAGCAGCTTAAATACAAAGAGATGGTAACTATCATTTCTCCCTTTCACATTATAGTTGTTTACTTCAATTTTTTAAGGATTATAAATTGTGTTATTTTGCTTAGAAATTAGAGAATTTACTTATTAGTATTTCACCCTAAACTTTTCTCTTGCTATGAAATGTTGCAATTATGGAGTTTTGTGGTGATAAAAATGCTGTCTAGTCATGAAAAGCTGACCATTCAGCCCAGTGTGGAGACCCAAACTGGCAATTCCAGTGAGTCAAGGGTTTCTCAAGTTTGAGGTCAGCTTTCACAACTTCGTGAGACCCTGAAGCAACTTAGTGAAACTTGTCTCAAAATAAAAATTAAAAAGGACTGGGAATGCAGCTCAGTGGTAAAGCCCTGCCTCAGGGGAAAAAAAAAAAAAAAGAAGAAGAAGAAGAAGAAGGACCATCCAGCCCTAAATCCCTAAACCAAGGCTTCTAGAAGCCAGCCTATAGTGCCTTTGTACCGATAATTAAAAGTGCTCCCTCTAGTGGTAAAGGTTAGAAAAAGAAAAGCACCTCTTCCTTTCATCACTAAAGGGTCAGTAAGTTCTAAATTTGGAAAATATGAAGACATTTTTATTTAAATGACTGAAGGAATTAAAAATAACTCATCTACATATGACTGAAAAAATTTTGTTTAACAAACACATTTACAATTTTATAATTAAAACTAAATTTTAAATTGTAAAATTCTATTGAAGTCACTTACATGAATTTTACAGCTGAGAAAATTTGATTTAGGGGTATTTGATTCGAAACATTCTTAAACAGGAAAATATAATACATTGTGTAAAACATTACTGTAATGAAAAGATATTATTAGCAAATTGAAACTATTTTAAAAAAATCTCAAAATGAAAAAGGGCACACAAGAATAATACCCTCATAAATATTTTCGTTTTTCAGCTGAAATTTAATATATTTAAATGAAGCTTCAAGAACAATCTAAACAAATTGAAAACTTCAGAGTTAGGAGTTGAACATTTCAATATAGAAGGTTTGAACATTTAAAATGTAAATAAGCCGACATTTAAAATGTTCATGTTTGTAGTTAGCAATTTTATTTCTGAAGTAGTTAACTTTCTGTCATTTTTGTTACCCAAAAACTTGGAATTAAGATTAAGAGATTGCAGAATGTACTTCTGATGTTATGCTGATATACTATATATCAGTCCACCCCAAAATTATTTATGTATCTTCATTTGACTTTGCTATTTACTATTAAATAAAGACTGATTCTGAAAGGATCTATTAAGTTACAAATCTTGTCTGCTAATGATGCAAATTATTTCTGTCTGGGATCAAGATCATGATTTTTGTTGCTAACAAGGTACTAACAAGTTTTACCATCTTATTCGAACATTCTTTTTTTTTTTTTTAAGTGTCTATGAACACACAGTTCCTCAAAACACTCTCTGAACCAGCTGTATCATCTAACTGATTTCCTTTTACTGAGTTTCTAAGTCTTTTACTTGTGCTGCTTCTATAGTTGTGCCATGTTTTGAAAATTTTTATTATGATAGTTTGATGTAATAGAGCATGATATTAAAAAATAACTCCTTGCAGCTTTGAGAATCTTGTAGCAATTACCTTAACTTTATATGAGTATAAAATACCTTTAATAAATATTTATAAAAGGTAGATTTTTCTGAGATCCATGAATCAAACAGGAAATAACTGCTTAGATATGATTATTCTTGATCAGAGTAGTGTGGATTTTTTTTCTGACACAAACAAGAATTCTGTAATAGATTTCAATTTTATGAAGTCAAGTACAATGTGAATAAAACCAGTTCAGGCCTAATGCCATCCAAGAACTACACCAGATCAAGCCAAATTAGAAATGCTGCCTTGAGTAAGATAAATTCACGGGAATATTCAATTCCTTTAAAGCACTAATCTGTAGAGAATAATTTCTAAAAATAATCAGAATCTTAGAATTACAAAGAAAAAATACTTCCTTTGTTACAATTTTTAAAATATAAGCATGTATGTAAAATAAAAGTATTTAACTACTTGAACATTTAAACTGTATTATATTTTCTCTGTCTCTTTCTCAGTTTATACTTCAATCAGTAGATATCATTCTTAGCATTTTCTCTCCAAGCTTCTAACATTGTTTTGGATGACTGGAAGGTACATATAACAATTTACTTGAATAAAAATAATCCTGTAATGCCAGTAGAATGTCAGGCCTGTTCCATTCCACTCACCTCCCCATGCAGTAGCTCCTCCAGCAGGTGGCGGTGCTGGGGCCGCAGCTGCTGCTGCTCCTGCAGAGAAGTCTGGTTGGAGGTCCAGCAGATCACTGGATGGTTTAGAAGTGCTGAAAGGAAAATACAACTTTAAAAATCAGATGTTGAAATTTCATAATGTTAAGCTGTTCCTAAAGACTTTTGAGAAGATATAAAAGTTCTGCCACAGTAGCACAAAAGAAGACATGGTGCAATACAGAAATAAATTGACGTGTTTATTCCAGTAACACTTTATTTACAACAGTAGTGAGCTGGATTTGATCCATGGGTAGTATTCTTTATGGCAATAAAAATCATAACCTGAAGATTATTTTTCCTCTACTTCTAAAATTTTTTTAGATAGGAAAAAATTCATGTCTTGTAAAGAATTTATAAACCAAGGAATACTAAAGTCAATAATTAATTGTGAATATACCTTTTTCCTAAATTAGATTATAATATATGAAGTTTTTTTCAAAACAGTAGTTCTATTATTATCTTGTTTACATATTAGTTTTCCAAACAATATGCTTTTGAAGAAAGGATTATGCTGTTTTCAAAAACTGTTTTAAGACCTCTAAAAACATTGCTTAGTTTAGATGTTCATTTCATAAATACAAGTGGACTAAGTAGCAGAAAAGGAAAACATATTTATCATTAAGAGCTTAATCAGGGGTTGGAGGTATGGTTCGGTGCTGGCGCTTTTGCCTAGCATGCGTGAGGCCCTGGTTTCCATTCCCTGTACCACCAAAAAAAAAAAAAAAAAAAGCTTAAGAGTCTTATCAGAGATTTCATAAGAAGCAATTTATCTTAATGCAGTAGCAGAAAGGACTTGGTTTTACCAAGCTTGCTTGCTATTATAAAAAGCAGAACCAAGCAATTAAAACATATAGTTAACATGGGTATGATCCCTGAATTTACGGCTCAGTTAAAAATTCAAGTCTCCAATTTCAAGGTATTCATAGTCACATTTATAGGTATTACAATAGGAGATAAGAATCCTCTTAAGGTCTCAAAGCAAAAGAACAAAGACTTGAGCCAAAATTTTTATTTGAAGAAGCCCCAACAAGTTGGTGATTCTTTTGGTAGCTCTGAGATTTCACAGAATGCACAATCAGACCAACCTTTCTCACTACTGCTGACACGCAGGTGATATGAAAGCTGATTAGAAATACCCTGAAAGCTTTTCCCTATTGCCTGAGTTTGGGTTCCTTGTGTGCCCACCTAACTGGCCTACAACTCCAAGTTTGTCGTTGCTGTTATTTTTAAAGCATTTTGAAACACCTTTTAAATTTTCCACAAGAAGAAACTAATCTTAGTAGACATTTTCCAGGTCAGCCAATATCAGAAGAACCTACAGGTATGTGCATCATTCATCATTCTTCCTCTTCCTTTCCCAAATGTGTAAGCAACAAGGTAATCTGTATAGCTTAGATATTTCTAAACATCAAAGAGGTACAAGCCTAAGCACCTGCAAGAGTGTGAGAGAATTTATTTTAATCATGAAGAGATTTTATTGATATGTTGTGTGTCAAAAACAATCTCAGATATCACATTACCAGGAAGTGATTGCGTTTGGTGAAATCATGTGGGTACCATACATGAAAAGAAAACCAAAACCTGATTAAAATATTAACAATCAGTTCATGGCATACTCATTGACTGACCTGACTGGGACAGCCGCAGATGCAGTGGCGAATAAATCAACTGGTGGAGATGTGTCAATAGTTTTAGCTGGTGTAGAATTAGGAGACGTCACGGTTGTGGCTGGCGAAGACTGAAATTGAAGATGCACAACACACCCTTGTCAAATATGAATCCACAGGACACAGAGCAAAAGGAGTTTTGCTTTGCAGATCTATGACATTCCCAGCAATTTTTGGGTAATTCCTCATAGGAGAAAAAAAAAAATCTCAAGAAAATTTGAAATCAAGAATTGTAATAATCAATTGTAATAATCATTCCTGTATAAAACATGCCTTAAATTTTAAAAGTTAAATAAAATATACTTAAAAAAATTTTTTTCACCTATAATCTTGATGGTGCAGCTATGAACACTGCTCATTTTGGGTTATTCAATTTTCTTTTTTTTTTAATTTTATTTTTTTATTCAATTTTCTGACTTCTGCTTATTTTTCTACTATAATTTTCCCTTAACCCTCATCTTATATGACCTGCTGGCAGCGTTTGACACAGATGATTACTATCTTCAGTTGGAGCCCCAAACCTCATACTCTTCAGATTTTTCCTTGTGAGCCATTTGTCCTTCTTAGTTTCTTTTTCTGGTTATCCTTTACAAAACTTAGTCCTTGGACTTCTTGGAAACACTTTCTTGGATTCTCTTCCAGTTTCGTGGTTCTAAATGTCAGCTACCTGCTAAAAACTCCCAAATGTACATCTTGGCAAGAATTCTCTATCTTCATCACCACTTAGAAGTCTAATAGGCATTTCAAGGTGTCCAAAATGGAACTCACAGATGTTGGAAAACTTACTATCCACAAAAAAATAAAAATAAATAAAAATTTAAAAAGTCATTAAATAGTGATTTCCAGGGGTTGGGGATGTGGTTCAAGCGGTAGCGTGCTCGCCTGGCTTGTGCCGGGTGCTGGGTTCGATCTTCAGCACCACACAAAAATAAAATAAAGATGTTGTGTCCACCAAAAACTAAAAAATAAATATTTAAAAAATTCTCTCTCTCTCTCTAAAAAAAAAAAAAATAGTGATTTCCAATTGCTGTGCTCAATATACTTAAAATTTTGATAAAATATTTGGACAAACACTGCAATGACTTCTCTTCATGTATTTAAAATCAAAGCTAAATATACTGGAATATAAAATTATTGAGAAGAATATTACTGGCTGCCAAATATTTTGAAAATTATCAGTTATAATATTTACTATAAAACCAAGGTCATCCTTCTTCCTTATCACACTAAATAGACTTCATGCGAAGTTCTTTTACTTTAATATCCAGGCATTCAACCTAAGTAGTTCCCAGTTGTTGGGAAACAATTCACAAGCAAGATTCAAGTCACTGACTGCTTGAGGATATCCTAAAACTTATATAAAATAAGTAAAAATAAAAAGTAAAATAAAATCGAAAACTTGTTTTCCTGAACTATTTTTTAAAGAAGAGGAGTTAATAATCAACTAACATATTAAGAAATTAAAATTTGTGTATAGTAGCTATCATAATTCTATTTTACCCAGTGTATTTTATTTTCCATGTATTCATAAGAGAAAGTTTAATGGAACATTTCAAAACAACCTGCTGATACTAATTCTATAAGTGGAAATGAAATATGAGAGCAAATAAAATACACAAAGGCCAAGAGCAAGCAAAGGCTATCAGTTATTGCCATAAATGAATGTTGGATTTCAATAAACAAAATTTAGAGGAAGTTTTAAAAATAATAATTTAAGAAAAGGACTGGATGAGATGAAGAATTTATAATAAACTCAAAATAGTTTATTATAAATACTACTACAAATACTTAAATAGTATTCATCTAATATCTATTCATCCTAGAATATAACTAATCAAGAAGTCAGCATTCAATAGATATAAAACTACCAAACATTCAGCAATCAAGAGAGACACACATGAGAGGTATAAATATTATTTTTTAGAAAAATTCAACTCAAACCTTTCTTCAACAAAAGTACTAATCTTCCAAACGGAAGACAAAAGGTTATCAACAGAATGGGAAAAGCTAATGAAAACTGATTATATGTTATCCATTGTGGACAATAGCAATGCCTCTAAAATACTTTTATTTTAGGCACTATTTGTAAATGAGCTCAGAAAAAAGTGAATATTTATGACAACACTGGGACTTTAATGACAGAAAATAGATCTTTCCAACATTAATGCAGAAATGAAACGAAGGCCTACAAATGCTCATTAAGATGCCCTGTAATAATAATGTCAGTGGAGACATGAGAGCAAGGGAAAATAAACATATTATGAAAAGAAAATGTCAGGTAATTTTATTTGGCCAGAATGTTGAAACATTCCATCCTGCATTTCATAACACTCTACTCAGTGGGCAAATGTTGGAATTTTTCACATAGACATGATGGTTTTAAACCTGGATTTCTATTAGAAAAACCAGAAAGTTTTCTGCTTGCTTGTTTAATTTGATTGTTTGTTTGTTTGAGGTCCTGAGGGGATCTTAAGCAGCCAGCCAGCTGGACACTGGCACAGTACATGGTGTCTGGGAATCAGCAGCACAGTCAAAATGATAGCCTTGAATGTCTGTAATGACATCTATTCTTCAGTGAAATTTGCCAAAGAGGAATGAGCACGTCTATTACACTTTCACCTGAGAGATACAATGGCCAATGTGAACTGCAGACCTATGGAAATAAATGCTTTTACCACTGATAATCCTAATCCTGTCTTTCAGCATGCTAATAAAGAGATGGGGAGGTAAAGGAGTTACTAAAACTACTACAGCAGACTGTCTAAAGATTGGTTTGTGGGAAGATGCCTAGTTACATTTTTTTTCTCTGCCATTAAAACCTGCTTTGTATCTTGTATATTACTTATCTCAGGCTCTGATTCAGAGTATGTGAAAATGCTTTCAAACCAGTAACATATTACATGGATGCGTTTGTTTGCAGTTGTAACGTTAAGAAGTGAAAATCTCTCCTACTTTAAATACTTAGTACCAATAGAGGAATAAGTTACATATAACTATACTACATGGTACTGATAAGCTTAATATAAAGGAGAACATATAGAAACACATCTTACCTTTTCTCAAAAAAAATTAAACCATATCCCTTGCAATTCTACTTTGGGATATATACCTCAAAGAATTGAAAGTAGGAATCATATAATCCTTATACTCATGTTCACAGCATCTATTATTCATCATATCCCAGAGATAGTGGCAACTCAAGTATCCATTGATAGATGAATGAATTAACAAATTGTGGTGTGTACATACAATGAAATATTATTTAATCTTAAAAAGGCAGGAAATTTTGGCACATGCTATACTGTGGCTGATATGAAGACATGTTAAGTACAATAAATCAGTCATAAGAAGATAGATACTGTCCAGAGTAACCAAGTTCATAGAGTCAGAGACTGGATGGTGGGTAAATGGGAATTTTTGTTGAATACAGACTTTCATTTTTGGAAGATGAAAAAATTTCTGGCAATGTATGTGCTGATGGTTGTACAGCAATATAAATATACTTAATGCCAGTGAACTTTACAGAGATGGTAGAATGGTTATAAAAAACCACACTAAAAACAAAAACAAACTTACCTTACTTAATGGAGAGGGAGCACCAGATCTAAAAGGCAACATAAGAAAATTAAAACTGAATACGCAAGAATACATTTGTAAAAGCATTTACGTTTGATAACACTTTGTCTAGATTAAACTGATTATAGTTTTTTTTCCAAGTAATGAATAAGCTATTAAAGTATTCTTTAATCTTTTACTCAGTTATAATGTCATCTTTCAGTATTTCCTATTGGCTTAATTACTAGTAGTAGAAATTCTGGAATTAAAAATTATTTTCTCTATCCAAGCTATTCAGTTCTTTCAGCCAATCACTATTGCCTATGCCCCATTAAAATCAAACTGTCAAAATTGCAGTTTTAAAAAGATTTGCCAAGACTTGAGAAAAAGCATGTTGTATATAATTTATAAAAACTCATTATTTAACAAATTAAAAAACTCACTAAGGTTAACATAAGTGCTAACCTTATATTGCTATTTTTAATCATATTGTAATTCATAAAAGCAGAAAGCCTAGAAAAAATATCTCTGTGTTCCCTGAGTCTGAAATATGACTCAATATCCACATTCACACTCCTGAAGTGTGTCTGTTTTTATTTTCATGGCTGTAAAAAAAAAAAAAAACGCTAGAAAAAAACACTTCTATCATTCTGTTATGACTAGTGGAACTTTGAAAAAGAGCAGCAACTTATTTCTAAGAGAAATAAAGGGACATTCACAAAGACTAAATATTATTTAAAAGTTAGATTACTGGTAGCATTGACCATTGTACATCATGTCTAGAAAAGGATCCATAAACAATTGCCTGAACAGCTTACATTTTACTCACATGAACTGGTGGAAAAATGAATCGTGAAACAAAATGAAGACAGTACATTTTAGTAAGATGGTGTTCTACTCATCTACAGAGAAAATAGCACATATAGTAGTAGCAAAACAAAACTAGCAGAAGGTAATTGGAATTTTGTACAATATTATGATCCTTTTCCACCAATTGATCAATAGTATATGCCAGATTAATATCTTTTCCATGTATATTTATCTATAATTTCTCATTTCAAACGGTCTACTGAAAGAGATTCACAGTATTTTCTCTAACTATAGAAACTTACTTAGGAACTTAAAAATCTAGTACAGCATAAGACATTTTTGACTAATAATTTCTCTAATTCCACCTTTTATAACAACAATAAAAAAAGAAAGAAAAAGAAAAAGAAAGCATGTCATTTGACATGGTCTCTTTCTTAGATTTAAATTAATTTCTCAGGAAACATTCATGAGTAAATTCTTTGCAGTATTGACACAATGACAAATATTAATACAGAAAAGAGAATTGAGAATAAGCATGAATTTTTGAAATACATTCCCCAGCCAATAAATAAAAAATGATATCATATCTTCTGCCCTGTAGTAAGAATAAAGTAAAAATGTAGTAAGAATAAAGTAAAAAAATAAGAATTGAATTTCTTATTGTTAGAGAACATTATACTCAAAGCTAACTGTGAAAAATATAATTGGCAAAGGAATCCATTTGTAAAACACCCAAGAAGAAAGGATTACTAAATGGTACTTGTAGTTATTCCATGGATGAGCAAATGAAAATCTCTACTGTCTCTGTTGAGCTATTATCCCACTTACCACATCATAGTTTAATTGTATGTTTAGCTATCTGTCTTCATCCCTGGATGCTACGTTCTTTGAAGGGAAGGAACTCATCCTGTTGTTTTATATCCTAGCACTCTGTATAGCACCTGGCGTTTTCTACATTATTTGAAATTTTCAACAAGAATGCATTCATTTATTCATTTTATAACCAATAAATTAACCAGAATTCTTAAAAAATATATTTTGTGTGAAACTACGCTGTCCAGATGGGAGACCTCTGTTCCCCTTGGCCAGATTTGGCTTTTGTCCTGATTTAATAAACAAAAAGGTGAGAACCAAAGGATCTCCCATGGGTTGTAGCTTTAAAAAGCATCGTTAATCACTGAATAAAATTGGAGGGCTTCTAGGCTTAGAAGGTTAACAGCTTGCCTGAGTCTCATCATTCTTTAATGGTAAATTCAAGGCTCTACTCCAGGTCTGTCTGCTGCCCAGAGCCTGTGTCGGTACCCTTTCCAGTTTGCCCCCCTAAAAACACAAATGAGCCAGTACATTTGTTCCATTCTTACACAACACATAAATTGCTGCTTCGTATTTATTCCTTGCTTGAGATCCCATCTTATTGTTGGCCACTGCCCTTAATGAAAGAAAATACTATAACCTTTTATATATAGGTAATGATGTTTATTAAAGAGCAATACTTTTTAAAAATTTTTCTTCTAGAGAAATCAAGCACATAGTGAACTGAGGTGGAAAAAGTAACACAGTGTGATAATTTTAGAGGGAATGAATGAACCATCGGGTAATCTATTCTAAATTCTGTACAATGCTATGATCAAATCCATGAATTTTTACTATGAACACAGCAAATACCAAGGTTGCCTTCCAATATGGTAATAGTAAGCTGTCAAAGAGGAAACTTTGTTATTTCTTACTTATTCACAACAATAATCCCTACATAGTTTTGCATATAAATGTTAGAAAAAGACAGAGATGTGAAAAACCTATCTTCATCTTCCAAATAATCTTAATTACAAAAGACATCTTGGTTTCTTGTATTGTTCACATTTAATAAACACACATGTAGGATAAAATAAATGTCTCCCTTTTGTTCTGTTGACTAGTAGAAACAAATAATTCACAAGGGTGTATTATACCATATCACACACAATTTCAAAAGTAAACATCTGTGGACATAAGGTACTAAATATAAAGAGCATAAATATTTTACATAGCGGAGATTTCTAAATGCTTCATTTTATGTATATACTTGATTAGAACTTGGAATAGTTTTATACTGCTACTAGATGAACAAAGAAAACAATTTCAGGGAATCCATTTTCTTTATAAAAGTCTTTTGGCACTTCTGCAATATTCTGGGGGGAAACTTTTGACTACTCAACAAATAAAAATTCTTTGATTTCTAAAATTGAAGAGAAATATTTATATACCTAAAATAGATTGTTAGTCTAGATACCAGAAGACCAAAAGAAAGTAAAACCATTTATGCCAGTCACCTTGGAAGACAAAAATAAAGCATAATGAAAAAACACAGATGCGTAAAATGAAATCAATTTTAATGTTCTCAATACTACAGGTGGAATCTAAAAGAGTGCTTTTGCATTTTTAGTAATTACAAAATGCAAAAAAGTCACTCTATGTAGTACTCACCCTTCACTTAAGTTCCCAGGTAAGCACGAACATACAAAGAAGAAAATAGTTAGCTATTATAGCTTATTTATTTTCAAAATAGGGAATAAGCAAAAGACAATTCAAATGTGGTCTCAGCCAATTCAGAAAAGAAATATGACAAGCATAAAATGATTTTAAAGGGGAGAGAAAAATTATTCTAGGCAAAAGGCAGTGCAAATGGAATATTATTGAGTTTCATTCTACCTCTTTAGAAATGTTAATTAAACACCCATGGCTAATTTTTCCAAAATTAGCTTGCAATGGCCACAAGGGGGCAGATTTAGATTTGAAGTCAGGGCTGAGGAGACCTATTGGAGCTAGGGAAAGAAGCATCTCTGGTAATAGCAGCTTGCTGGTAGCTTCAATGAAATATAAGGGCAAAGTGTGGGCCTAAGCAGAGTACAGGCACCCAGAGGTAAAAAGATCAAGGTGAAACTGGCTTATAGGGTGTGTCTATAGCTGCCCAAGGGAGAGATCAACTCTAGGGGACCTGTAGGTTTCATTAGTTAATGAGCTCATTCTGCCACAGGAGGAGAGACATATAGCTTCCTGCCTCCATCTGTGTAATTGTAATCCCTAGGCAAATCACTGGGCTTCCCACATTCCCTAATAGAGGATGGGCCCAGTAATAAGTAGACTGCTGCGATTTAATGTAGTCTCACATCAAAAACCTGTTCATCCATGGCCACACCTAAAGTGGGGCAGACTGTAGTAAGGTCTTGACAAAGTCCTAGAGAGGTTCTGCCATCCATCATTCCTAGTAGCTCTCCATGTAGCCTGAAAGATTTCTCTACTGTTGTTTATCATCGAAAACATACAATGATTACTGTACTCATTTGGAAAAGAGGACAGAAACATCACGTAGCTAATAAAATAACCAGCAAAAAAGTAACATCAAGATGTACAAGCCTAGGTTTTGGGAGAATAGTCAGAAAGAAGAAAGCAGAAAAAAGTGACATTTTGACCATTCTATCATAGGTGAAATCCATGATCAGCCTATAACCCTGCAATGATCAGTTCATAGGTTGTCTCTGCTAATTCCTGCTGTCAAGCTAAATAAAATAGTGTAAAGCTGGTATCATCAACGATGACAGATTTCAAGTTGACTCTACAGGGACACCAACATTGATTGTTTAGATACTGAAGTACAAAATAGTTCCTGACCTTTGGAACCAAAAATCTATTGAAGTCACATATGTTAAAAAAAAATAGCCATAATACAGGGAAGTTTATCGTTAGGAAGGCTTCATCAGAAATTAGGACTGCAGGTAGCCCTCCCAGGATGCATAAGAGTTACCCAGGCAGGACAAGGGTAAGCATCCAAGACTGGCAGAATTACAGCTGAACCAGGCACAAAGACCAGAAAGGACTGGGTCTTAAGAACAGAAAAGTTTCATTCCTGCTGGAGAGATGTAAAAATGGAACCTGGACATTTTTTGCATGCAACAAAGAAAAACAATCAAAACTATAAGTACCAAACACAAAGGTTAAAAAAAAATCCAGTAAAGTGCACTTATCATTGCTTGATTGCTACTTCCTCTATAAAAAGATCTGAGTAAAATGTCAGTAGCTCTGCCATGCCTAAGTGGGGGGATACTAAAGTCCTGGAAACTATACTTGAGGATTTTGCTTTCTTCACACTGGGGTTGGTAACATAACAGTGTTCAGGATACTTGTAAAACTGTGCTTATTTTTACTCATGACCAACCATTACAGTTTTAATTTTTAAATATGAGCAACTCCTTTGTCTTATGGATTCTTTCTAAGGGCAAATATGTAAATCAGCAAGTTCAGTCAATATAGGAATAATCTATTAATCTGCCATATTAGCTTGCAGGTGGACTGCTTACTCATGAGGTCCTACTGACACAAGTAACACAAAGGGCAGGGGTTCTGTGGGAACCCCCCAAAATTACAATATAGCATACCCTGAAACTATAGTAGTATAAGTTTACCATGATAAATCTCATTCTTATAAAGAACGATCCTAGTATTTTTTATCTTATTTAGAATACACAACTAATGCGTACTTGTTTCCAGGTTTCTTTCCTTCTAATGTATTTAGATGTTGTTCAAGGGTCTCCATAAGACTGCTGGGAGCCTACAATAAGAAAGTAAAAATAAATGTCTGCATTGTTTTCTTTCAAAGTAAACACACTGTAACATCACTGTAACTTTGCAGGGTGGAAGTTTATGGGTGGAGCCCAATATTCATGTGAGATAATTTCATTTGAGGTTCTTCTGGTGTTTAAATATTTAAGATCCATGGAATCTCAGGTAGGCCCATCTTTTACTAACTCCCCTGCATACCAAATAAACTTTCAGCAGGTTTTCAGTGTAGAGGCTACCTTGGACAGACTTTGCTAAGATATTACTTGAATGTAGTATACTCAAATCAAGTTCACAACCTTCCCATAAAGCCACAGTGGAAGAGAGAAAGTGCCCAAATATAAATTCATAGAAATTTGAAAATACAGTAAAATCTCACATTGAAATATTCAGAAAAAAATGTTATCATATTTAAAAATGGAGACTAAGTGAGAGTTGGGGGGAAAAGAATACAATTTAATAGACATAATAATTAAATTTTTATTATTGAGCTATTTAATTTATGTATAGAATAAAGCATTGTGCATTGGCAGACTAAATAATACATTTCAACTCTTAATTAAGAAGGTCGTGAATGTTTCTTTCTATAAATAAAATTTCAGGCAATAAAAAGTGATATACTGTATATTAGAAGAGAAATAATAACTTCATACAAATATTTGACCCAACCTATTTCTCAAGCATTATAAATTTAATTTCATCTTTCTCAAATAATTTTCACCCAAACTAGACCTTAACAGCAGTGCAGGCACTCAAAGAAAAGCATTTCATGAATGAATGAAACAACAAACTACATTCACAGGTACATTTAATTTTGATAATTGTTCTTTAATGTGAAACTACTTTTGAAGGACTTCACAGTAACTATGTTAACTGCAAAACTGACTTACAGAATTTGAAGAAACTAATATAATTACATTTAAATTATATGTTTAATGATAAAATAAAATTCTTATTATTTTTTTAATTTTAAAAGTTTAGAATATATATTATATATTCTAAACTTATATAATATAATATATACGATTTATTTAAATTTTATTGATAGACTTATAAACTCAAAATTTATATAATTATTATTCACATAATTATATGATTGTAAATGTAAATACTAAGTGAAACAAAACACACCAATTTACAAATATATAAAAATTACTAAGTGAATGAAAATATTAACTTGATCCAAGTGATGGAGGTGTGGTGGGAAGGGACAGCTCTATCAGTGTTATCTAAAAAGCTTTGGACTAAATAAAAAATAAAATAAAAAATTATCAGGATATAATAAATTTAGAAAAGCATAAAAATTAGAATTTTAAGATATAACTCAGGGTAAAAATCAACTAAAAAAACAAATTCCAGTAAGCTGCAGCTAAGGGTATAGTTGTAAGTCTTAAAAAAATAAATTTTTAAGAGAGATAAAGGAAATTTTGCTTTATATACCCAGTTGTAAGCCATAAAGAAATGCTCATTGAAAACAGAACATACATTGCAAACAATATTTATATAGAAAAATATATAAGTGACTTCAAAATTTTTAGATGGATTCATATCTGATAAATCAAAAATTGTCATGCTAATTGTTGGTGATGCTGAACATGGTAATGATGATGGAACTAGGAGACCTGTGCATATGAATTAAACTTTTTTACATTCAATTTTTTTTGTTGTTGTTGTTGGGATATGATAAGGAAAAAAAATATTGAGTCATAGAAACTCTTGTCAGAAGATGTGAATTCTGAGTATTATATGCAATATAAAGAAACAGTGATCCTTTGCTAGACTTAAATTTAAAATACTGTCTAATAAAAACAAATGATACTTATAGTCATGAAATAGAGAACAACATTTATGGGATAACAAAAGAGGTCATATTTTCTCCTTTAAAGTTCCTTAGGTATTTTAAACAAATCACCATGAAGATAGTCTGAAATTTCATTCTTCTTGTAGAAATTCTTAATAATTTAACTGAAAAAATTGGAAAATG
Source organism: Urocitellus parryii (assembly GCF_045843805.1). Taxonomy (NCBI): domain Eukaryota; kingdom Metazoa; phylum Chordata; class Mammalia; order Rodentia; family Sciuridae; genus Urocitellus; species Urocitellus parryii. The sequence continues at coordinate 75,133,737 of NC_135538.1, read as the reverse complement.
AAGTAGAAGTTACAAAAATCACATGAGTTGAAATAGAAATCTGACAAGGGAATTCAAGCCTGTAAAACTGACTCTGGATTTAAAGGGGGTTATTTAGCAATACACAGTACACAAAAATAAATTTGGAGCTTTTTAATCCCAGAGGTTTTAAAAGTGCTTTATAATTTACATTTCTTATAAGGACATGAAAGAATCTAAGAGAAACAAATTCTTAAAATGTCTTGGGGAAAAAAAAAGAAAGGCATGTTAATATTAATGTCTAGGAGTGCACGACTGTGTGCCTTTTCCACTGTCTATGCTTTAAGGACTTCCTGGACTGAAGGATACAATAAATGAAAATGGTCTACATTTCCAAGGAGCAAAACTTTGAGCGTGCCTCTGCTGTTGTAAAAGAAACTCCAGATAACAAAGTATAATTAGCACCCTACTTATTTTCTCATTTAAAAAATGGCAAAGTCAATGATCAAATCAGATGGAAACACCAACCCAAAGAATAAATCAGACTATGAGAGCTAATAGAAAACAACAATATTTCCATGGTTACCAATGCATGGGGGTATAGTCTTTAAAAGGAGACTTGACTTTACCAGTAGTTTTCAGATCAACAGAATTCCTGACATCAAATCCTAAGATATTTTTCATAAATGGAGATATTTTAAATTGGGAACACACACACGTGCGCGCGTACGCACACACACACACACACACACACATACACACACACACATACGCACCACCCCCCAAAGAAATAATATTTTAAAAGCATTTTCTTGAAATAAATTAATAGCTGAGTGTAATGCCCAGGATCCAAAAGGGAGAATCCATCTACAATCCAGATGCTTTAGATCGTAAAGCATCATTAAAAGCAAATGTAAAAGGAGCAATCAAAAGATTCAAATTTTTTTATCATAGCCTGAAAGAAACCATTTGAAAGTGCTGGGGAAAATATTAGTTCCGACATAATATTTACTTCTTACCTGAAACATTATCTTTAAAAGTATTTTGAAAATTTCACTGATATTTATATTTATATATGTATATGTATGTGTATGTATACACACATATTACACTGCGGATTGAATGCAGGGGTGCTCTACCACTGAGCTCCATCTCCAGCACTTTTTATTTTTTAAGAAGGGTCTTACTAGGTTGCCTAGGTTGGACTCAAAATTGTGATCCTCCTGCCTCAGCCCTCTGAGTTGTGGGATTTCAGACATGCACCATTCTGGCATAATCATTTAAATGCAGTGATGATTACATGAACAAGTTATAAAGGGCTACAGATGACTACCGTGGTACTTACTGTGTATTCTCTAACCTAAAAGATATACATTAAACTCTTCCATTTTACTGCAAGAGGATTTCTAATTATTTATTATTTATTTATTTATTTACTAGTTATGAGAACTGATTTTTATAGGAAGTCCCTTTGGTCTACATCACTTCTTTAAAGCTATCCTATTACGTATTTTTGTCTATTGTTAGGGCTAGATTCAGTAGTCATGGTAGCCATGGAGAAGCCTGACGGCAAAACCTAATCTTGGGGGACTTAAACTGAGTCCATACAATCTGTTTTTTATGACTCATTTCTCAACTAATCCTAGCTTAACGCTACCTAAAGGATTAAACTCAGAACATCACAAGTTTCAGCTCAGACCTACTGTACTGTCATAGTTGGTCTAAACCCCTAGCTTGGTTAGAGACCTCCATCAGCCCTGTGGAAGAGGCTCTAAATAAGAACTATGGAGGACCTTCAGCTCTGTCTCCCATAATACCAAAAGAAAAATTAAGAAATTTCAGAAGCATACTATACTCTTGTATGAATTTAAATGTGCACAGGAAAATTTGACCAGATGAATTTTTGTTTTTAAAATTTCTTTTGTTGTTAATGGACCTTTATTTTATTTATATGCGTATGCTGAGAACTGAACCCAGTGCCTCACACATGTGAGGCGCTGTACCGTAGAGCTACAACCCCATCCCTAGGTGAATTTTTCTGAGGAGGTAATTTAAAAATAAATGTTGGGCTGGGGTTGTGGCTCAGCGGTAGAGTGCTCGCCTAGCACGTGCCAGATGCTGGGCTCCATCCTTAGCATCACATAAAAATAAGGAAATAAAATAAAGATATTGTGTCCAACGAAAAAAATATTTTAAAAAGTTAATGTCTGAGTTTATGTGGCTCTTAAGGTCATTACAAAAGCAGAGGATAGACTGCTACCAGAGTCTAATGAATCCCTACCACAGAACAGCTTCTATTAGAAGATTTTGCTTCTGGGAGGGTGAAGTCTATTCCCCAAATTATGAAAACAAACATCTTGTATCATTAAATACAATATGTCTCTGGACTTCTTCAGAAATTATATAAATTATAATAAATATATGGTATTATTAAATATTAAACCCAAGTATGTGAATGTATACACAGCCTTTTGTCAATGATATGCTACTATTTTATTTTTATTATTTATTTTTTAGGGTACTGGGAATTGAACCTAGTGGCATTGTACCACTGAGTTACATCTTCAGTCCTTTTTATCTTTTATTTAAGGATGTTGCTAATTTGCCCCAACTGGCCTTGAACTTGTGATCTTTCTGCTCTGCCTCCCAAGTAGCTGGGATTACAGGTGTGTACCACCACACCCAGTTTATCATTCTCCAGTTTTAAAAACCAAAAGATATTTAAGTAGTCTCTTAAATCTTTCCTAATGTCCATTCAGACTGTGCCCAAACTGAGACAAAGAAGGACCTATTCTTTTTTTTTAATTTTTATTTTTTTTATTTAATGGATTTTATTTTTTTTAAATAAAATAAGTAATTTTTACTTTATGATTTTTGTATCTGGTTTGATTTTTTTATACTGAGGTCATGAATTATTACTACTATTATTATTATGACTGCGGAATGCATTACAATTCTTATTACACATGTAGAGCACAATTTTTCATATCTTTGTATATAAAGTATGTTCATGACAATTCATGTCTTTATACATGTACTTTGGTTCTGTTTGCATTACAATTCTTATTACACATATATGCCACAATTTTTCATATCTCTGTTTGTATATAAAGTATGTTGACACCCAATTCGTGTCTTCATACATGTACTTTGGATAATGGGGATTGGCAAGGATAGTGGAATGTGATGGATGTCAGGACCTATTCTTAACTGAGCTCCTTTCCTTAACAAAATATCTAGTTTTCATTTTGTCTTACAGTGAGGTTTGTCTACAGTGTTAAAATAAAGATGACTTTTCATTTCTAAAAGGAGTTCATTGAGATAAATATTTTAATGTACATCTTCTTAAAGTTAATTTATATTATCTATCTTGGATAAAAGCATGTATAAATGAAACTAGTCATTTTTGTTTAATGAATTACAAAGATAAATTTACTTCTAATAAAGATATTTTAAAAAAATATCTATTTATTTATTTATTTTTAGTCATACACAATACCTTTATTTTGTTTATTTATTTGTATATGGTGCTGAGGATCGAACCCAGGGCCTTGCACGTGCTAGGCAAGCACTCTACCACTGAGCCACAACCCCAGCCCCTAATAAAGAGAGTTTAAAATAATATTTTATGTAACCTTAATTTTTTCCCTACTCAAATTATGTTAATATCTTATTCAGGCACACACTTACTCTAAGAATACTATTGTCTCATAGTAGCAGAAATATTTTATACGAATATTCTGTCTAATAGAAAGAGTTATCTCCCAGTTTTTAAACTAAAAAAAACCACACATGTCATCAAATTTTGAACTGCTAAGTTTTACTTATGAAGAGTTCTTGATATTTGAGAGGTATTTTAATAATACACATGCAGAAAACTATTTTTTGTGTGTTCCCAATTTTTAATAAAAATTTAAAAATCAACATTTTAAATATGTAAATATTTAAAGACATTTAAGGATAGCAAACTGATATTACTAAAAAGTGGGTAACTTATTATGATGATTTTCTTCTATTACATGACTTTTAAAATTTATAGACCGAAAAATTCATAATATTTGTCATGGTATATAAGATAGCAGTTCAATATTCTCTCCCATCATTTCTAAAACAACATTGTTTCTAGTTAAAGGACATGCTATTTGGGACTGAAATTTACCATTACAGAGTGATTAAGCAAAAACTGCTTCTTTCGGTTATGAGAAGGGTTGTACAACTATTCTGCATCTGTGAATGACGCCCTGTTCTCTCCCAAGAGTTGGATGCTGTACTCTCCTGACAGATAAAAGGATTGATAAGTGAGCCCCTCTATTGTTGTTGCTTACTAGATGGACACTCCCCAAATCACTGATCTATCACCACTATATTTTTTTAAAAAATCGTTTTTCTTTTATGTGTAGGAATTCCTTCTCTTCACAGGGGTGACAGACTCAGCGTACGTAGTAGGACTGTGACATCTGAGTTCTGGCCTTCTTCACATAAGGGACACCTTGAAAAACTAGGAGGACAAGCTGGAAAGAAAGTTCCAATGTTCTGATTGCCTACCAATAGTGGCTTTTCATAGCTTTTTTAAAACATTATTCAAGGTTTCCTTCTGACTCGAATTCACGAATGAAAAGATGAACTCAATTAGTAAAGTCAGTTGTCGCTGAAGAAGAAATTACATCTTAAGGGCAGGAAAACTTTCCCATTGCCTCCAGAAACATAGTCAATAACTAGAAAGAATAGATAAGATAGAATAATTTCTAAGAAAGTTGGTTGACCTAAATTCAAAATCCATTAAGCACAGAAAAATATGCCTATTTGTGACAACATCTGGAGTAATAATTTCATGCATACTGAGTTCTTCCGTTGAGAAAGTCACTTACCTGTGTGAGGTCAGGAATGTCACCTTTATCAATACCAACTTGCTGTGGATTTAAAAAATAAGAAATTACTTAGTGGGATTTTTTACAATTGTTTTCAATTAATGGAAGATCACCACAAAGAATAAAACCACAGCTCAATCTTGTGTAAAAGAATTCATACATAGTTATAGCTCACTTTAAACATATGCTCTTTATTGAGTTTTCCACTCATCAGAGCAATGATTTTATTAATATAGTTATGTATAACAAATTTCTAAAATTTTACTAGAATCCAAAAGTAAGTGAAAAATCAAATGAAGCATAAAATTTAAAGTATCTTCCATGGTTAATAGCAACTAAAATCTAAGAAGCTGCTTAGACAAAATTTTAATAATCATGCCTACTAAGTTCTCTGGACCCTGAATGTTTACATAGTTTTAATAACTTGTTCAGGGTATAGTTTCCATCTTCTCCTTCACAGAGAGAATCATTTATGAGAAATAAATAGATGCATTTATTTTGCCATTCTCATACAAATAATAGCATATTATATACACTGAACTTATATTTTTTGAGCAGTAATATATCTTAGAGACACATCCATATCAAAGCACAGAATGTCTTCATTTGGTGGGGTGGGTACCAGGGATTGAACTCAGGGGCACTCAACCACTGAGCCACATTCCCAGCCCTATTTTGTATTTTATTTACATACAGAGTCTCACTGAGTTGCTTAGTGCCTGACTTTTCCTGAGGCTAGCTTTGAACTTGCAACTGTCATGCCTCAACCTCACAAGCCAATGGAAGCATGCTCCACTGAGCCCAGTATATGTCCTCATTTTTTAGAAAGCTGTATGGAAATCTATATAGAATTTCCCTGTCTTGTGGTTTATTTAATGAGTCATTGAGTAATGAATTGCTTCCAGTCTCTTGCAAGCAATACTGCACACACCATTTTGTATGTGTAGAATATATTTGCAGAAGTGAAATTACAGGGTGAAAACATATGCAAACTGGTAATTTGGACAGCATGGGAGTAAGTGGGTGAAAGAGGGGGAGGGGAAGCAAATATGAGAAAATAGATTTGTAGATTTGAAAATTGCCAAAATTTTTTGTAAGTTCAAAATAAAAAGTTGAGGATAATATATCACTTTTAATTTTATCACTTTATATAGATAATGAAATTGATGCTTGAAGAAACAGAGTAGGTTAAATCAAGGTCTCCTTGAGAAATGGAGTGCTTTGATCATGCTGAAAGAAACACAGAAGCAAATGCATGAAGTAAAATCACTGGGCTCTTAAGAAGGCAATATAGCAAATAGGAGATTAAAATACTCATTTGTAGTAGGGAAAGGTGGCACATGCCAGTAATCCCAGCTACTCGGGAGGTTGAGGCAGGAGGATTGCAAGTTTGAGGTCAGCCTGGGCAACTTAGTGAGACCCTAATACATAAAATTACAAGGTCCAGGGATGTAGCTCACTGGTAGAATGCTCTAGGGATCAATCCCCAGTACTGCAACAGACAAACAAAGACCCCCAAACCATTTGTGTCTTGACTACCTTCTCCCTTCCTTCTTTTCTTCTCTTTTCTTTTCTTTTCTTTTCCCTCCCTCCCTCCCTTCCTTCTTTCCTTCTATCTATCTATCTATCTATCTATCTATCTATCTATCTATCCTTCTTTCTTTCTTTTTTTAATGGGTAGAGCCATCTTTCTTGGCCTGACAGTATTGGGATTTTGGCAAGATAATTCTTTGTTGGCTGATCTGTGCATGGTGGAATGCTTAGCAACACCTGTGGCCTCTATTCTGCAGATGCTAGTAGGATAGAGGGTGACCTTAGGGGTGACTAGTAGTAGTTACCTTTAGGGTAACTACTAAAAATGTGTCTCCAGATATTCCCTAAAGAGGAGAGGGGAGCAAAACCATCCACTGTTGAGACCAGTTGTGGATATAGAGCACTGGCCCCTCATCTCTCTGGATCCAATCATGCTGTAATTCAGCATTTCAGATTTTATCTTCTAATGACTAATGTCTGGATTTAGAGAAGTCACTGAGGCCTCCCTAATGTCATTTATATTATTATGAATGATTAAAGTAACTTCATTCCATTTATTACTATACTTTAATATCTCTTTGCATAGTGAATTTAAAAATATTAATATGAATGGTGGAAGCATTTTTAAAAATGAATATATTATGAATATCTAATACTGGAATCACTTTGGAAAAAGGTGATGTGCTTCCATTAAATGGATAATTTTGTTAAAAGATACAATGTAGGAATCCCTTGTCAAGGTTACTATTTTCACTGCCCTGAACTTTGGAAGCACAATGTGATTGGAGGGTTGAGGTGAGGTGTATGACAGAAATTCTATTACTCTCTATCTATAAACATTCTGGGAGACAAATAAGAATAACTTGTTTCTACAAAAAGGAAGAGTGTTTAGCAGAAATGCCAAACACATGTACAACAATCATTTTACAAAGTTTCAGTTATCTGCCTTAGGAGAATTCAGTGTAAGAATCTAAAATGTTGGCTCAATGGTAGAGCACTTGCCTAGGACAAGTAAGGCCCTGGGTTCAATCCTCAGCACCCCATAAAAACAAATAAACAACATGAAAATTGTTCAACTACTCTATATGATGGACAACTTACTGTTAACATTTCCTGAATATCCAATATGCATGTATGCATTGTTTGTTTTATTTCGTTTTGTGGTGCTGGGAAATAAATCCAGGGCCTTGCACATGATAGGCCAGCACTCTACCATTGAGCTATACCTCCATCTTTATTTATAGTTTTTCAATGAAATTCTAAAAGTTTTCTATGGACTATTCAGGCAAAATGTACTAACTACAAGTAGTTTTACAAAGTATGAACCCATATACCTCATGAGTGCTGTATGGTAGAGAGAAAAGGTTTGCACATCTGTTGAAAATTTTCTGTATTAACCAATCATGATCATAATCACTCAGCACTGCCTTCAAATTATGAGTAACACAACTAAAATATGAAAGAAACTACAAATGGTTAGGGTTATTACACTGTGGTCTAAATGTTTATTCTATTAAAAATAATGTTGCCAATTAGTATCCATTCTATAAAAAATCTTACTTATAATGTTCAAATAAAAATGCACTATTTATTATTCAGTTATTTAAAGACAGACTCTTTTAATGGCCTAAGTTTAGCTAGTGCTAACATGAGGTATCAATAGGCATAAATAAAATCAAATTTACATGTAAAAATTAGAGTGGACAAATAAGCAGCCCTTTTCTCATGGAGCTCTTGAGCCCAGCCTTTCTGCTGATTAGAGACGTATATTCCTCAGACTGTCACATGTCCAGGACCTTACTCACACCCAGTAACAAAGGGGAAGATTGAGGGGCATGTGTCTCAGGATTTAGTGGAACAATGAAATAATCTTCTGCTCTGAGTGCTTTGGCATAATTCTACTAGATTTATGATAATTATGGTTAAACCATGGGAAAATCATACCAAATAGACAATAAAATCTATGTAGTAGCAAAAGTAAAAATTTAAGCAGTCCTATTCTTTCTTAATGACAACCAACATCAGTAAATCCAAGAGTAAACACACAGAAACATGCTTGCTTTAGTGTATAGGTAACCTATATAAGCTCATATTTATCTCTTACTTCCTATATTATTTTTAAAAACAGATTTTCGTTCTGATTATGTATTATATGTGTTGAAGTTCAAGAATCTGCATTTTGTGATAGTATTTTGATCTCATTTGAGTGAGACAATTACTACTACTGTGAATAAATGAGGCCTGAAAGATAATGTGTGCCTTATGACACTTTTGAAATTGTGTGTCTAAAACATGTGTCCTTAGGTTATATTCTCAGAATGATAAATAACACAGGATGGCATCAATGCTCCACAACCCATGGTGTTGTATGTTTTGCTGTTGAGCCTCAGATTTACGTCACACTGCACTTTGGTTAGTCTCTAGGAATCACTTAGTTGTCATGTGAGATAGAAACCCATGGATCATCCTTCCAGAAGACTACAATAGCAATATTAAAATTTTCAAACCAGTATTATAAATTCAATAATTGGATTTTGTAAAAAAAAAGTAACAACTTACAGATAGCCTCAGGATCACAAACTATATAATTATGGTTATTATGATTAGGTATAAAGAAATAACCTAAAGAAACAATTTATAAACTTTATAAAATGAATTATCCTTTGTGTTTTATTTTTTATTGTGCATCAATCATTGACAATGTAAGGAAGGTCAGAATTTATGACTTACATGTTAAAAACAATGAACAGATTTTTCTAAAGCCAATCTAGGGTTCAGTAATGAGGAATAAAAAATAGCCATTAGGGAGGATAGAGTATCTTGCAAAGGACCATCGTGCAATGCAGAAATGATCTTATTAGACAAGAAAAATTGTAGAATCATCATTTGATTAGAAGGTTGTGTAGGTTATAGCTCTGAATAACAGGTTGGGTGAGATGACTTCTAAGGCCACTCTTAGTCCAATCACTGTGACTTGGTGGCTGATATCTTGCCAAATTATGCTTTCTGCTATACACTACAGATACATGAACTAGTAGTTTTAAAATTACATTTCCCAAAAAAGATTGATATTACTTACCTCTGCAACCTTGAGAAATTCAGATACCCGTGTCATTCTAGTTAGAAATCGTTTGTAAATTTCTAGAGCATCTTTACATTGTCCTTTCTTCATTTCAAAAAACTTTTCTATAAGAGATAAAGTAATAAGCAATTTGAAAGGAGTATTCTATTTTATTCCAAGCTTATGTTGGGATTACTACTTAAAGCTTAATGTTTGAATCAAAACACTTAGAACCAAAACCTATAATTATTAAAAGGGATCTGAGTAGTTTAAGAAAGGTGTATGGTTTAACGTAGTCATATATCTCATATGAGATTATTTAAATAATAAAAAGTTAAAGTAGAAAGATACATGAACTGTCTAAAAGGTTCAATTCATGATCTATATATCACAGTATTTAGTCTTAGAAAATAACAAATTCTTTCTAATAACAGCCTCAAATTTTCTGACTGTATTCTACAGCATCCCTATTTTATTATCAGGTCATTATAAACCAGTAATCAGTCAATCAATCAATCTATCTATCTATCTATATGTATATAGTAGGTTGATAATCTGTAAATCTTTCTGAATTAAAGAATTCTTTAAATTTTATGTATTCTATATAAATTAATAGCTGCTTTTATGGGTCAAAAATGATTTCTTTCAAACATTATAATGTATTTTTATTATAAAATAGAGGTTTTTTTTAACCTTTTTTATTGATTCATTTTAGTTATATAAAACAATAGGATTCATTTTGACATAAACACAAAAGCATAGAATATAATTTTCTCTAATTCAGTCCCCAGCACTTCCTCCTCCCCCTCCTTCCCCACTCCCATCCCTCTACTCTACTGATCTGTCTTCAATTTATTTATAGTTTTAAAAAAATTAGTGTCTTGTGCAAAGCCACATCTGCTGAGGGCCATTACCAAGTAGGTATGACGCATCAAAATCTCCTTGCCAGGGTACCCCATGCTGCTTAGGACATTCGATGGGACATTGCATGTATGCTTTAGTAAGATGACCCTGCTCAAGGTGATGGAGGGTGGATCCAGGTTTGAGGAAGTATCCTGCAGGTTTGAGGAAGTATCCCGGTCCTTAGGTTTAGGGTGTTCCTGGTTTAAGGCGTTTCCCAGTTTAAGAATATGGGTTTTAGGGAAGTTGAGGTTGAAGATTATGGCTGCTGGGATTAGGGTGTTCCTGCTGCTTGTTCCCTTTGAGTTCTCGTGAGATTAAAATGGGATTTGAAAAAAGCCTCGTGGAGTAGGATTGGGGATCGGACATATTGGGAATTGCCCCTGAACACGTGTGGAAGCTGGTGTGAGATCCGGAATAAAGAATTGCTGTTTGAACCTACAAAGCTGTGTGGTGGCTCGTGATTCTGTGCCAAGCCGAGACATTGGCACTTGGCATTCGGCACACATCAATGTATATAGCAGCTCAACTCACAACAGTTAAGCTATAGAAACAACCTAAGTGCCCTTCAACAGACAAATGGATAAAGAAAATGTGGTATATATACACAATGGAATATCACTCAGCCTTAAAAAAGTATGAGACTTTGGCTGGTAAATGGGTGGAGCTGGAGACTATCATGCTAAGTAAAATAAGTCAATCCCCAAATCCCAAAGGCTGAATGTTCTCTCTAAAATGCAGATGCTAACGCACAATAAGGACGGGGGAGGGAAGAACAAAGTGGGAATGAAGGGTAGGGGGGGATAGGACTAGAAATGTCAGTAGAATGAATTGGATATAACTTTCCTATTTTCCTATATGGGATACACAATCAGTGAAACTACACATCATGTGCAACTACAAGAATGGGATGTTACATTCCACTTATGAATAATATCTATCTAAAAGAACAAATAAAGAAATAAAAGTAGTATCTTGTGGATATACTTGATACTGGGGTTCACTGTGCTATATTCATGTACGTACATCTGCAAGTTTGAAGTTTGGTCAGATTCATTCCATTGCTCTTCCCTTTTCTATCCTTCTTTCCACCCCCTCAATCGCCTTGTTCACTCTACTGATCTTTCCAAAATAGAGGAGTTTTATGAATAACATTTGGTTTACCAAACCTGTTATGACTTTGCAGCCTATAATTCTATCTTTTTCTCAACCTTATAGACTGAAAAATGATAGAATTACTTCACTTTTCTCTTTTGCACTTCCAACACTAGAATTCACAGTCATTAAGTTAGCATAGCTCTGTTATAATTGCAGTATGAAAATGTGTTTTTCTCATCTATGTTTTAAGGAAAACCAGCACTTTATTCATTCAGTCAATAATTATTGACATTGTAGATGGCAACACAGCAGAGCAATGAATTATAACTGATGGTCAAGTATCTTCTTTATAAGTCCAATATTTTATATTTGCAAATGATTAAACACATGCTACTTTTATAGTCTTTCATAATTGGGAGTTCTTTATGTCATTCAATATGTAATTTTACTACCTCAAAGTATTTTTAATTTTCTCAAGAAAAGTTTAATAATATATAATTATGCAAAGAACTAATTATGTAGGACAGCTACTCATTACCTTCTGTTGACAGTCTTCAGGTAATTTTACTTTTAACACAGACCTCCCCTGTAGGGTATTTAAGGGAAGCCAAAAGATCAAGAAAAGAAACACTCACTGTTTTTTACTTGTTAAGATTTGAGAGAGAAGTGAGGTTTTCAAAAAGTGGCTAAATTTGAGGATATTTTCTTATTTACTCTATCCTGTTTTCCCAATGCTATCAATAGAATCATGACACTATAAGAAATCTTTTTTTTCCATATAAAAATTTGAAAGTAAGAACTTATTATGGAAAAATATAATTTTCCCTCTCTTTATAAACAATCTTCACATAAACAATTTCATATATCTAAATTACTTTTTTACTGTAATCTAAATTTATTTATTTGATCTTCAAGCAGTGACACAAACTGAAAAATCTAGATTTCCCTTTAGAACTAATGCATTAGGGGCTAGGGATGTAGCTCAGTGTGTAGCATGCATGAGCCCTGGGTTTGATTCCCAATACATTAAAAAACAAAACAAAGTAAAAAAAATAAACAATTGCATCAAAATAAAAAAAAATTTCTCTGTCTCCTCTGGATTTCTATATTTTCCATGGTAGTTAGGATTTAGAAAAAAAAACACATTAAATCACTATAGCTTCAGGTTATAATCTCACAGCTGTTTCTATAATAGTGGTAACAACACAGAAAGACAACTTGTACTATATACTTATATATGCAAAGCTTGTACTATATACTTATATATGAGGTTCCCTTGTTCTCAGAGACCAGGGTAGGATCTAGAGAAAGTACTTCTTTTACAGAAGGGATAGGTCACCCCAAAATGACACTCTATATTTCTTTATACTGAAGATAACATATCTTTCAGTATTTGAAATGATCACATTTGACCTTTGTAACATGAATATTTGCAAAGTTCTGATAAATCTCCTTTGCATATTAGTATTAATTTTTGAAGGGTAACCTAGGAAAGAAACCAAATGTAAAGGGATCTCATTCTTGAGAGACAAGCTTAGATTTTTCCATTATTACTAATGCCTATTTGTCGGGAATGTTTTTCTTGGAAGTAAGTTTCATGATAGTGATAAAACATTTGTGAAGATTTGTAGCATCAAAACTGATCCTAACATTACCTGTAAAGTACCGGTCAGGAAGTCCTTTATTAAACTAACCCACAAAATATTTATAAGTTTAGTTTCTAGCACTATCTGGTAAACAAAAAACATAACAGTGAGGATACTCTCTTGCATATCTGTGTTCTAGATAAGTTCAACAAGAGCAGCTTGACAATGCTGAATGAAGGCAGCACCTCACCACAATGTTACAAGGCAAGAACACATATTTCCACCACTTTTGAAAAATCTTTAATAGAAAAAGGCACAACTTTCCTCCCTTTGTGCTAGTAGCCAGTAGACTAACATTTTCAAGTTACATTTAACAAAATGTCTTGAATGGTTGGATATGGTGGTGCACTCCTGTAATCTCAGTGACTTGGGAAGCTGAGGCAGGAAAATAGAAAGTTCAAGGCCAGCCTCAGCAACTGAGAAAGACACTCAACAACTTAGGGAGACCCTGTCTCAAAATAAAATATAAAAAGGGCTGGGGATGCGGCTTAGTGGTTAAGTGCCCCTGAGTTCTGTCCCTGGTACTAAAGGAGGGGGAGTCTTGAGTGGTTATTATTCTCCTGTTTTGTGCGTAGGGCATTTCTGGGGTTGAACATAGGGCCTTGCCCATGCTAGGCAAATGCTCTACCACTAAGCCACACTGTCAGCACTTGAATTGTTATTATTTTAATGTAAAGAGAAACTAACTGCATTCTTAACACCATCTCTCTCTCTGAAGTCTTCCTAAAGAGAAAGTAGAGTAGAAGATCTTTAAGTAGCTGTTCAGGACAACACTAGAGAAGAATCACATGACTGAACATGTTTAATTGCAAAGACACTAAATCCATGTTCCTGAAGCAAAAATGGCAATAAAACAAGATGAGAGAATTTTTTCTGACTGGCTGTGGATTTCAGGAAGATGAGTAACTCAAAGATAACTGATGTTTCAGGTTTAAAAGACTAATTATATATAAACAGAAATAAGGAGATTAGGAAGGGTAAGTTTAAAAGTTCAGTTTTAGATACTCAGAGTTCTAGGTAAGAACACAACATCTAAATTTAAGTGTCCACAAATACTAAGACATGCAAAACTGAAGTTCAGAAGAAAGGTAAGAACTACAATAATGGATTTGAGACTCATCAAAATAGAGATAATAGTCATGTGTGTGTATGTGTGTGTGTGTGTGTGTGTGTGTGTTTCCCAATGAAAAATATACAGAAAAAGCAAATAAGTAAATGGCTAGAAGTGAACTTTAGCAAAAGCTTTCATTTATAAGTGGGAAGGAGAAGTAAGTGTAGCCATGAAAGATAATAGGAAAGTCTACTTTATCTGATTTACTGATAAACTCTAACCTGATACAAAGATATATTTGGTTTTAAACTTTGCATGTAGGGCAAGAATTGTTATCCACTAAAGATAAAACCTTTAAGACCACTTTGATGTTGATGATTGGTGCATCAGACCTTCATTCTCTCTCTGGATTCTTCTAAAGCCAGGGTTTTGGGTACAAATTTAGCACTACAAATGAGACAGACCTGTGGGAGATCTGGAAGCTAACACTGAAGAGACCTTCCTTTTCTGTGCCTTTTCAGCTATTGCTTGTGATAGGTTAGATCATCAACATGTGAAATAATTCTCCAACAGCATTTTACTTTCTACCCCAGCTTCTTGAATTTTTTTTTTTTTTGTGGGGAGACTAGGGATTGAATTCAGGGGCACTCAACCACTGAACCACATCCCCAGCCCTTTTTTTGTATTTTACTAGAGACAGGGTCTCATTGAGTTGCTTAGTGCTTCGCTGTTGCTGAGGCTGGCTTTGAACTAGTGATCCTCTTGTCTCAGCCTCCAGAGCTGCTGGAATTACAGGCATGTGCCACTGTACCCAGCTGGCTTCTTGGATTTTGAGGAGTAATGATTAAAGCCACAGCCACTTGATATGACTCCTCAATCTCTGCATTATAGCTTCAAGTTTCATTAAATTCCTTTCTATTTAGAATATTGGGAGCAGTTTCTGTTTCTTGAATAGACACAGTATTTGGTACCTGAATTAGATGCAGAAAACAGACTTTCAAATTGTCAAATTGGGGTTAGATATATAACCCAATTAGATATGAAAGTGATCATCCCCTATGTCTAATGGAAAATAGGATCCTTAAAGTCCATGCTCTATACAGGGGCAAGTCAATTATTTAAATTACCACCTAAGTTTTTGTGAAATGAGCAGTTGGAATGCAGCTTATCAAACCATGGGATAGGAACCACAACAGGAACAAGGCAAATGGAAACACGGAGTGGACAGCTGCTCAGGTCTCCACTGGAGAGCTTCAAAAAGAAAATGAAAACACAGGACTTTAAATTATTGGCTTAAGGCAAGTTCAGACAAAGGCACTCCTCCCCTAAAATAATCTTATCTCTTGCAGCCACAGGGTTGTCATAGCTGAAAGTCAGACAGGAGTCTGATCTTGTGAGTTACTGAATTATTGCATAGGTGGGAAAGTTCCAGACAGCCTTACTGTGGTCTCTCTTGTGAAAGTTAGGGTGTTTATTCAGAAAAAAAAGTGGGGAGGGAGTACTTGTCTGAATCTAGCAACCTTAACTTTAAGGCAAAAATCTGGAGAATTAGAATGGATTCTAAAGCTGCTAGGCAGGAAAGAATATTATATTAGATTTTAATGTAATTAATAATTATCAATTTGGGTGAACATGCAAAAAAGTGTGGGTTCAAATCTCCCGCATCTGATAGTGGCTCTAATTATAGTGGTTTCCAAATTGAAGTCCTCAAGCCAACAGGAACAGCATTACTTGGGTCCTTATTAGGAATGCAAATTCTTAGGCCCCACCTCAGATCTCCTGGATTAGAAATTCTGAGCCAGGTCCAGCAATATGAGTTTAGTGACATCCATATATCCTGATGAAGGTCACTGAACACTGCTGAATGTACTTTTTCCAGGTCTTCAAACAGGGACCTTAATCAGATTGAGTGTGCATATAGGAAAGGGACATGCCCAATTTTGTTTTAAGACTTTTTCCTTTTTTTTAAAAGTTTTATCGAAATTAAATGAACATGGACAGAGATTTTCCAGATGTGCCCTGACTCCACACATGCATAACCTCACCCATTATGAACATCCCCTACTCTACTATATTCTGGAGCAGACTATAAAAAATTGGTTTAATTTTTCATTTAAATGTTTGATAGAATTTACCAGTGAATCCATCTGGGGTTTTTGTGCTTTCTATTTTGGAAGGTTGTTAATTATTGATCCAATTTCTTTTGTACATTATAGCCTATTTAGATTGCCTATTTCTTATTGTGTATATTTTGGCAAATTGTGTCTTTTGGGAAATTTTTCATACAGGTTATTAAATTTGTGAGCACAGAGTTGGTCATAGCATTCTTTTATTATCCTGTTCAGGTCTGTAGGATTTGTAGAGATGTCTACTTTTTATTTCTGATATTAGTAAAGTAACCTTCCTCCCTGCCCCCTCTTTTAGTTAGCTGGCAAGAGACTTGATCTTTTATCAATCTTTTCAAAGAACCAGCTTCTGGTTTTATTAATTTTCTCTGTTGATTTTCTGTTTCTGATTTTATTGTTTTGTGCTCTAATTTATTACTATTTCTTTTTCTTCTTACTTTAGATAATATGCTTTTCTTTTTCTTTTTGCCCAAAGTGGAAGCTTAGGTGAATAATTTTAGACCTTTATTTTTTTCTAGTAAATGCATTAAATGCTATAATTTTTCCTCTAAGTGCTGCTTTTACTGAATCCCACATTCTATGATAGGTTTTTAAAAAATATTTTAAAGTTGTTGATGGACCTTTATTCTACTTATTTGTATGTGGTGCCAAGAATCGAACCTAGTGCCCCATGCATACCAGGCAAGCATGCTACCACTAAGCCACAACCCCCAGCCCCCATTTTATGATAGATTTTGTTTACATTTTCATTTAGTTCAAACTATTTTGGAATTTCTCTTGAGATCTCTTCTTTGACTCATGTGTTAATTAGAAGTATGGTGCTTAATATCTACCTATTTTGGGATTTTCCCGATTTTTGTGGTTGTTTTTGTTGTTGTTACTGATTTCTAGATTAATTCTATTTGTGACCTAAAAGCAGACATTATATTATTTATATTCTTTTAAATTTGTTAAGATGTGTTTTATGGCCCAGATTTTTATCTGTCTTGATGAATGTTCCATGCGAGCTTGAGAAAAATGTGTTGTCTGCTGCTGTTGGATAAAATAATCTGTGGATGTCCTTTATATTCCATTGATGTTGTTAAGTTTAAATACGTCCTTACTGGTTTTCTTCCTAGGGGAATCTGTCCATTTCTGATAGAGTGGTAAAATCTCTAATTGTACTAGTGGATTCATCTCTCTCTCCTTGCAGACCTGTCAGTTTTTGCCTCATGTAGTTTGATGCTCTGATTTTAGGTGCATACACACCAAGGACAGTTATATCTTCCTGGATAATTGACCCCTCTGTCATTGTGAAATGCCCTTCTTTATCCCAGGTTCCACAACTAATCCAACCTGAAGCTACATGAGCTTCATTCTATGAGATCTAAAGGTACTCAAAATGTTTGCAGCAGATTTAAATATTATAGAATGCCTCTGAAATGCTCCAGTATAGGCCTCTTGTGCTATAGAGCACAGCCACATCTTCAGATAGCCACTCCTTTGGAAAAATTGTTGTTGGTTTACTTCTAGAGACTTAGATTCTGATCACAGAACTTTAAGTGATACTCAGACCTAAAGTGGGTGTTATTTAATATACAAAACCATAAAGGTAAATAAGTACAAGTACACTCCATTATTAAATGGAAGTTTTAGTAAGAGATCAGTTTTAAGGAGGTCATGAATCAGCAGGTAGGTTGTATGAACAGAAAGTTTATCTTCCCAGTGTAACTACTCTCTCTTCTATATTGCTGTTTTGTCCATTTCTCCCTCAAATCATACCTATGGCCTCTGGGGAGCTCCTTATGACCAGCTTCTGAAGAATGAAAAATTCAAGTTTGGTTTAGAGATGGCTCCTCATGCTAGAACCAGCTGGAAGTGATCTGATGAATCATATCTCCACAAAGGGATGACCTTGACAGTAGAAAGAAATCTTCCTACTAAATTGAACTTTCAGCAGTGTATCCAATTTTCTACTTTATGTCAAAGGAAAGCTGACAAGACACATGGAACTACATCAAATCAATGATTGACCTGGATGACAAGGGACTTGGAAAAATTAAATTGAAGCATGGTGACAAGAAGGTTTGGGGAAATGACAGTGGATGGACCTTCAGAATAGATAAATAGCACAAGATTACTTTTATCTCATGTGAATGCAAAACAAACAGGCTCTCAATAATCAGAGATAAGAGAACACCATAGGAAGTGGCCATGATGTCAGAATTGGAAGTTGTGAATAGGCTGAATGACACAGGCTTCCCACCCCCAAGGCTGATAATGTCTATCATTACCACTGAGTTCTCAGTCAGCCAATGCCCAAGATCAATGCTAAGCTTCCATCATAGCATCCTAGTCCAGAGAGACAGCCCCCTACCAAAGAACAGGTTGATGACTAATTCCTTTTACCTGAGAAGACAGTAGCAAACTCTCTACACTGAAATATCTTAAAAATGAATGTCCTTCTCTAGTCCACATTGCTCTGCTAGCACCATCATCAGTGGACATATTCAGTATCATGGTTTATTACACAACACTGCTTCTGCCAAGGGTCACTTTACTGCACAAGAAGTGAGACAACAGACTCATCCCACAGAGTTTGTCAGTTTTACCACATATCCCATCAGCCCAACAAGTTTATGTAGTTTCACCTACCGAGCAAGTTAATAACTCCATCATTGTAGCAAGCGAAAAGTTTGATAAGATCTTTGAAAAGAAGCATAAAGGCAGCATTTATAACACCATTTGTTAGTTCATTTGGATGCACCTGGAAACAGATGAAAATTTAATGTCAGCTGCATATCATCAACTCAATATTTTTCCCAAATCACATTAAAGTGTAATTTTACTAAGAAATCCAATTACTAAGAAATTCACTTGTATTCTACAAATGTAACTTTAGTGACAATAATAATATCAAAAGATGGATGGCATCTTGTTCTGCATTTAGTTTTTAGTTTAACTTAAGTTAATGAAATTAGGCTGTTAAAGATGTATACACATTCTGTTGACCAATGAACCACAGATCAGTCAAATTCAGTGTTTGGACACCTGATTTTCTATTACTTTTACCAGGTTAAATTACATTTCTTCCATCTCCTCTATCTTAAAGTCTCTGTGACCATGAAGGTTCAGGCTCAAGGAGCCTGTAGGGATCTCAGGAAGAATGGAGGGGTTGTATCTTAGCTAGCTACTTCTTTTTTTAAAGAAATTTTTTTTAGTTGTCAATAGATCATCATTTTATTTATTTTATATGATACTGAGAATTGAACCGAGTGCCTCACATATGCTAGGCAAGTGTTCTACCACTGAGTCACAAACCCAGCCTGTTAGCCAGCTACTTCTAAAACACTGAGACTCACAGCCATTCAACCATTTACTAAATATGCCATTACCAACAAAGAAGAATATTTTCTTCCCACTCCTCAGTCTTTGTTCACAATTCTTAGACTTTGTCCCCTCCACCCCCCACTGCTTTTATGACTTTTTTCCTTTAAGGCAGAAAAAAACCCTTACGAAGGGCGAATAAAGCAAAGGAAAATAAATGGAAAGGAAAAAAAATTAAGAGAAGCAACTCATTCCATAGATATGTAGTTAAGTCCTTACTGTAAAATCTATCAAAACCAACAAGATGGTTTGCTGCCTTTACTGAAATTTCACAGGAGTTAGGTGGTATGACGGGGCTCAATTACAGACTAAGTCACATAATCTTAACAGAGACTTTAAGCTTCTAATATTTGAGGAAAGCCTTTGTTTTAGGCAACTATCAAAATACAGAAAAGCTGATGAAATGAGTTAAATTTTTTCCAACATGTGAAAAAAAATGTCTTATTTTCATGAGTCAGGTTTTCTTATTTAAATTTTTTATTTGGAGGTAACTGTAAATTCACATGCAGTTTTAAGAAGTAATACAGGGAGATCTCATATCCCATCTACCCAGTTTCTCCCAAAGGGAACATCTTAAATTATAGTCAAAAACAATACGACAATGAGGATATTGACAGTGACACAATCAACCAATCTTATTTCCAATTCCCTTGTTTTACTTGTACCCATTTGTGAGTGTGTATGTAATTAGTTCTATGTGACTTTATCACATGTGTGGCTTAGTGTAGCTGCTGCCACCACAGCCAAATACAGATATAGATTTAAGACACCAATCACTGACACTGCCAGGAAGAACCAAAGATAATTAATTCTCTTTGGTGCAGTGTCACCTAAGCTATCCCCATAAAATGATTTTCAACGGCAGATCAAGTAAGTTAGCTGCCTGCAGGTAACATCTCGTAGATACCTCATCCTGTCAAGCACAATAGGAGACCACCATCCTGCTCAGAACAGAAGGTTCCAAGAATTCAAGACTCATATTTTTCCATGACTTAAACACTTGACAAGCTACTTCCAAACTGGGGTACCCAAATCCTCTCTATTGTGCTTAACGGTCTAAGTATTCATCAAATTTATTTAAATGAAGGAAAAAACCTAAAGCTGCTTCCTGAGGAAATCTCTGGATTTACCTGTAGCCCATCTTCAAAGGAAAGGCAATATTGATTATATAAGGAACATTTTTCTGGTGAGATACATACATCAAATTCAAGAAGTGCATCAATTTGTCCCTGCAGTATTGGCATACTCTTTAGTAGCTTCTCAGGAGCCATTGTCCTCATTACGCCATCAGCCCTACAATAAGTTTTAAAAAGAAAAGGATAAAACTTCCTTGCTTACGGGAAATCCAAGATATACATCACACACACACACACACACACACACACACACACACACACACACTGTTCCAAGCTATACCCCCTTCCCATGTTCATGTTCATCTTGTGAGATCAACATGAGGCATTATGAGGTTGTGGCTATTTCCCATTCTTATATCCTCTTGTGCAATCTCAATCCTCAACCACACAGGTGATGCTTTCTTTCTATCTGCACTACTCTCAGGCAGAAAAGCAATGCAGCCTGATAAAAGAGGTCAGTTGAATTTTTGAATAGATTCTTAAAAATCTGTAACACAAATAATAGCCATTTTTTGTTCTTTTGAGAAAGAGATAACATGTCTTGGAAGTCTACAAAACCTGTAGGCCTGGGAATGCTATCACCATCCAGTGAGGAAATGCATGTTGGCATGTACTTGTTGCTCAAATGGAGATGGCAGTTTAGCGGTAGAACACCCGACTGGAGGTTGGTGCTGGAGGGGGCATCAGAAGGGACAGTGTGCCCTATATACATCGGCAAACCTCTTAGGGAGTCCCTGCATTCAGCAATGGTCAAGGAGTGGCAGTATCACAACAGTTGAAGGAAATACCCAGGGTGATAGTGGTCACCTTCAGAGTCTCTCCCTTCCCAGCACTGGAGAAAGCATCCCAGAGTGTCCTTAAGGGCCCACACGGGGTTGCACTGTCTTCTAAGAAGGTCATGGACATATTACAGAGAAGTCACAATAAACTAAGAACATCAGGAATGGTGGCAGAAGTCAGAGGATGGTGTATGATCTAGAATCATCTCTAATGATAAGGGGATGCAGGAAAAAAAAACCCTAGTTTTGTGAAGTATTCACCTAGAAGAAACTGATATATTGAGAAGGCAAGTTTGCATTTTCCATCACTATGCTAAAAAGGTAGCTCAAAGTTAAGTTTAGGTCAGCTATGACAAAGATACAGATATATCTTTTCATGTGGGTTCCTGAAAATAAAAATATTAAACCTTCTACAATACGTTACCATTATTTTAAGTTAGGAACAGATAAAAGATGTGTACAAACTTTTGGCTGAACACTCTTGACGAGATTCAAACATCTATTTAGAGGTAAATAAATGTAATTATGGGTTAAAATTCAAGTATTTCAATGAGGTTTTCTAATCAATAGGTAATATTAATAATTAGTATGATTATGAAATGTGTTTATTTCTTAGGACAGTATTACTTCTTTCAAAACAGATTCCACAACACATGCATTTTAATTTTTACCTCAAAACCCCTGAAATAGCTATTGTCATCTATTGTCACTCTACTTTTAAATACCTCTAGCCAATTCTCTCCCTCTTCAATTATTTAAAGGTGTTCATGTGTTTAAGAATTTGGCATTAATTTTAGTAAATAAAATTTCAGACCATGTAAACTCTGAGCAGCTACTCAGATTTTCTTTGCATGAAGACATGAACAAAGTAATGCATATGGCAACCTCATGGCTAACTTCTATAACATTATTTATTGATCATCTTTCAGGTGGTTGGAAACTAGGCCTTCATGATCAAAATTAATTGGCACATAAGCTTCGTTAAAATAAATCAAGTATGCTTCAAGGACGTATCCTGTTCCAGTAAACACGGGAAAGAAAAATATCATACCCTTTCTTCACTCTGGCAAAATCAAATGCCATCTGTCTGTATGAGAAAGCCTTTTCATTCAGATATCTACTATAGCGCCTTATGAAGGTAGACATGTCATAACCTAGGGGAGAAGGGAGAGGAAATAAAATTAATTAATAAGATACTTTGTGTAGTACTAAGAATTTTTTTTAACTCCTTAAATGATGAGGTCAAATAATGTATCAGCAGACCTCATTTAAATTCCTATTTCTGGAGCCAAATCAGAATAACTAGTTTAGTTATTCAACCATCCTTGTACACAATGTCTCTTCTGATTTTTCCTTGCATGTTTGTTCACTGTTTCAATAACAACATGTTTCATATTTAATCCAAGTAGCCCTCTGCTAATAGTCTACCTGCTTGATGTGTTTGCCATATAGACAGCCATAAGTATGGTGAATGAACAGATGATTGCATTTCAAACTCTATAAGTCTATAAAGAAAATTTCTTTAATATTTAAATCATTAAAAAAAATTAGATGGCATCTTTCATTTCACTGTCTTCTGCACCTTCATAAACAATCTATAGGTCTAGTATACCCACAGTTAATTTTTGAACTGAACATCAAAAATGATAAAAAATAAAATTAATATGGAGTTGTCTACAATTGAATATTTAAAAATTACTTTTATATAGTTACTTTATATTTTTCTTAAATATAAACATAAATATTTATTAAGCTATGAGTTGCAGTGATTCCACATTAATAACCTCCCATTAAACTCAAAGCATTAGCAAAGATAATTATTTAAATATTCTCACCATGGGATCCACTTTTGTCCAAAAAATTGCTGAGATTGAATAATGTATTTCTAGAGGCCAAATACTGAATAAATCTCTGAAACACAAAAATTAGAATTAAATGTCCATATTATCAAATCAGACCTTTAAAAAATTTTTGACCAAAGGGAAGTTTTTTTTTTAAACAAATTTTCATTGTGATCTCTTTTATTGGTCATAATGCTTTATATTTTTCTGATGTTCTCTAAGGGAGAAAAACTTTGACTAATACCCACTAAATTAGAATTAAATTCTATGATCTTTAATTTCTGCATGTAATAGGAATACTGAAAACTTCATAGAATTTAGTAGGTATTCCATAGAAAAGGAATAATTGTAATTTTATCATTATTTTCCAAAATTAAGTATTTTATAACAGCCATTTTCACTCAAAGGAATAAGGAACATTTTCTAAGGGGAAAATAGTCTTATTGCTCCTCTACCCTAACAACAATTTTTTCCTCACTAATAGGCTTATATAGTATTTATGTTTTAGGCACAAGTAATGTTTAGTATTTTGGTATCTCTAAGACCAGCTCTAATTTAAATTTATTTTCATAAAAATAATCAAATGGAAGATTATGATTTTTTTAAGAGAGAGAGAGAGAGAGACAGAGAGAGAGAGAGAGAGAATTTTAATATTTATTTTTTAGCTTTCGGTGGACACAACATTTTTGTTTCTATGTGGTGCTGAGGATCGAACCCGGGCCACACGCATGCCAGGCGAGTGCGTTACTGCTTGAGCCACATCTCCAGCCCCAAAGATTATGATTTTGTCCAGGTGATTTTGAACCATGGATTTCTTCTTCTCCAAATTAACAAAAATTTAAAGAGCCATACTCTTTTAACATTGCCATGTTCTTCCATAAATGCCTTCCTCCTCTACCCACCCACCTCCTCCCCAAAATTAGTTTATCTAGCTTACCTCATTTCCATGCACCATGAGATGATGTGTGGTCACTAAAGCTTTAAACACAACCACCCAGCTGCTATTTGTTGCTCGCTCAAAGAGCGTGTCAGCCATCTGAGGGATATTAACATTGGTCTCATTGGTAGCCTGGATCAAGTCTACAAAAATAAAAGACATGAATCAATGGTGTTAACCATTAAATATACAAATTCACCTCAGACTTTAAATATTTAATCCTCTTCACTAAACCATTACTTCGAAATTACTGGTTTAAAAAATTAAACCATAATAGTTTTATAAATAGACACAGTAAGTATATTATTTACCCAATGTATTTATTTATGTATTCTTGAGTTTATTTTTTTAGTTGAATTCTTTTCTGAATTTTATCTGTTTTGGACTGATATTATTTTTTAAATTACAAACTTCAGGAGAGCTAAGACTTGTTAGTCTTGTTTTGCTCTAAAAACAATGTCTCAAATGCATAGGCACTTATCCTAAACACCATTTGAAGGTAAAAACTTACACGTGTTTTTTGAAGCATGATAGCTAAAATTAATCACTGGGATTAATTTTGAAGAGTGCTAATTAATATACTTATCATGTGAGTGTCAGAATAAAAGCAAAGAAAGAAAAATTCCATTATGTTTATCTGAGCTTTCATAGAATATCATGCATGCTTTAAATTACTATGATTTGACCTGAGTTTATAAGACAGTAAAACCTTTAAAATATATTCATGTCCATATCTATACGACTCCAGGTATAGTGGGGATTATATAGTGCTAAACACGGGGTGCTCAGTGTTCAAAAAAAGTGCTTAGTGTCAAAAAGTTATCTGGGGCAAATAAAGGTCATGTGATAAAGAACAAAAGAACAGAATCTAAGCCACACCGAGGCAATGCAGTGGTGAGTGCTTCCATGGCACAGATGGACTTCTTAGAACAGCATATACAGCATGGGTTTTATTATAAGCCATATCCACCCTGCAGAGAACCACATGTGATACCCCAATTCCTAGGACATCCCATGCAACAAATGCAGAGACGAATCCACCCTTTTTTCTTACTCAAAATTTGCACCCAATAATCATTAAGCTACACATTTACATTATCTCTATCCACAATAAACAAGGTTTGCAAAAATTGACAGTCCATCACTGAAGTGGCTCTTATTGCTTAAACTTAAGGATATTAGTAATTGTTTGAATTATAAATGGAGAAGATTAAAATAAATATATATAAATTATATATGCTTTATATTTATTTCAAATTCCAGTTTTCACTCATTCCTATACTGTCAATATTTTCCCAGTATTTGCTTTCATTGCAATTCTACTCATCCTTCAGGAAAGCTTTCCTGGTACTTTTTTTTTTAAATACAGTCCCACATGTGAAAACCCTCTAATTTAACACCAGAATCACTCTGTTCCTGCTGTTTTTTCACATTAGATGCAAACCTGCCACACCAAAACTCCTTAAAGATGGAGGCTGTCACGTTAATGTCTGTTTCCTGTACAGTGCTTCAGAGCTCTGCAAAATAAATGATTTTTGAGCAAAATGTACAAAAAACATTCTTCCCCCAAACATAAATACCTCTTTGAAAAAGAAAAACTCACTATGCTATAATATGGTTTCCTGAGATTATATCATGTATCTACTTTGTCCTTAAGATTCTGTGCCAGTCACAAATCTTCTGTTCATTTTATTTTTGAACTGGGTTCTATAAACACAGAGGAGACAAATACATGTAGTAAGAGCTAAAATCCTATAAGAGATGAGTAAAGAAAGTCAACATGATAGAGCAGAAAACCCAGATCCAGAGCCTAGCTCAAACCCAACTAAATGTGTAATCTGGAAAAATTATTTAATCTCTCTTTAACTCAAGCCTTCATCTTTCAAATGGGCAAATAATTACTACCTTTCAGAATATTATAAAAGCTACAAAATGTCTGAGAGAGTGAGTGCTCAAAATAATCATATGTAAGTACTATTATATACACAGCATTTTGAGAATATATTGGGGGCATTAGGAAAGAATCTATGGGGAAGGAAAGTTGAGTGGGTCCCTGAAGTAAGCAATGGGATGGGAGAAAGTGAGAAGGTTAAATTTTTTAACAAGTGTACCAAGTATAAGTCCTTCAAAGGTGTGTATCCTTGGAGAGCCACAGTGATCTGTGGGCTAGGTATGTGTGATATATAGGAAGGAGGACACTTAAGCTGAAGAGTTAGGGAATGGACAATAAAGTGTCATATTTCACACTTGAGAGATTGAATTTCATCTTTTGGATAAAGAGGAGCTCCTTTTAGTCTTTCAGCAGAAAAATACCAACCCCCCAAAAAACCTTGGCTTTTACAGATGACTATTTTATTCAGTGACTATTAAATACCATATGACAGGTATAAGAGAGGCACAGGACAAGGAACAATCTCCTTTGTATGGAAAGATGTTCTATAAGACAGGAAAGCAGTTTGTTAAAAAGCCTCGTTGAGAGTCAGGAATGAAAGAGGTGAAACTGAACTGATGAGAAGGCAGTGCAGATGGAAGGAGATAATGAAAGGAGCAGAAAGATATTTAGGAGACACAATTGACTGGATTTGCAGGTGAGCAAATGAATATTACAAGCAAAGGAAAAGCAATCTAGGACTATTCCAGATTTCTGGGCTGATAGTCTAGTAAATGTTACTTATTGAAAGTGCAGGAAAGTTGGTTTTAAGAGAGACACAAACCATACATATGTATATATATTTCAAGATTTAATGAAAATAATAACTTTTACTGTATATATATATATATATATATATATATATATATATATATATATATAATTTTTTTGAAATGGGGTCTTTCTGTTCTCCAGGTTGGTCTTAAACTCCTGGAATCAGGTAATCTTCCTGCCTCTGTCTCAGTGTAGTGGGGACTACAGACATGTGCCACTGACCCTGCTATTATACTAATCTTTTTAATATTCTATATCAGGGGCTGGCCTACTATATGCTTACTGGGAAAATCTTGCCAATTTCCTATGTTGGGAAAGTTTTATTGGAATGTAGCCATGTTCATTTATTTATATATCATCTGAGGCTGCTTTCACACGACAATGACATAGTTGAATAGTTATAACAAATTCAGTTTCAACTCAACTCAGTGATCCATGAGCCCCAAATATTTGTTATCTGAGCCTTCATAGAAAATGTTTGCTGTCCTGCTCTATGTCACTAAATGGGAAGTGTGCGTAAAACTTTTGTGATGCATAAAAGGATCAATAGCTGTTTCACAGCAAAGCAACTCCAGATTGAATTGAGGTGAACTATTTTTTTCCTGAACCACTATTTTCATTTTAAAAAATGTTTGACAGACTTCAAACTATAGTGATTCAGACTTAGAACAGAGTGGGAGATATTTTTTCAAAGATTAAAAAAAAAGTGAGCTTGTGACTTCAAAGAAAATGACAGTACTAGTTATCAATGACAAAATTTAATCTTTCAAACAAGCATCAAAATTTTAAACAACTCTCCCACAGCAAGCTTGACATATTTCCTGTTTTCAGAAAATCTTTTGATATTATTGGTGACATTAATTTCATTTATCAATAATTATGTAATGAAATGTGTAAACGTTTGAAAGATATGAATAACTCAATAAACTAATATTTTCCAATGACTAGTGAATAATGTTACAAAATAATGCATGGGTAAAAGATCCATTCAAAGTACAAGACAGACCAACAGACTTTAATATGACAGAATACAAAATGATCACAGATGTGGTTCATATTCAACAATGCAACTTCTTTTTAAGAAACTGTCTCTTGGACAGTTGTGTAGTACCAAAGAAGAATATACAAAAATTTCTGAAAAGGCTATTTAGATAGTTCTATTTCCAACCACATATGTCTGTAAGGCCAAATTTTATTCCTATATTCAAATGAAATAATACATTCCAGCAAATTGAATATAGGAATAGAGAAACAGTCTTCTATTGAGAAAGACACTGAGGAGACTTGTGAAATTATAAAACAATACCACCATTCTCACTAATTTTCTTCATTTGGAAAATAATGATTTCCCCTAAAAGTATAATTTGTGTTAACATGTCAATAGGTTTATTACTGTCATTTAAAAGTGAATATTTTAAAACTTTCCCAGTTTTAGTTTCTAATAAAGTAAATATCTGACATAAGCAAAAGCACTCAATATATAAACAAAAGTTCCTCAATAACTTAAGAGCATAAAAGAGTCTTGAAATCACTTTAGAACTGCTATTTTCATATGTACCTAGAAAGAGAACTGTTCAATAGTGGGGCATGCACACATTTAACTTGAAAATGTTTTTTCATTGTAATGACATCAAATTATGGTCTTACTAGTAGATTATGTATGTTTCTACTGCTCCACTTCTTCACCACCACCACCACCACCACCAACAACAACAACAAAAAAAACTGGTTTCCATTTAAAGAATTTTTTAAAAATTAAATGAAAGCAAAATATAGCTATAAAATTCAGAAAAAAATATTCTTGAAATCCAAGAGATTTTAAATGCTTCTTGTCATATTTGAGTCCTCAGAATTAAAAGTTTTAAACTTAGGAAGACATAGCTGGTATCTTTTTGGTAGTTTGAAAAACAGCTTTACTGAAGTATAGTTTACCAAAAAAAGCCCTACACATATTATAATGTATACTATTGGATAAAATTTAGAAAAATGCATTCATAAAATTTTCACAAAAAAATAAATAAATGAACCTAAGTCAACCCTCATGGTTTCTTCATGCCCATTTAACATTCTTTCTTCCCCCTCCTTACTCCCTTCCCTACTGCCCCTTGGCAACCACCAATTTAATTTCAGTCAATATAAATTAGTTTACATTTTCTAAATTTTATATAAAGAGAATCAAACTATTCTTTGGTGGGGAAAAGGTCTAGATTCCTGTGGTCAGAAATATTATCTGGAGATTCACTCATCTTGTTACCTGTATCAATAGCTCAGACCCTTTTTATTGCTGAGATATATTTCCATAACACAAACATACCAAAATTGTTTCCTTATTTACCTGCTAATGAAATTTGAGGGTAATTCCAGTGCTATTACATAAAGTTGTTATGAGTATTTATACACAATTACTCATAAAATAAATGGATATAAGCTTTCATTTCCCTGGGGTAATTGCCTAGGAGTAGACTAGTTGAGTAATTTTTGATATTTGAGAAACTACTTCCAAAACATTTCTATCATGTTACATTCCCAGCAGTGTATGAATGTTCCAGTTGTTGTACATCCTTGCCAAGTTTGGATATGGTCTTTTTAATTTGGTTTGCCATTCTAACAGGTGTGGTATGCATCTCATGGTGGCTTTTCTTTGCATTTCCCTAATGACTAATGATGTTATTTAATACACCTTTGTTTAGTTTTATTCAGTTGTTCTGGGCAGGAGTGTATATACTGACCCTCCTTGTTGTACCATCTTGCCACAAATTATGCATCTCTCTTTTGGGAGATTTTAAGCAACTGAAAATTTATCTTAGAAAACCTCTTTGAGGTAAGATAACTCATTCACAAGAACATGAAAGAAATAGTTGTAGTGGGAAAATAACTTTTAGTCATTGTAAACAATTGTTCACTAAAATAAAAAATAGCAACTAATCTAAATAGTGCTCCAATCTGTGGCTACTTATATCTTTTAGATTAGATAGGCCTTGTTAGAGGGCCTTCATTGCCTCTTGTTTGGACTGCTCTATGATCTCTTCTCTGGATCACCTCCAGCACAATTAGATATATTTGTGGCAAATTAACTACCCAAGAGAAATCTTCTGAGCCCGGTGCAGTGGTGCACGCCTGTAATACAGGCTAGGGAGGCTGAGGCAGGAGGATGGCGAGTTCAACGCTAGCCTCAGCAAAAGTGAGGTGCTAAGTAACTCAGTGAGACTCTGTCTCAAAATACAAAAAACAGGGCTGGGGATGTGCCTCAGTGGTCTTGTGTCCCTGAGCAATCCCCAAGTACCCTCCACACACACAAAAAAAGGGAAAAGAGTAATTCTGTCCATTGAATTAAATATGAATAATTCAGGTTTATACTTTATACCTTAAAACTTGAGCAAAAGATATTTAATTAAAGTATAAGTTTAAGTATAGGGTTTCTATCTTATACTTTATCTTGAGGATAAGGCCTTTCATTAGAAGATTCAACTACCTTCTTGATATCTTCTCTGCCATAAATTACAATACCTTTTTGTGCTGTTCTCATTTCCTAGAATGTTTCTGCTATCACCCTACTGAGGTTTTATGTCCCAGGGTCAATCTCAAATAGTTAAATTTCCTTTAATAATTCTTACCATGGAGTCTTTTCTGATAGATATTGCCTTCAAATGGAAGAGAGACTTCAATCTTCTCTTCCAGGCAGCCTAGGAAGCAAGTTCACAGCCTGACTCTGCTACTTAAGTTAGCTGGATCATTCTGTGGCTCTATTTATGCACTTAGCAATGAGGATGACATTAACTACCTTACAGAATAGACAATGTCATTTATGCTAATTCTTACCTTATATACCACTGTTGTAGTCCTTATTACACAGAATTATAGTAATTAGTTTATATGTCTCTCCTCCACTAGAGCTATAGGTTCTAAAGGTAGGAATGAAGTCATATCTATATCTTTGGATCCTTGAAACCTAACACAGGCCTTGATGTATATAACTGACATATATAAAACACAATAATTCGAGATGGTTATAACTGGCTTATTATCTGTCTCAATCTAAAATAATTTAAAAATTAATGGTAGGTATTAGAAGAAATTTTCCTTTAATATTTCTTACCAGATATAATTGAATCAAAAATTAGGATTAGTTACTCTCTGTTTCATTGTTATATATACTTTTGTCAGCAGCCTAAATTTAGAAAGGTATCCTCTATTACATCTAAAAATCTCAGTCCTAAGTTTAATTATATGATTTATAAAGCTCTACTGGGACAAGTTCCCTTTGACTGAATGCCAGAAAGAAGAACAAAGATTGGCCATTCTTTTAGCATAATATCATTGTCTAACTCTGAGCTTCCACAAAAAGAAAATAAGAAGCTATACAACAAAGTCCAGTGACAGACTAATATACAATTTTATCACATAGTAGCAGCTCACACTATGTGTCACATGAACTAATATATATGCAAAATTATACACTAGTTATTTTAAATTTATTTTTCCTTTCCCTCTGTCCTTTCCTCCATCCCTCCATTATAGAATAATTTTTACATCCCCCTCATAATTCATTGCTGAATTCTCAGCCCCAATGTAACAGTATGAGGAAGGGTCCTTTGGAAGGTGATTAGGTCATAAGGGTGAAGCTCCCAGGAAAGGAATTAGTGCCCTTCTAAAATGGACCTGAGAGAGTTCCTTAGTTCTTTGTGCTACATGGGGACACAATGAGAAGTCAGAAGTCTGTGATCTAGAAGACCCTCACCAGAGCCTGGCCATGCTAGACTTCCAATCTCTAGAACTATAAGAAATAAATTTCTGCTGTTTTTTTTTTTTATTATAAAAACAAAAACTACTACCCACCCTCCCTTACTTCTTGGCTATCTCTTGTTAGTTGAGAAGCTTAAACCTACAAACACTTGTAAACAGAAACAAATTCTTTCAATTTGGACAATACAAAAAAAAAGTGATGTGGATGATTCAGAAGTTTTTCTTGTCAGCCTTAGTACAAATGACAGACGTGAATGTTATCTCACCAATAGCTATTTCTTTCCCTCTTCTGCATCAGAAGAATCCTGTCCCTGTCTATGCCCTACCTGTTAGAAAGCTAACATGTCACTTCGGGGCAATCCTGGCTTCCTCCTAGATAGAAGTATGAGCAGCAGTCTGCTGGGGTCACTTGGGAAAAAGCTTTCCTTTGTAATACAGAGATGCATGAAAACTGAATACATCTCCATTCCCTCACAAGGCTATAGCTGTGTATGTGTGTGAGAGCATGACCACCTCAGGATAGGAGGCCAGACTTCACCAATTAGCTGAAGTAGCAGAGAGAAAACATGGAAAACACCTGGGTCTGCATGATACTGGTGGGCTCCACCTTCAGACTTACTGTTAAGGAAGATAGCAAATCATGTTAAGCCCTTAGTTTGAACACTCTGTTACATATAGCCAAATACCTGCTAATAGATAGAAACTGAAACATGACATAGCAAAACAAAAGAACCAGGCCCATGACTTCTAAGGTATCTTCCAATTCTAACACCTTTTGTCTATCTTGCTGCTCCTTAATATCTCCAGGCATCTGGGGTTACTTGCTCAGAAGTTTAGCTTCAGTGAGTTGATTACAGGAACTAGATAGAGGGTACAATGGAAAGTATTATATTTTAGGAAAGAGTGAAGGACTACTTTATTCTCATGGAGAAAGAGCACCTGATAATGTGACAAGAATTTATATGGTGTAAATCTTGCATCCAGAAGTTCTGAGGTAAGATGGGGAAGACTGAGAAGAAAGAGACCCTGAAGAAGGGGGCTGGGCCTCCCATTCACTTCCCAAAAGAAGAGAGGGTGAGAAGTTCTGGGAGAACTGGGGCACATCTTGGAGAGGTTAAGGGTTCTCCATAAAATGAAATTATCCAGTGGGGGCTTGCAGGGAGTGACACCTAAAGAGGACATGCTGACAGCTACACAAATGAGAGCAAAGGAAAGGACAGCAAGAGCAAAAGAAGATGGCCCTGAAGTGTAGGTGACAGGAAGGAAAAGGGCAAGAAATAAAAGAATAGACACTAAGCTCAGAGAGGGAAAGGAAAAGCATCTTGTAAATGTGCCAACACGATGGCTTTTATTTGCATAACATTTTTCTTTAACTAGAAAGGTATGAAATGGGAGCTTTTAAAATTTTGCTTAACTTAATACAACTGAATAATTTATTTGTATTTTTATATTACTGCACGTGATCTTCCATGAAACTTAGTTTCTAGAGTATTTGAGTAACTTCTTTCATCTCAAAGGAACAAATATATATATTCTATAATTTTTGTAGTCCTTTGTAAAAATATATACAGAAAAAATCCCTGTTATGCTATTTATTCTCTGATAGGATTTTGGCACATTAAAAATTAGGAGATGTAATATATAGCACAGTTATCTAGTTAAGATTTGGAAGTCAGGCCAGACCTACTTTAATTATTTTCTATTAGTTAATAACTGTGTGACCTTGAGCAAAGCTGTCTCTTTGAGCCTCCATTTTGTCATTATTATGATGGGTATAATAAAAGCACCTATCTGGATAAGACAAGCAAAGTATCCAGCACAGGCCCTGATATCTTATAAGGAGTGTGTGTGTGTGTGTGTGTGTGTGTGTGTGTGTAGCAAAAACATACAATTATAATCAGTCACCTTTGGCTACCTATACTGAAAAGGACTTGGCATACTTTGTTAATTAATTCAATTGATTCATTTATTAATAAATAACTACAGTGTTCCCGGCACTGTTTTATTAGCTAGAGATAGAGCAAGGAACAGAACAGACATGGGTCTGCCTTCAAGGAGCTCACATTCTCTAAGGGAGAGGACATAGAGAAACTAGATATACAACATCAGGCAGAGATGAGAAGCCTAATGAAAAATAAAGAAAATAACAGGGTGGGTGAATAATACAAAGACAGGCAGATACAGATTGTTGGTATTATTTCAGATAGGGTGACCAGAAAAGGCCTCTTGGAGGAAATGACAGTCAAAGAGACCAAAATTCAGGGTCAATCAATCATCATGGGAAGGACTGTTACAAGCAGGGGAAACAGTAAATGCAAAGGCCTGGAGATGAAGACACACCTGACAGGTTCAAGACAAAGCAAGAAAACCAGTGTAACGGGAGAGAGTTGCCAAATAGAGATATGGTCAGGTTCCTGATAGCTCAGTGTGTCACAGATCACAGGAAAGATTTACTATTCCACTCAAAACATTTTGAGAAGTTGCTGGAACCTTTAGATCAGGGGAGTGATGCAACCCAGTTTATATTTTGAAGAATTGTTGTGGCAACTCTAAGGAGCACAGACTCTGTGAGGAGAATGGAGTTAAAGAAACAAAGCAGGTGATTTCAATAGTTCAGGGGAGAGGGGAGGATGGGCTTGTCCCAGTGCAGCAATAGTAGAAAACAAAAGGTAGGACTGCAGATATTCCAAACGTTGAGCCAAGAGGAATAGCCGATAGATTGGATGGGTGGGTGGGAAGTTTGGGGACAGGTATAAGGTACTGAGAGGAATCAAGAATGATGAGCTTGTAGCACTTGAACAGCTGGATGAATTGCCTTCTGCACCATCTCTGGAAAAAAGAAAGAGAAGTGCAGAGACGCGGCATGTGCCTGTACTTGGTTTCTCTTTCCATCAACTTCTGCTGTCACTCTCTTTGACCTTACTTGAGAGGCATCTCCATGCTCTGTCCTGATCATGTTTGAGCTACATCCAATGGCAAGTTCACTGTCAACACAGCACATGAAAGCAAAGTTTCAGAGTCCATCCGTTGTTTAAGAAGCACTGGCAAACTGTACCCCCAAATGTTCTAAACATGGTCCAATTTGAGCTTCAGGCATCAGCAACTTCACAAAATAAACATTATGCATTATTGAGCATGACTCCAGAATGCAGCCCCATGACTTAGCTCCAAATATCCCAACTGCCCACATGAGTTGAAAACCAGGGTCACATACTACTATGCCTTTGGAGTGGTGCAGTGGGGTAGAGGAAAGAAAGTAGCCCTTGTGCCAAGTACTGCCAGTCCCTGGGATTACAGAAAATTTTTACCAACAAAAATTGGAACATTATGTTTTTGTCCTTCAGGATTTGTATATAGCTACTTGTAGGATTAACAATGTGACCCTAAACAAATTATAGGACCTTCTGCCCTAGTCTTCATTATGGGGTAGAACTAATTACATATGCTCACCAGCCTTAATACTAACATTGCTTTTATAGCTCATCTTCTTCTGAGTGTTTTCTTAAAAATTATTATGGGTTTCTCAAATGAATTCTGTGCTTTTAGAAGTAGACAACAATTTATATGAACAGAACTTTAAAACAATAAGTAAAGCCAGCATGGTGATACACACCTGTAATCCCAGCTACTTGGGAGGCTGAAGCAGGAAGATTGCAAGTTAGAGGCCAGCACGAGAAACTCTGGGAGAACTTATTTCAAAATCAAATTTAGAAAGGGCTGGAGAGGTAGCTCAGTGGTAAAGCACCATGGGTTCAACCCCAGTACAAAAATATATACCTATAATTTTAAAAAAGTTGACAGCACTGTAGAGGTAAGAGATGGCCCTTTATAAAAGACCACTGAAACAGAAGATCTTGATGTACTGGGCAATCCTCAAAGAATCTCAAGCCAATTCTCTCAGCTGGCAGCAAGTGCTGGAAGGATGGCCTTTGCTGACTCGGTTGCTAGGGAGATTTTAAAAGATACATGCAGCTTGGGTTTCTTATTTCCTGCTACTGCCACAAGATGATCAACTACCTATGTCTAGTCTTCAAGTGTGTCAGGTAAATTAAAGCATGACCTATTTACATGATGGCCTTAAGGTTTGGTTTCTCTTTCACATAACCTTGGGCTAAAAAAAAGCTTTTTAAGAGGTTGTCTTTAAGTTATCACCAAAACAGTATTTTGGGGGAGTCTCTAAAGAAGACTTTACCATGTTGATAAATTTGCCATATCCTAGCACTGAGTAGCCCTGCATGTCTTTTAAAACATCAAACCCACATTCTCCATGCTTCAACCATAGCCCATCACTTCCTACTCTATCCTCAGAAAAGAAGAGCTATTTCATCCTCAGTTAACTCGTTATGTTCATCACTTCCTGTAGAGCGCTCTGGAGCCATAAGGAAAGGCAGTGCCTTAGAGATAGGACACAAACAGCAGAAACAAGGCATCGGGTTTCTGTTCCAATCAAGCTTCCTACCCACATATGTGAAACTTGTGTTTCCTAAAAATAAATAGTATTCAGAAATGGCAACTGCTGCTGCAAGCATCTGGGATTTTTCTTCTTTGCTGTCTCTAGAACCTTATCTGGAAGGTGTCTCCAGAATTTTCTTCCATTTTTCATTCCAAGTCTCATGCAGGACTGAATCTTGCCTACCACATTCCATTCCTTCTTCTCCCTTAGGTGAGAATCTTTGGCAGCATCTCCCAACATTAAATCTCTCTGACCTTACCCAAAGCCTTACTGTTTTTAATTCTTCAAAGCCCTCATCTTACTTCCTAGGAGGAAACATTCAAAAAAGACCTGAGTCTATTTTCTTTCTGAAATATCAAGAAATAGAGCTTTAGCTCTGAAAACATATTTATTCTTTAATGTAGGATTTAAGTAAAAAGAGAAACAAAATATCCATTGAAAAGAAAAAAAATAATTTAAGGGTTCTCTCCATTTATACCCTTAGTTACCAGGAAACAAGGAAAACTAGAAAAAATGTTTTATATTTCAGTAGAAACACTGAAGAGAAGTTGTTGAGACCACTTAATGATGTGGGAGAAAAGAAGTAAAGACTGGTTAAAAATTCAAAACAGATGGTGGATGGTAGCAGCAGAAAAGTTAAGAGAAGGTCAGCCCCTGAGGCCCTATCTCTTTCTGTAGAAAGGCCCTGTACAGCTGAGAGCATCCACCAACCAAGTCATTCCACACTTATCTATCCAGCAGGTAAAAAAATCCTAGTTTCTCTATAGTTTGCAGAGCAAGGTCAGGGAAGATCTTTTTGGTATCTCCAAAGAGAACACTGTTTTCAATCCTTAAAATGTTCTAACAACAATTAGTTTCTGTAGTATTTCAGGTACAATAGGATTAATACAGGCTGTGGTGAGATACCTGAAGAACTTAAATACTAATCAGGACATTGTTCTAGACAGTCTTGGACTCCCCACAGTCTGGCCAGGTTGCTCCTGCCACCACTGCCAGGCCCTGCTCTTCATGAAAGGACAGCACTGGTGGCCAGGTGCACAAGTAACAGCACCTCATGCATCTGAGCCCTGAGAGGAAGAAGACACTGAGGAGGAAACCAAAAAATTAGGATGAAAGAAAGCTCAAAAGAGTGAGATGGAACAAGTAGTAGATTTGGAAAAAGAGATTTTTCTTTTCTAGAAAATCAGGTTTTAAGAGAGAAAATTCATGGCCTTGTAGCTGAGAACCAAAGGTTAAGACAGCACTTGGGG
This sequence comes from Urocitellus parryii, assembly GCF_045843805.1. Classification (NCBI taxonomy): domain Eukaryota; kingdom Metazoa; phylum Chordata; class Mammalia; order Rodentia; family Sciuridae; genus Urocitellus; species Urocitellus parryii. The sequence goes on along the minus strand of NC_135538.1, from coordinate 75,096,287 downwards.
ATGCAGGCTCTTGATATGGAAGAGCAAGTAGAGGTGGAGGCCAATAGGAATGGAGTGGGACCAAGTCTGGGTCTCACCCTTGGACTATGTGCACCTTTGCAGCAGCTGCAGGCCTAGTTGCCCGCTCCAGAACATCTCCCCATGGATTCTGATGGCATTGACTCTTCAGATCCTGAGTCTGATATTCTCTGGGGGATCCTGGACATCTTGGTCTGAGTTCTTCAAGTGTCCCTTCTCAGGGTCTACCAGCCTGGAGAAGTTCACTGAGGTCTACCCAGAAGAACCCAATTCCTTACTATCCTTTTCTGTCAAGGAGGATGTCATCAGCCAAGCTGGAAGTCATTAATAAGCAAATCCATTTTGACTATGTGTATCCCCTCTGAGACACAGAGACACACTACTGGGGTAATAAAAATTGAAGAAGCACCTCTCCCTCAAAGAATGACCACCCTGAATTCATTCTCAGTGAGGAAAGAAACTGTAGAAGATGACTTCATTCCAGAGCTGGGTATCTCAAGTCTACTTTCATCCAGCCACTGCCTGAGCCATCTTCCTGCCTGCTAGATGCTTACAGTGACTGGATATGAGGGCTCCCTTTCCCCCTTAAGTGACAGTCCTCTCTGCTTGGGAAGTGTCTTGGAGGACACTTTTGCCAATGAACTCTTTCCCCAGCTGATTAGTGTCTGAAGAGCTTCCCAATACTGTTGCTTCCTTGGTTATCACACTGCCTGGAGGCTAGCAGAAAAGCTTACCCATGAGTTATTCAAAAAGCCAAAGTAGCAAGTGTATAGTTCAAGAGGATTCCTCTAGAATATTTGTCTGTTTAAATCTCATCGATGATCCCAAGTGTTGTCTTTTGACACCAATGGTCCATGGCATTCAGATACATCATTATAATTCTGAACTATAGCTTTTGAGATCATACTTTTACCTTAAAGGCAGGAGTGTGCCCTTATGTAAAGGTCATTAAACAAGCATCTCAAAGTAAACATGGAGATTATGATGGCCTTTTGTCCTTTCTTTTTCCCTCTTCCTGGCATTCTAGCCTTGCCTCTGTTTTAGGTCTTTAGTATGCTTCTGCAAATAGGGAGAACACTACCGCATGGGATTCCTTTCCCCTCATGTACGGTTCAAGAAAAGATCTTGTAAAGTGATAAAAATTTACAATCTAAATACTTGATGGACTCTATTCCTGCTAGAGTGGCTTTTGGAATGTACTTCTCCATTTATCTAAAACTCCCTATGCAATTTAAAAATGCAGTACAGAAAAAAAAGAACATTCTTCTGAAGGAACAGTGTTCTTAGAAAGCACTTTCTAAGATTGAAAAAGCTTCAGTGTTCATGATGCGCAACAAAGTTATATATTACCCATGTCTACTTATATTCTTTCTAAAACATTAAGCTAAATCAAAATATAGTTACATTTCTATAGTACAGATAATGCTTCATTTACTCAAGTTTTAACAGCTCTTTATTAAACATCTCAGTGTCTTTTTACAGCTCTCAGATTTAACTCAAATATATTTATAAAGTCTTTCAACTCACACAGCTAACTTATGTCAAAGAGACAGCTGAACTTCTCTCAATAAAATCTAAAAATGTAGGGCTAAAAGTTCATCATAGTACAATTTCCCTTTGCCCATTCATACCTATACCAATATCTGTGCCTGAAACTTTACCCATATTAGTATCTTTAACCCCTTTAGTAGACACACCTACTATACAATTCAAAAGGTAAGGTTTTAAAATTTCAAACTTTCTGTGTAGATACTTCTCTCCTATCCTATTTAATAACCTCTGATCTTTTCATTTTCCTTTATTAAAATGGAAGAAAAAATGGCAGTGTTACATTCCGCCAAAAACTCTAGTGATCCAACTCTTCTTTAAAACTATCCATGTCTAAGTGCTCTGAGCATGCTCACTGGACAAGGAGCTTCACAAATATAGGATATTTTGGCAATTAGTTTTGCTCTAGTTCCTCCAAACTTAATTCTCATCTCTCTTCCTATCTCCTTATTAACTTCTCATGCTCACAACTAAGAAGTATGATATAAAACTTCAAAGGTATTTTCTTAAATCCTCCAGTGCTTAGTCTAGAACAGGATTCTTAGCCTTGATACTATTGACATTTTGGGCCAGATAAGTCTTGATTGTGTGTGTATGTGTGTGTGTAGCTGGGGGTGGGGTGGATGGGTGGCAGTGGTGGTGATGTTCTGTGCATTGTAGATATTTAGCAGAACCCCTGGAATTTACCACAAGAGGCCATTAGTGCCCTCCTTCTGCCAGTCAAGACAATAAAAAATATCTCCAGACAATGTCAAATATTTCCTGATAGAACATTTGACCGTGAGAATTTCATATCTAGAGTAAAAGTTAGGAAATCTCATGGCCTGAAACTAGGTTGGAGTAGTACCCCAAGAGAGCTACGACCAGTGTTTAGGATATTTTGGCAATTAGTTTTGCTCTAGTTCCTCCAAACTTAATTCTCGTCTTTTAACTAATGTTAAAAGAACATTAGTCAACACTGGACACAATATCTTGCACAGAAGATGATCAATTCCCCCATCTAGTCTATAATGAAGAATGGTGGCAGAAATCCAGGACTCAAAAAACAGCTGAGATAATAGAGTTTAAATTTGAAACTCTCTGGGTCACAGAGATCCATTGTCAGGTAACAGAAGTGAGAGCAACAAGCACATAGCAATGTTCTTTTAAGTTACAGGGCAATACAAGTTGCCAGGCATTTTCCTCACATTCTCTGGACCATCCTTGCATTTGGTGACATGATAAGTCCACTCTTTCTTCCTCAACCATAGAAAAGGAAAAGTCCTCACCTCCTTCCCATACCTTCTTTTAGGCTCTAATTCCCCCAGGTCTTTCTTTCTATCCTTTTTCTTACTCTTTTTATATTCTTTATTATTTTTAAAATACCATTTCCCTGTGTCTTCAAAATATGTTCAAAATAGCCCCTTTTTGAGGGAAAAGAAACATAAAAGTCCTCTCTTGACCCCATGTCAAACTGTAGATCTATAAATTCATACTTTCTTCATTTCTTCTTGGGAACCCACTGTAACCCAATCGTCCCTGTCATCCTACTGCATCTGTCCCAGGGTCATCAGAGTCCTGAACCTGCCAAAGCTGACGGGCACTCTCTGGTCTCCTCCCAACTCCATTTTGTATCATTGAATAGTACTGACCTAGACCTCCCATGTTCATGGACTGGAAAAATTAATATTGTTCATACTAACCAAAGGGATTTACAGATTCAATCCCCATCAAAATACCACTATTTTTTTTTACAGAACTAGAAAAAAAAATCCTAAATTCATATGGAAGCTCAAAGACCTCAAATAACCAATGAGATCTTGAGCAAAAAGAAAACTGAAGGCATCACAATACTTGATTTCAAGACATAATACTGACCCATAAGAACCAAAACAGTATGGTATTGGCATAAAAATAAATGCATGGACCAATGAAACAGAATAAGGACACCAGAATTAAATCCATGCAAACACAGCCAACTAATTCTCAATAAAGGCATCAAAAACATACATTGGAGAAAGGACAGCCTCTTCAATAAATAGCACTGGGAAAAATGAATGTCCATAGACAGAAGATTGAAGCTTGGTCCTTTTATCTGACCCTGTACAAAAGTCAAGTCAAATTTGATTAAAGACTTAAATGTAAAATCTAAAACTACAAAGGGAAAATGCTTCAAGATAATGATTTTCTGGATAGGACCCCCAAGGCATAGGAAACAAAAGCAAAAATTGATAAATGGGATTATGTCAAACTAAAAAGCTTCTGTACAGCAAAAGAAACAATGCATAGCGTTAAGAGATAACCTATAGAACGGGAGAAAACATTCACCAGTTATTCATCTGACAAAGGTTAATATATAAGAATATATAAGGAGCTCAAAAATTCAACAAAAAAGTATTCCAATTAAAAATGGACAAATAATCTGAACAAACACTTCTCAAAAGAAGAAATATAAATGACTAACAAATATGTGAAAAAATTGGTCAATATCATTAGCCATCAGTGAAATGCAAATCAGAACTGCAATGAGATAATCTTTCACCCTACTCAGAATGGCTATAATAAATGATAAAACAGCAAATGCTGACTTAGTTTTTAAAGTCATATTTCCTGGGTTTGGGGAGCCAGACTTTTCTGGCCTCTTATCTCTGCCTTTCCTGTTCAGTGTACATTACTGACCCTTCTTTTTCTTCCAATCCCTTAAACATTGGTGTCACAAGATGACTTCCCCAGTCCTCCTCTTTTCTGTGTCAAGATTTTTATAAAGCAATCTCATCCATGCCTATACTTCTTCTAGACCTGAATAATCTAATATGGATCAGCAAGACAAAAGTGGAAATCGTCCCAGGCTCTTCAAACCTACCTTGTGTAGCTCAGGTAATGGTACTGCTGCCCACAAAGGCACTTTGGTGTTTTAGCGCTGCATCATCCTCATCTTCTTTCTTGTTCTCCATCTTCAGTGAACCAGCCTCGTACACATCCTGCCTCCTACATAGCTCTAAAACTATTTCTCCATCTATTTTAATGTTCTTACTATCTTCTACTCGATTCACAATTGCTCAATAACTCTTTTGCCATTTTTAATCAGCTCCTAAAAGTATAGTTCTAAACAAAGATGTGATCATGTTATTCTACTGAGAACATGAATAGTTGCATATAATACAGTCCTTCTCAACCTGAGTTCCCTACTACCCTAAAGCAGACATTATATATAACCAATTGATTTCTCTTTCATGCTTTTGGACTAGTTACATACTATCACTGGGAAAATTGAGAAAGTAGTTGCTCAAATCTTGTTCTGTTTTATGGTTCAAATAAGGAAACAGGTTGAGAAAGTCTGACAAGGCCTCCTGCTAGCTTTTCATACACAGCTGCCTCTAAGCAGAACCACACATGCTATTTCACACCTGTATGTCTCTGAACATGCTGTTGCCCTGACCTGGCATTCTCTTCTTCCATCCCTCTACCTGAAGGCTCCCATTCATTCTGGATGCTCAGACAATACTTCCTTTGAGCTTCCTTGGACCTTGCCAAACACATGGCACTCTGTACCCTTAGAATTCATCTCACAATATCCAGCAGGTTTGTTAACATATCTTTGCACTTTATTAGACCATGAGCTCTGCTTTTCCAGCATAATTCCTGAAATGTGTAGTGAATATGGAAAACTTTGTTGTTGTACTGAGGATTGAATCCAGGGAATCTTTACCACTCAGCGGAATACTAGTCCTTTTAAATTTTATTTTGAGACAAAGTCTTGCTAAGTTGGTTAGGGCTTTGCTAAATTGCTGAGGCCAGCCTCGAACTTGCAATCCTCCTGTCTCATCTTCCTCAGTTGTTGGGATTACAGGCATGTGCCACCATGCCCAGCTTAAAAAACCTTTTTTGAGAGAACTAGAATAAATGTTCCTTTCCTCCTTATTTTAAAAACCTGCAATAGTTATTCAATTGTTTTCAAAAAATGAGAAACAATTTAATATCACACTGAAAGTAATCAGAGTTACAGGAAAGCCTATAATCCATCCCAACTCACCTCCACCCCCACTCCTGGGCAATGACTCTCTTTTTCAAAAGAACAGATGGAGAGAGAAAACCATGACAATTATTCTTAAGATGAGTTACAACAAGATCTATGTCTATTTCCCAGAAGTTAACAAACATGTGGCGAAAAAAGGAGGGGGGTGATGACATGTAATATCTGCATAGAACTTGTAAAAACTCTCTTTAAAGATCCATCGCCGTTGCTAATCTGCATTCCTGTTAGAAAAAGAAGCAAAGCTCGTCCCTCGGGTCCAGACAAGGCAAGAGTTATAATGGGTGCCACACTTAGCTTCAAATAAGGTTATTATAATAGGGGCCAGAACATACCCCACGTTAACTCGGATGCCAGTTGTTGGCTGGGGAACACTCTTCCATGCCATACAGGGATCCCCACCAGCATGGGGGTACAGGGCCTTTTCTGCACTGGAACACTATTTCTGACAGACAACCAGAAACAGTAGGAACAATGCCTACTGTGTTGCTTGGCACAGACTAAGAGACAGAATCAAGGGAATCATAAACTCATTGATTTTCCTTGCCAGAAAACATCTATCTCATTGTTATTAAAAAGAATTGAAGCAAGAACCAACACAAAAATGGGGTATCCCTAATTTTAGCAGGTCTCAAGACCATCACACACTAATTCATTCCTTCTTTAACATTCAGTGGTGCTAAACTAGACTTAGAACCTTTTCATTTGACTCTTTCCTTTTATCCATGTTGACACCACACTGTTATGAACTTCTTCATGTCTTCAACTCGAGCCTTACTTCACAATTTCCCTACAACCACCACCTCCCAGTTCCTAAGCATCTGTGTGTGAACTGCTGGGAGTCCCATCAAGTGCCTTGCCATCCCTCCAGTCCTCTCTGCATTTGACCAAACCAAGGTTCTCAAAACATCTGTTCAAACTAATTGCACTCTTACTCTAAATAACTTCAGGAAAGTTTTTTTTTTCCTTTTAATATAGTACTTAATTTGGTTACTATGTTTATTGCTTACTGACTCTTCTACCCCTACCTCAAATGTAAGTTCCACAAGGAAAGCATTTTACCATTTGCTCACTGATATAGCTTAAGCACACAGCAGATGCATTAAACATTTGCTGTGAACCTGGAATGCATGCAGTTGCCTCAATTCTATTCTTCCTTTACGTCATACAGTCAACCCTGATTTTTTTCCTCATATCTTTTACTTGAGTTCTTCTTGTACCAGCCTGCAAAACAGATGATATTAGATGAAGTCTCTCAGGGAAAGGATGTTGGCTAACTACTTTAAGCAATATTTTGATGACATTCAGTACTCTTATGAATAAACTGGTCCTATTTATGTAATTCATAAAATTTGCTACTTAGTTTCTTCCCCAAGTTATTGGCCACAGAAGTATTTAACAAATAACAGAGGGTAGAGTGTAATGAGTTTTGCCAGAGTTTAAATATTAAAGAAGAGTCTCCTTTGTTCAAAGCAGTGACAAAGCTTAGTGCTTTAAAATGTGGCTAGTAGGTCTTTGGTGACTAATTCAGCTAACAAATTACTTAAATTTAGGGCCCAATTTGAGCCCAGGCTGTTTTTCAGGGAAGTGATCACTTTCATACTTTATTTTTATACTACCTAGTGCTTTAGATGGCTCAGCTAAATTTCAAGTGTAATATACTTCAGCTTAAATATCTTTAAGGCCAATGACTATATCCATTTGAATTAATGGAGTGTTTCAATGGTGATACTGAATTTACTAGTTCCAATTTCAATTAGCAAAGCTCGATCAAACTTTTCCTTACTGCTATCTCCCATGAGAATACAACTAAGTGAAAATAAAATGAATGGCAACTTCTAAAGTGTTTATTGGGGTGGTGGTGGTACACAGGAATTCTTACTAGTGTGTGAACTGCATGCTTTTACTAATTGACAATAATGCTTTTTTGTTGGTGATGGGCATGAAAGTTCATATTTTTGTTAAAGGGCATTTTTAGTGCTTTAAGAAAAAGCAATGTTCACTAGTTTTTGTCTTTTTGGTTAACAACTTTCAATTAAATTCTAAACTTCTTGATAAAGGTCAAGTTTATTAAGTTCTGACCCTAAAGAATGGATATAATCCAAGATTTAACATGATTTATTTGATTGCAATTAGTTAGGTATTCTATGCCTCATGTAACCTTGCTGTGAACTCTTCAGCTTGCTGAGCTGGTACTAGGGTCTGGTGAGTTCTTGTAATGTTGGCAGAATGAGGCATTTTAGGGGGATTTGTGGTAAAATTGTCAGTCACTTCAAATGAATGTGTGCTTATCGTACAGAATTAGTTGCTCTTACCTAATACTGTGATAATGAAAAACAGTATTTTAGGAAAAATTGAGTAGCACATTATTTCATGTCCTTCAGAAAATGATGAGAATATCCTAAATAGGCCATATGTTTGTGATGAAGTTCACTTAAAATTAAGCTAAAATGTAATTTTTGCTAGAACTTTCAAATTATACCTGTATGAACTTAAGATAATAATATAGTTTCCTTCCTACCTATTTTATTGCTCTTCCTCTATACCATGTATCACATCATGCCCACCCCACCATCCATCCAGATATCTGAGGAAAGAGTATTCATTTGAGGCCGTGAAAAGTTGGTGCCAAGGTTGGGGAACCTGCATGACCTGCCCAGGAACAGTGAGAGGCCAGTGTGGCTGAAGCCCAGTATGAGGTAGAAATGGTAGAAGTCAAGTCCTGAAAGGACTCCCTGAGCTGCTGTACTGAGAATATACTTGGGGAAGGAAGAAGGACAGAAGCAGAATTGGAAGCTATTATAGAAATCCTATGAAGAAATGCTGGTTGCTGGGATTGGTAATGGCAGTGGAAGTAATCACATCTCTATATGTTTTGTATAGATGTAGAGTCAACAGGTTTTCCTGACTGACGAAAATGGGGTAGGAGAGAAAGAAAGGAGTCAAGAAAGACTTCAAAAGTTTTCACCTTGAGCAAGTGGATGAAAGATGCTGCTACTACCTGAGATGTGGATGATTGAGTGGAAAAAAAAAACAGGAGAAAGGATGAGAAAGAGAGTTCAGATTTGGATGTGTTGAGTGTGAGATGTCTTAAAAAAATGTTTCACACCCAAGAACTTTGACTCCATTGTAGGTCAAGTCTGAAATTTTAAGTAACAATGGACTTCTACCTCCCTTCCTTACACTTCCAAAATGGCCCCACAGTTCCTATATCTGAATTTCCTTTCAAATCATGCCTCTCTATTTTATGCCCTTCATAACATTCTTGTTTGGGCTCTTACTATCACTTGACACACTAATGTATGTCTAATATATATGTAGAGTCTCAACCAGATGTAATTCCTAAAAATTTTTGATAATGGAACATTTCTGTTTAAAACTTTGCCATGGGTTTTTCATTCCTTTATAATTAATAGGGCTGGCTTCCATGATTCTACACAGCTTCACTCTACCTCTCTTTTCTTATGCACTAAAAACATGCCATTTTCAGTCACACTTCTTTATCTAGTAAACTCCTGTTTGTTACCCAATGCCAAGCCAAACATCACCACTTCTGAAAAGCATTTCCTGACTCACTTTAGGCAAAAGTGGCCAACTCCCTGCTCTGTGCTTTCAGAATCTATCAGTCATACCTCCACTATATCCTGTGTGATGGTGTATTGTTATTGGCTTGCGGATACATTTGTCCTATAAGGCTCTCAACAGAGACTGCTGTGTCATTTCTGTTTTCTTGCAGTGTCTCATTCAGTGGTAGGTTCATGAAGATTCTCTGCTTACTGAGCTCAATGACGAAATCTGGTGTTGCTCAGAGGTAATGCAGACACCTGTGGTCCCAGACCTTTCACCTTGAGGTGGGACACCTATCATGGCTCAGAATGAAGCTTAGAACATTAGTGACAAAGACATTTAGGACCCTGCAAAGAAAGGGGAACTGAGGGCAGGTCAAGACAGCTTGACAACACAGCAGTCATTATGGTAACTGAATTGTCAGCCATCTCTTTATATTTGAGGTCTTTATATATATATGAGACTATATAGCATGACACAGATAGCACATAGTAATTCAATCAATTACCCAATTAATCTCTTGAAATTAAATGTTCTGTTTTTGCTCTTCTAGCAGATTATAAAACCATAAAAGCAAGGAAACCAATGCCTAGTAGAATATATATATATTATAGCCTGCAGTGAAAAATTCATTAAAGCTGGGTGCAGTGGCACATGCTTGTAATCCCAGTGACTCAGGAGGACAGGGCAGGAGGACCCCAAGTTCTAGGCCAGTCTGAAAATTAGCACAGTCATGACTCAAAATAAAAAAAAAAATAAAAAAATAAAAAAGTCTGGAGATGTAGCTCAGTGGTAAAGTGCCCCTAGGGGCAAATCCTGATACTCCCCCCACACAAGTAAATAAAACTTAGCAAAAATTCACTCAATTTCAGTTTGACGGTGTACCCTTCCTCCTGTAACATAAGTACCAAGATTGTAAGAGAAGACAGTAAAAAAAGAATAAGGTCATACCTTTAGAAAACAATTTATTAAATAAAACTTGACATCACTCCTCAAAAATTGTGAATATAATCATCACATCTTTAATTTTCTATGGGTCCATGTCAAGTATTTGTCTCCAGTCCTCCCCTCTCTTCATTTTAGTTGGCTCATTTTTCTTTTCTGTATTACATATTCCATTTTGACAGTTAGCTCCCCATCTTCTTGTTGGCATAGAAAATTTTATCTTAAGTAGTTTACTATAATTGCTTTCATTTTTCTCTCTTCCTTCCTTCTCATTTCTCATCATTTACTTTATTCTCATCTTATATATTAAAACACTTTCACTAATTTTAACCATCTCTTCCTACTCCTCATCTGTAAGTAATCAGTTAAAATCTTCTTTGCATTCATGATTAATATAAGATTTTTCTCTGGTAAGTTTTCTTAAACATAAGGATAAAAGGGAATATCACAAATTGAGGGTTTTCCTAATGATTATGATCATGAAAGCAATAACTTGAGTATCTGAAAAATTTTCAAGGAGTACTTCCTAGTGTTACTAAGATGAATAATCTATTGAGGAATGAATAATAACATGTTACAGACAAATGTAACATTTTTTTGAAGTATCTCTCCTTTAGCACAAGTTTTTAATTGACCTATGATATCCTTATCCTTCTTTTAGTATGTATCTCAAAAGAGACAAGAACATATCTTGAGATCTCAAAATTAGTTAGGAAGCACTTGTTGAAAGAAGGTTTGTAGGTCCAAGAAAACACAAACTGTAGCTCAGTTACACATTAATAATAAAATACTCAATTCTCTGCTCAAGCAATAGATCCACTGAACAAGTGTTTTGTTTGGTTGGTTGTATCCATACTGACTGACAAACCTCCAGGGAAAGAGAAGGCCACCAGCAATAAATATTTTGCATTTTCATAGGAGTAAGTTCTTAACCAGGAACAGTGAATCTGTAGCTTGAGAGACTTAGTTTTATAACAGGCAATTTATGCATCTCATTCTCTAACACCCTTCAATTTTACCTCTTCTGCCATGCACATATAAGAAAAATGAGATAGGAAGGGTTTGTTTGATTTCCATATTAACTAGCAGTCTGGAAATAATTATTAAATTATTATGGGAAATGCATTAATAGTTCTAATAACTTTCATGTAATATAAAATATATTATTTAAACTATAATATAACATCATTTAAAATAAGATAATTAAGATCTGATAGATACAATGAGTCATGCTATGATGTAGAAATTGCTAACATTTAATTTCTCATGCATTTCAACTCTAATGCTCGACTATGAAAATTAATTCTTGTGCTTTTAAAATTAAAACTTCAAATAAAAAATAGTACTCTTAAGTCAAGGCAGATGTTTGCTGTTTTCACACTTTTAAATAGAGGCTGGGTAAGTATAGCAGTTTTAAGAAATAAATAACAAAAGAACACAGAAAAATGTTTAAAAATAAAAGAACTCGTAATCATGACCTATTTGACCTCCCTAAAGTTACTTTTTACCTGAGAGCTTATTAAATGTTATGTTTTTAAACCACAGCTACACTTAGTTTAACTAGTTTAGTTGAGTATAAGGACTAAATTTTTACAAGTAAAATTTAAAATGATTCAGTTATGTACTAACAGTTTTTCAAAATGTCTTCAACCTGAACAATGAACATCAGTATTCTTTTTTCTTTCTTTTTTTTTTGTTTTGTTTTGTTTGGAAGGTGGGGGTATACCAGGGATCGAACCCAGGGACACTTAACCACTGAGCCACCCCAGCCCTTTTTTGTATTTTATTTAGAGACAGGGTCTTGCTAAGTTGCTGAGGTCCTTGCTAAGTTGCTGAAGCTGGCTTTGAACTGTGAATCCTCCTGACTCAGCCTGCTGGGATTACAGGCATGCACCACCACGCCCAGCTGAACATCAGTAAGCTTAATGTTATTTATTGACTCAATTTTGTTATATCGTCCTATTCAGTTTTGTTAGCCTTTCCATTAGTACTAAAAATTGTCAAGGGCTTTGGATATATTTCACTAAAAGTACATACAATGTAAATACTGAGGTTCATTTCAAATATTGATCATCATAATTAACTTCACTATCAGGCCAACTTTTTTTCAAGTATTTTATGAATTTTTCTCAACAGCAAAGTACTAGTGCTTAATGAAAAACTATATTTAGTGTCCTCTCCATTTCCATTTATGTCTTCAATTATAACCTAACAGCAGAATAAAATGCTAACCATGAAGAATCCAATTTCAGTAATAAAATCATTTCATGTAATTTAACCTTTTTTTCTATGTGTTTTAAACATTTCAGTGTGCAAACACCACTATTTTTCTTAAAGAACCAATAACTCTCTTTTACTAAAAGCCTATTTGAAAAGTTTAAAATAAAAAAAATCAAGTCTAAAACAATATCATCAAGTCTCAATACTCTAAAATAATAAAAGAAAACCATAATAGATATTCTAAAGTCAATTGTGTTTTAGGAGATAATTTTAATCAAATATATATTATGCTTTGTTTTTACAATTAGTATTAACATGTTAATGAACAAAACCAAAATTATGAAACTAAAATGAAGTACAATTAGTACTAACATTTGTTAATGAACAAAACCAAAATTATGAAACTATATCTTCTAGTAATAAACAACCATTTATCAGCAGATGCCAAAGGTAAGCACAGAGCAGCTCAGACTGAGCTCTTTCTGCATGTTTATTGCTGCATACAATACTTGAAAGATACCTAGGAAAATAACTGTTGGGTTTCAAAACACTTTTTCCTCTAATAATAATAATTTGTAGAGTAATTTGGGGTTGAAGTTTATTGTTGTTGTTTTTAGCAAATATATTCATTTAATTGTTACCATAACCCCATGATTCCTTAGAAAAGAGGAGATTGAGTTCCAAAGAAATTAAATTCATCTGGCCAAGATCTCAGCTAGAAAGCAACAACAGCCTAGAATTATACTAGGGCCTCTGATGATAAACCCGTACTTTCTGCTATACTCCCAGCACCTCTCAAGGTGTTTAGTTAGCAAGATTTGTAAAATTAATGTTTTAATAGCAAATCTTCCAAAGACATACCTGATGAGGGTGAGACAGGCTCAGGAACAATCACTGGCTCCTACTCCCCCATTAGCTAGAGATGGGTCTTCACAAGGTAAAACTCATGTAGCTAATTAGCTAATAAATTGCTTTGAGATATCACCCAATTTTTCCCTCTGGAAATCAATCATATAGTGTTTTACCTCTTTTGATTTTTGTTTTATAGTATTCCTACTCATGACACTAGAGACAGATGAGTAAAAGCATGATGCAAAGGTGAAAACACACATGAGCCTTGCAAGAGGAACCCCGAGGAAATCTCAACTCTTTCCCTCTTAGTGGTGGGCCTTGGATGAGCTTCTGGTTCTGCTCGTCTTATTTTCCTCTTATGTAAACTGGGGACAGGAGAATTCACCTCACAGTGCTCATAGCAATCTATGTGTCCATGCCATATATTAACCATATATTAATATAGCTATTAACCATATTAATATGACCATATATAAATATGGTCGTGTGCTTGGCACATATTAACCCCTCTTTTATCCTCCCCCTGATTTTTTTCTTCACTTAAATCTTATGGAAAAATGGAGATTGCTAATATATTCTACCTAAGCCAAGTGAATCAAGAGTGATATTAAAATTGAAAAGAAACCATATTTATGCAGGTGCTCAGAAGCAACCCAAAGAAAAGTTCTTGAGTACTAAAATTCAAATATGCTTTGCATTATTCATATTTTAAGGTGACTGAGTAATAACAGACTTGATGCTTGGAGAAAGTTTAAAATTTTTGAGGCAATTGAGTAATATCAGCAGAGAGAGAAACAATTCCTTCCAAGGCCTAGACACATAAATCACTAAATTACTAGTTCATAAGACAAAGTCACTGGCAGATGAATACTGGCTTAGAGCTGTGCATGCTGAATGTCAGTTCTGGGCATCTATGTGAATCCAATGAGCAGCTGTCTCAATATCTAGGATGAAGAAATTGCTTAGACTAGAGATAGCAAATTTGTTTCAGCTTGTGTCAACTACAATGGATGGTGGAAATACAAAGTACTGTGCGTGGATGAAATCTAAGGCAAAATCAAAGCTTTGCAGTAAAGATAACTCTGCAAAGTCTACTATAGATGAAGGAATATGTAGTAAATCTATTGGCTTGCCATTAATTATCCATTTTCAGAATTATCTGGAATCCTTGAAAACAATTAATAGTTGCTAGTTTATTACAAGATCTTAGTGACCACACTACCATAGCAGTGAAATCTCCATAAATTCAGTGACATAAAGAAAGTAATTTAAAGATAGAGGTGACAAATAATAACCCAATTTTTTTCCCTATGAGCATGGTAGAGTCAATGTTATGTATTCACAACCCATTTCCTTCTCCTGAACTCACTTTCCCCCCCCCCCAGATTCTTCAATATTTTGGTGAGACCATTAACTGAGTTCCTGCCAATGGAATATAAGTAGAAATGATGTCTAGATCTGGTTTTATTCCGTGCAATATGTTCCTTTCTGTATTCCTCCCTCTTCAGTCAGATGCACAGACGCCAGTGAAGGAAGCTCAACCCCAGGTAGGAGACAACCCAGATAGAAGGAGTGGAAGGAACCAACCACACAGAGCAGGCAGTGATAGGAACAAGAAATAAAACTGTATCAGGTCACTAGCCCTTGGGATTCTCAATGACATAGCTCTGGTTGGAACTGAAAGTCATAGTATCATGCCACATACATGGATCAATCATGACCTGGGTTAAGGAGATAAAAATGATTCCCTATGATTTTGTGAAACTTTAGCTAAAGGAATAGAGTCAATTTCTCTCAGTGAGGTTGTAATGATGTGAGCCTGGGAGCTTAGTATGTTTCCAGACTCTCTGAGAAAGTTAGTCCACAAGAATGAAGCAGTGCTTCACAACTGTTATGTGAAATAGAAATATGAGGTGAGGCAAGAACCAGAGGAGTTCAATTTCATCCCTGCCTCTTCCTCATGTTGGTTTCCAGAGCTGAATTCTTTCTCTTTCCCCCCAAAACTAGTTTGATCTATATTCTTGTAACATGCAAACAAAAGTTATTATTAATATGGAAATAAAATAGAAAGCAAAAGTCATAGACAACATTTTTGCATATATTCTTCCAAAATATACATTATTTTGGGATATATATACTTAAAAAATGAAAACCAGATCTTCGTAAACTCTTTTCCATGCCAAAATACTTAAAACTTCATTTTTCAAGGTTGTCTAGTATATTATGGTTTGGAGACACCATCATTTTAAAATAAAGTATTTAGGTATTTAATTTTCTTTCTCTCTGAGTGTATATATACACAAATGTGTACACAACACCCTTGAATGCATAATTTTCTCCATTTTTTCTGAGATACATTTGTAGAAGACAAATTATTGGATCAAAGGATTTTCAAGGGTTTTGAGTGATATTGACAACCCACTCTCCTGCATATTTATGCCCATTTATACTCTCACTAATTGATTACCCAACTCATACTCCTTTTCTAGCTGAGAAATTAATGCTGAAGAAATACTTCTTAATTCACATTACCACTCCATGAAAGGATTAGTACAATCTACAATAAGGACCAAAGTAAAATCTCTAATCCACTGCATATATATATGCATATGTGTGTGTGTGCACACATGTGCATGCATATATATGTGTATCAATGTCACTAGAGCAGTTCAATTCAATGCAAAAGTTTAGGTAAAAATCAAGCTACTCCTTTGGAACCATGGTGAGAATTATAGTGGAAAAAAAGAACAAGTAGAGAACCACAAAACAGTGAAGAGTTGCAGGTGTTAAACAGTTGGTTCAACTCACTAGTGTAGCCTCAAATTAGCCTCATGTGGAACCTGCCATTCATGTTCATGTAAGAGTAATCCAAACCAGAATATTTTATGTTAAAATAGTTAATGAAGAGACCAGAAAATCATGAACACACTGCAACCTAAATGGGGTAAGGGGAAAAAACAACAGAGCAAAACTACACGTAACAGTCTAATTGTATTACCTTGCTAGAACTGGAAGGGCTATGAGCTCCACACTACACATTAACACTAACTTAGTTAATAATGAGATTATGGTAAAATCTTGTGGCACATATGTAGCAGTTAGAACTAGGCGAGCAAAACAATGACACATTAACCCTTGCCAAGATGGGTAGTAAGAATTAATCATTATTAACACATACAGATTGTGTGACTTTGCCTCTCTGGAGACTCAACTTCTTTATTTGTAAAAATTAAGTGGCTGGACAATTTTGAGAGCCAACCTCAAAGGCCCTCCAGATCAATGTCCATCCACAGCTGAAGTGTCATTGCTTAATATTCTCTGCCTCCCTAACTCAGTCTTCCAGCCAACTTCAACTTCTTTAATCCTAAAATGAGCCTTGCTTTCTGTGAGCCTTTCCTTGACAGAACCTGCAGCAGCCCTTGCTCACAGCTCACTGATATGTGTACTATTTGTCTTTCAAGACTTCCTATGCAACCTACCTAAACTGTGGTCTTCACCTTCCCTGTTAAAACTGAATTCTTTTTTAATCATTTGCAATTATTTCTTTCATTTTCTATCTCCCCTACAAAGCCGCAAGCTCTCTGATACCAAGGGCTGTATGTATCTTGTTCACCATGGTATCCTTGCCTCCTGGAACAATTCCTGCACTTGGGAAATATCCAAATATTTGCTAAATGAATAAATAATGAGATTATTCTAAGCAAGCTATTGAAAACCTCAACACGAAAAATAATTTCTAAGTTCTCCAAATGCAGCATTAAAACAAAATTAAACATGTCCAACATTTATTGCTCTCTTTACAAAGACAAAACAACCCTAAGTTTTAGGTGCTTGTTCCCTCCTTTTCTCATGCTTTTCTAAATCCAAGTTGTTGCTCTTGATTTTTTGCTTTTTTTTTTGGTAATGCTGGAGATGGAACTCAGGGCTTCACGCATACATGTTAGGCAAGCTCTCTACTACTAAACCACATCTCCAGCCTTATCTCTCAACTTGTCAATGGTAATACTATCATGTTAGTGAAAAATAACACTAAATAGTGAATAATCTCAGTGGAATGTAAATTCAGAGTTTGTAGTCACTTCTGAAATTGTTTTCTCTTATAACCATCCTCACCATGATGTATATGCTTATGAATTAAAAAGTGAATATTGAAAAACAATGCTACCCAACCTTAACCAACTAAAAACAAACTGAAGAAAAATGGATACACACATATCCACACACAACATGCTGGCAACAGATTTTCTCTAATATTAATACCTAATCATTTCAATATCTAATTATTGATGAAGTACACAGAGAAGTACACATATGCTCTAAATCCTCAACTAAAATACTGTAGATATACTTGTTAAATATCTAACATTTTTTCCAATTTACTAATTTGCTCATTGTTCTAACTTTTCAAATCAAGGTTATAATTTCCCCCCAGTTTTTATCATATCACAAAAATGCAAATGTTGAGTAGCCATCAAGAAACATGGATTATCTACATACAGTGAGCAATTTAATGGTTTTATTTCTTTGTTTTTCTCCAATATTCCACTTCTATTGCTTTTGTGGTCTTTTGAGAGAATGTATCAAATTTATCTCCTTGCTCTTCTGAGAGTGATAAAAGTAAAATCTTTAAATAGAAAGTCTGTGAGGAAAGAAAGGTCTAACATGTGGGAAATATGAAGTATGTAATAAAAAAATCATTCAACAAATATTCCCCCAAACCTGCTATTGCTCCGTTAATTATTAAGAATAAGGTGGCCCAAAATAAACTTCAGACCAGAGAAAGGAAAAACTACTAAACAGAATCCCACTCTGGCTCTGTGAATGATATGAGAGGGATCTATGCTCTGCACAGTGGCCATCTAAGGTCTGAGAAGGAAGGACTAAAGCTAGGTTTTAGATATGAAACTTAAAATAATTAAAATACAGAAAAAAAACATTTGCAAAGATCCCCCAAATAATACACAATTTAGAAAATTTGATGAATTATAAAGTGCTTAAGAATGAACTACAGGGTGTGTGTGTGTGTGTGTGTGTGTGTGTGTGTGTGTGTGTATAAGAACAAAAGACAGGAAGTCAGGGTGATTCCATTTCCAGCACACAAATGGTCATTTGTCAAGGATAAAAACCACCCAATAATCTAGATAAATATTGCAGGCATCTTTCCATCCATTTAATTGAACTCACAAGAAAATGAAAGCAATCTGCAGAACTGAAAAAAGAAAGAGGTTTTGGAAAACTACAAAGTAGAGGAATATGGAAGAGAAACACTGCCCTAAAGGCAGTTGTTAATCTGAGTGGCCTAGAAGCTTGGATTTTGATGTCTCTCATGGCAAACAGGAGACAAGGCCTTCAGGATTAACTACTATGACCATTTGGAGCTAAAATCCTTCACATAAAGCTGTGATTTTTCCCTGGGTTATATCCTTAGTAAAATTAGAAAGGCAAGCAAACAAACATTAAAATAATACCTTTTATCAAAGGGAGTCAACAGGAAAACATGC
This sequence comes from Urocitellus parryii, assembly GCF_045843805.1. Classification (NCBI taxonomy): domain Eukaryota; kingdom Metazoa; phylum Chordata; class Mammalia; order Rodentia; family Sciuridae; genus Urocitellus; species Urocitellus parryii. Next base: position 75,077,624 of record NC_135538.1, on the reverse strand, counting down.
TCCACTAAGTGTACCCTCTGGTTAGATGAGGAGGGAGCTCTCTGGGGCATCAGTAACCACAGCTTTCCCCTTGCCCAAGTTTGTGATTTGAATTGACATTACAGATCCATTCTATAATATCTAGCTTCCTTAGAGCCATATATGTTTCACAATTCATGATTTTTCAGACTCAACAAAGGTATTATGGTAGATACACAATGTTAGCATCCCAGTAAAATTTGCACATTGCACCATAATATGACAATATTTCTATAGCTCAACATATGAACCTTTATGATAACTGGTATAAATATTATATCTGGTCTACTTTTGCTACCAAATTATTTACAAAAAGAATTTTGGTTTTCTGAGCTTTTATGATTTTCAAATTATAGATAAGGATTTTGGACCTGAACCTGAACTAAGTGGAAAAACTCTAAGAGTGGAAATCAACTGCAGGTCCTCCTGCTAAAGCAAATACGAATTCTAATTGACCCTAGGCTTTCCAGGATTCTCACTGATGAAATCCTAGCCAACATGACCTCAGAGTCTAAAATTACAAAAATATAGGAGGAATCATCATGATCAAGGGTCAGACACAAATAACTATAGAAACAGAACTGCATGTCTATGAGACACAGAATATAAAATTGGTTTTGTTAAAAATGGTCAAGAAATAAGACAGGAACTCCAAAATGTGAGCAAGAACATTCAAATAATGGGCAAATTAAGAGAATTTCAAAATTTAAAAATCTAAATAAATAAATTAAAAATTAAGGACGTACAAAAGTGGAGGAAACACTAGCTAAAGAGAGAATTAGTAATCTAGAAGATTAATAACCTGAAAAAATATACAGAATACAAAATAAAGCATTGGAACTTATGAAAGGTATATTTAGAGATATAAAAAATAAGTTTTACATATATTTAATTGTATTTGAAGGACACTTAAAGAAAGAGAGTAGGTATAGACAACAATCAATGATAATTGAAAGGTAGAGAATTTTCCAGAACTGATGAAAGACATTAACTCTCAGATTCAGGAAATACAAGTTCTAAAAAGAATAAACAAAAGGAAAAGAACTTTTAGACACATATATACTACAGAAGGACAAGACACACAGAAACATTTAGAAGCAGCCATATAAACAAAGGGATTGGGCTGGGGATGTGGCTCAAGCGGTAGCACGCTCGCCTGGCATGCATGCGGCCCGGGTTCGATCCTCAGCACCACATACAAACAAAAGATGTTGTGTCCGCCAATAACTAAAAAATAAATATTAAAATTCTCTCTCTCTGTCTCACTCTCTCTTTAAAAAAAAAAAACAAAAAAACAAAAAAAACCCAAAGGGATTACCTAAAGTCAGGTAGACTGATCAATTAATTCTTTAAAAAAATTTTTTTAGTTGGTAGATGGATTCAATATCTTTATTTTGTTTATATGAGGTGCTGAGGATTGAACCCAGTGCCTCATACATGCTAGGCAAGCTGTCTACCACTGAGCCACAATCCCAGCCCCTGACTGATTAATTCTTAAGAGCAACAATGGAAGCCAAATGAGTGAAATATTATCTTCAAAGAGAAAATAACTGCCATTCTAGAATTGTATATCCAGATATATTATCCTTCAAAATCATGAATAAAAGTTTTTAAGACCAAAACCTTTTACCAGTAAGGGGCCTCACTGAAGAAACCCCCAGAAAGATGTAACTCAAGAAAATCTAGACATAGGAAGGAATGGTAAGTTCAGTTACAAGGTGAATGTACATAAATAAAGATGTGCCTCTATCAAATAATAATAGCTAGCCTTAGAGGTTAATACAATGGTGACATTAAAACACAGGACAGTGACAGCACATAAACCAGAAGTGGATAATTAAGTTTCTAAACTTCTTTGGAAAGGGGAAAGAAATTACTTTAAATTATGCATATTAAATTCTCAAGGATAATCACTAAAAGAATGGAAATAGTATATAGCTTCCAGGAAAGAGGAAAGTTGGAATTAAAGTAAAACTTGACATAATTAAAAGGAGAGGGCAAAAGCAAGCATGGATAAGAAGGGGCCAAAGTACTAAGGATATGTGTGTAGTTGTTACAGTGGTGGTAGTAAAGGTAAGGGTACTAGTGGCAGCAACAGTAGAAATAGTATCAATTGTACTAGAAATGGTTAACAGTAGCAGCAGTGCTAATAACTGATTACTGAAGATTTGTGCATCAAACTCTGGGGTAGACATTTTATGTGCATTATCCTACTTATTCCTCACCAAAAGTGAGAGAGGTACTACTATTATTCTTCATTACAGATGAGGTTTATTACTCACGTAAACTAAGGCTGAAGTGAGCTAAAGAAGATTTCAGAGAATTTTTAAAATAACTGATCATAAACTGGATTTGAGTGAAAACTCCCAGGTCGGTGGCTTGGTCAGTTGACCAGGTAATGAATGACTACCCAACAGCAATTCTAATATTTTAAGCATAAATTAAGCCAATCGAAAATGGGGAATAGCCAGAGAGGTGTAGAAGATGTGTGTATGTCTTCTTTGAAACAGTGAGATCAGTTTGAAGAAGTTTGGTTGTAGAATTAAAAAAAAAAAAAAGAGTAGGGGATGACATGTTGGTTGCTGGAAGAGGTCACAGAGTCCAGAGACACTTGTGTGTGGGTGGTTTTGCCTGCTTACTTTAAATGAAGGTACTTGAAAATGCTTATGATACAAAGAATGGGGGAGGGAGGGTTAAAGATACAGACAACAGAGAATTATTCATGTAGAAAAGAAGAGTTATAATTTAAAATAAAAGTGCTAACCCTGGGAGAATAATCAAATGGAAACCAAAACTACACAAGGCGGGCAAAGATCTAACTTTAACTTCTCTCTCTCCTGAGTAGCCAGGAATAACACATCTAAAAATCCCTTAGAATACATCAGAATCTCCTTAAAGATGTCTAACAGAGAAACTTTCTGTATGCAATGGAGGGGGAGAGGATTTTCACACACCTGGGACAAGTGAAGAGAAAGTAAAACATCTAAAGAAAGACTCTGGGCTTCGAGATACAATCCTCTCTCTGGTTTGTGCTTTCACTTAACTGTCCTGAGGGAGAGCCTATAATTTCTTTTTATTAGTGCATTATAGTTATACGTAATATTGGGGTTCATTTTTGACATAATTACACAAGCACCGAATATAATTTGCTCCAAAAAAATAAAAAATATATATATAATTTGCTCCACCTTATACCCTACTACTTCCACTTCCCTCTCTTCCTCCCTTCCCCTGGTTCCCTTTCCTCTACTCCACTGCTCTTCCTTCTATGTATTTTTTTTTTCAAATAGTGCTTAGTAGATAAACAGGAACATGAAATTCACTATGGAATATGTGTACATGGGATAGTTTTCTTACAGGTCATAAAGTAATTTACACGAGGATATCTCATTCATCTGTTCTTTAAAAAAAAAGAAAAAAAGAGAGAAACTGGGGGGGGGGACATTTCCATTCACAAGCAAATGATACATTTCTTTAAAAAGTCAAATAAATTTACAAAAAACAAAAAAAGAAACTGAACAATGAATAGTTTAGTGGCAAAAAATGTGACTTTTAAAATGATTGAAATGTGGTGTGATTACATTTGAAGGCACTCCCTGTAGAGTCTGGCTCAGGCACTGAGTCACCAAAACACAGCTCTCTAAGGAAAGCATACTCAGCCCTGGGGGAATAGGGTCATGTGTCTCTTCTGACCTTCTTTACCAAGTTATTGAAACCAAGATAAAGTCAGAATACCATTCTATCCCAGCATCAATCAACTCAAGGGATGAGGTAAGTTTTTAAAAGGATATTTATAAAAAACTAAGAGAAAGCTCTATAGCAACCAAATGCACAGATGAAAGTACAAATAAGTATTTAGAAGCCATTTTATTAAACATTAAAACTAATGTGCCAATATACTAAACTCTAGATGTTAATCTAAAATACTGCAAGTTAATATTGAAAATAAGATATGAATTTGCTAACTGCATAATTATATACACATACACACTCACCATTTTTCCATATACACATCTGCTTTAAATCACTAAAGCAACATCTGAAAAATCAGTTTTTTGAGGCCTGGGTGGAGTTTAGTGATAGAGTGCACATGCTTAGCATACAAAGGCCATGGGTACAAATCCCAATAACCAAAAAAATAAACAAAATAAAAACCAGTTTGAATTATTAATTTTCTACTGGTTCTAAGAAAGTATCTGTGAATCATATTGATCACCAAATGGGAAAAAAAGCATTGAGACTGACATAAATATATTTAACTTTATATAGCAAAAAAGATCCTTCTGAAGAGAAGAAAATAAGAACATCCATAAAAAAATCTTTACTTTCTTAATAGACACCCTGTTTAACTTTTTTGTTTGTCTGCTTGTTTGTTTTGGTGCTGGGGATTGAAGCTAAGGGTGATTTACCACTGAGTTACATCCTCAGTCTTTTTTCTGTTTTATTTTGAGACAAGATTTTTGCCTCGAAATTGCTGAGGCTGGTCTCAAACTTGCCATCCTCCTGCCTCATCCTCCCGAGTCACTAGGATTACAGTGTGCACCACTGGGCCCAGCCACCCTGTTTAACTATTTTTAAGTCATCTTTAAAGTGTGCTTCCTCTTATTACCTAGGACTCTTTGCCACTCTTCCACTTTCCCTTCTCCTACCAACCTCTGAATCTCACATGATCTCTTTTCTTCCCTCTTGTAAGGCTGAGCATAATCCAAGAACATCACAGAATCACACACTGGATTCCTTATGGATTTGTAATATAAATGATAACCAGATTAAGTGAAGTATATTTTCCCTCTCTCTCTCTCTTTTAATCCAGAGACCAGGATGAGTGAGTATAAGAGTAAGATTTATTCAAGCATAGAAACAGAACCCCTGCAGGGCAAGAGGAGACCCAACAGGGTTTGCTCTTCCATCTCTTCTTCTCCTTTTTAATACATTGCCTATTTTAAACCTGGCTTACATCTGTTTGAGTACATAAAGGCTTTATCATTAATGAGGTGCATTTACACAACAGATCACTAATACTGTTTCTCTTGGTAATTTCACTTTTTTGTATTTTCCTTGTAAAACGTTATAACTGTTATCTGTTGCTTCTATCCTTACCTGAATTAATTTGAGATAAGATGCCATCACCTACAGGACAGATAGGATATAACACTAATTTCAGTAAACAAAAGAGGTTACTATAGATGGTAGACATTAAAGTACAACCCATTGCTTCCATCTCTTCTTGACTGCCTAAAAAACAATATAGTCTGTTCTAAACCATCTCTATAATTAGGCTGGGTTTTCTGATGAAATCTAGAAGGAACAGAGTGTGCCCAAGTAGAAGAAAGTAAGAGGGTGTGATTAGACAATATCAAAGAGTTACATGAGAACAACTGAAATCAAAGTAAAATAGATTTACAGGAAGTTAGTGCATTTCTCATATTGAAAGTTATCCTAGTGTTCAGTAAGTCTTATATGTTGTTTTACTTAATTTTATTTAATAAGCCTTACTTACTTTTTTGATCTTTCAGCACCCAAAAGCCCTATTATCCCCAATATAAACATATGGTATCTACTAAATTAGTTTGCAAATGTATTTCTATGAATCAAATATATTTTACATGTACTAGGCAAGTTTATGTAAGGCAAATTAGTTTTTATGTTTAAATTTTCATTATTTTGCTATTGAAATTTCTTTTTTACAGATATTTTATGAATAAAATTGAAGTAGCAGGAACCAATATTGCCTTGAATCAAAAATGTTTGTATCTTTTACTATCTTCACCAGATATTCTTATAAGAAACACAATCTTATTTTTTCTTAATTTGGGAGGAAAAGAATCATTGGTGAAATTCTAGTACCTCAAACATGAGATTTGGAACTCATATCCCACTTGATTTTTATGTGGGATAAATAAATTCATGTATTAGGAAGATTAATATGAGGAAAAATATGATTATTGATCAACAAATTGACTTTCTATTAGGTCTGATTTGATGTTAATAGTGATGTCTAAGTTTGAATTTTTATGATTTTAAATAGGGTACTTTAACAATGTAGCATATACAGGAATCAATTGCAAGCACTATTAACTGAAATGAATCTTATGTCAGGGTTGCCAACTTTCCAAATTTCCCTCTGCAGGTGTTAATTCTGTTTGTTTGTTTGTTTAACCTTGGAACAGTACTTGGGTAGATCCTGGGTAGTCTAGTATCTTTTTACTTTATTATTTATTGGAACTATCCTTTAGTTCATCAACCACAAACCAGAGCAGGAAAACCCACTGAGATGGAAAAGAGCTATAACCAAGAAGGTGAATATTTGGTGAGACCTGGATGTTTAATGTGCTATCAAAGATGCACAACAAGTTACAAGGGTAAAAAAGGTGAGACTGTACATATGGTTCCAGAAAAACTAATGTCAAACTAATATTGGTTAGGTCTTTAGTTTTCCTGTGTAAAGGGCAACATTATTATAGCAGTATAAATTCTGGAATGAAAGTTTTGTGTAATCCCAAAGTACCATAAACGTATAATCTTTATGTAGATCATTAAAGTTTATCCTTTACATTTAATAATATAACTGCTGACTATGGTGATGGTTTCATGAATCTTTTTTACCTTCAAAAAACATACTGATACTGAAAAAAAGAAAAAAAATGTGAGACTATATAGAGTTTATGTATAGAGTTTCATTTTATCTCCATCTCTTCATCATAAACAATTCTACCCCAAGATGTACACCAATTCTTTGAACATATAAATCATATGCCATTTAAGCATCATTTTATAAATCACATAATTTACCCCAGTAATTTTCTTGGACTTTCAACCTAAAGTGAAAAAGATTATCTTTTACACCAATCCTTTAACTAATATTAAGTACATATTTCATAAAGATTCTGAGCTTAACAAATCAAATCACTTAAAAAAACTACAGATCCTTATCTATATTCTTATAATCTCCCAATCCAAACTCTAAACTAAAATGTATGTACAAATCAAACTAACAATAACCTAAATTATTACTATTTACATCAAACCAAACTTAAAGGAAAGTCAATTTGGTGATCAGATTTTTCTTATATTAAACTTCTATCCCACATCAAATCCCCAAATTCTATTATTTTGTGCCATTTTCCTCCCAACCAGTACTTAATATTTTCAAAACTAAAACACCAAGGACTACTTAAGAATGCGTCAGTAACTACAGACAAAATTTACTTATGCATGTACATGTTTTACATGTGTTCACATGTATGATTCACTTTTATAACTGGTATGTTACCTAAAACCTGTGCACAAATTACCGAGGTAGTCTACTGCTTTGTCAAGGAACTTCACAAGAAATTCTGAGCAAAGGTGTCCTCTTAAAATGCATACAAAACAACATATATTTAGGTTTCCCATATCATCCCTTTTGAGAATAGGATATGTTAGTGGCATGATACCATCCTCCCAAATTTCACCCACAGGCTGGTTTTAAATGGAAGATAATTTACTTTATGATTTATTGGAAAAGTGAAACATTAAAAAGAAAAAAAACACCAACCAATAGTCTTTTAGTGCTTGTTTTTCCTTCATTTCTGTGACAGAATTAAAAATTTTCATGCACAGAGACTGTAATACATGTGTGGGTTGTGATGCTCAATTTTACAGAGTCATGCAAAGGGGATAGGTGTTCTTAAGATTAGACCAGTTAGGTTAATATGGTACCTTTTCTTCCTTCCCAATGGAGAATATTACTAAATAAACTAGAGATGGCAGTTAAATGCAGTAGCTAAAAGCCATAGAAGTTAATCACCCTTACTGGACTTAATCGGTGACAGACTGATAATGTAAAGCTCAGTGATAGGCATATAGTAACTGCTCAATAAATGTTTGGCTAGTATGATTAATCATATTAATTATTCAATACCAATGCCTATTTCAGCCACTTTCTTTTAACATGGAATCTTCCCCTTATTTTCTATATTTTTGAAATTGCCCTTACTAATATGTGCTGAAGGTACTAGGAAAACATCCTATTTCCAAAAACTTGAACTTTTCCAGACCTAACAGACAAATGTGACTAATTTTTTTATTTTAAAAAACTCAGTCTTTATCTGAATAATGTCTTAATAAAATGCTCAAACCAGTGAATGTTGTCTGAAATGTACTAATCTATCATCTTTATGATAGATCGGTATCTTGCAAATCCATAACCTCTACTTTTTTATTATGAGAATTTTCTAGATGACATACACCAATAAGACATGAGTCATCCTCTCAGAGTTGGGGAAACTGATGGAAAAATGGCTAAATGATTCAGCATGCTGCAACAAAATGAGCTGGTCATAAATTTATAATTCCCACTTCTGTGAGGTGCCCTGGCCCTGGTGGCCTCTCTCTTATCCTGTATTTCGTGTATAACATGTGATATTGTAATCAATAAGTTTTGTTAAACATTCTCTCAGGAAAGGAGTAATGGTGTTCTCCTTTCAGAATTGCTTCTAGAAAAAAAAAATCCAATACTATGAGACAACAGGTTCTAAAGGCTGGACAAGTCTTACAATGTCCAGTTTTAAGTCTCCTCAAGCTTTGCTTCTGCAGATGAAAGGGCTAGAGTCAGTTCTAACACTGATGCCATTCTCTCAGCTGCAGGAGAGAAGCAGTGGGGGATGGTCTGAAGCAAAAGAAAACTAGCAAATGGGCAAAGGAAGCCAGATGGAGAAATGGGCATGCTATACCTGGGTGTCTTATGCCAACATGAATCTTTATCAACAAACATCTAATAGAACAGAAGATTCTAAGCAGGTCAAAAAGACTGAACAGAAACTGTAAAATACATTCTGATGTAGCCTTACTTAGGAGGAGCCTCACTACCAAAGTAGGTGAAATTGTTTTTTTTTTAAGTGTCCCTATTTACCCTTCAATAACAAAAGACTTACAATGTTAATCAAATGAAACCTTTCAGAAATATATAGATACCAAATGAGAATAAAGCCTTTTTCCATTAAATAACTAATATGAAAAAAGTATGATGAATTACGTGTTTTAATCCAAAATTGCACCATCTCCAATGCCAAGAAAGTACATCCATTTTGTGATCAAGGCATAATCGTTCCACCTAGCATTTTCTGAGAAAGGGACAAAGAAGTGTGCCAGGATGTGTAAAATGAAATCACCATTATCTCAGAAGTGTCCTTTCCTCATTCAATTGCTTGAATTTATTTCAGTTTGGTGTGGTGACATCTCTCTCTCTCTCTCTCTCTCTCTCTCTCTCTCTCTCTCTCTGAAACACACACACACACACACACAAAACCTCAATAGCAATGTTGAAAAAGATCAAAAGATAGTACTACTTTAGAACTACCCAAAATATACTTAGGAAAATACTAAAGGGTCAAGTTTGACCTTCCAGGATTTCATTCCCCCCACCACCACCATTCTGATTGTGGAACCTCTGATTTCTCTTAACGTGGAGAAGGGAGGCTTGTGGAGAAAGAAAGGGGAGGTGAAAAGCATCTCTAACTTCCCCTCCAAGACCTTGGAGGTCAACAGGAGAACAGAGCTCAAAAGATAAGGTTTCAGGATTGACCCAAGGCGACATCCCCACAGCTGGAGATTTCCAGTTCAGGGGCAACCCGGCTGGGAGCCCCAAGGCTGCAGCATTCCCGACAGTTAAGCCAGGCCATGCAGCCGGTATCCCCGGCGAGTCTGCGGTGCGCATGTCCCACTTATATAAAGAGATGCTTACAGTCCAGGTGCTTTTTCTTGGGGCCCATCACTTCATGAGTGGTGGCTTTGCAGACTGCTCTCGCGACAGCGGAGCCTGTCACGCTGTACTGAGCGGCGGCGATTCGATCTGTAAGCGTTTGGCCCGACATCTTCTCCTGCCGTGTCTACAGCCTGGTCTTCTGCAGGAAAGAAGGAGAGATAGTCCCGCTTTAACCCGCATTCCCTACTCTCCAAGCACCCAGGCCTTGCCTCCTCCTTCCGCACGGAGGCTCTCTCCTCCTCCGACCCCGCCCTGGCAGCACCTCTCCCGGCCAGCAACGCGCCAAGCCTGCTCATCCAACGCGGTACAGAGGGTGATAGCCTGGAGTAGAGCCCTTACGGAACCCCAGCAGGGCTCCAGTCCAGCATCGTGACACTGTTCCCAATCTCCCCACCCCCTAATGAAGCCCGCCTTACTCCTTTGGTGTCCCTCTCTCAACCAGCACTTTTCCTGCAACCTGATCCTCAGGTGCGGGACTAGCTCCGGTGTGCACTGGGGTTATTCCCTGGACGCTGCGCCCACAGGGGGCCCCACATCCCACTCTCAGCTGCCGCAGCGTTTCCTCTCAACAGTTTGCAGGCTTCGGAGAATGAATCAAATATCCAAGCCCTGGCCACCTCCCTCCTCCTCTCCAAGCTGCTGCAGCCACGGGCTCGTCCTCCCTCGGTCGCGGTGGAGATTATCCTAGCGTTGCGCCATGTTATGCCCTCGCCTCCCCTTCCTTCCTCGCCTCTGCCTCCAAAGCCCACGAGGCCCTTGGCCCGGGCCCCCTTCCCTAGCCCGATATCCCGCTGCAGGGGCCGCCGGGGACTGTGCGGAGTCACCCGAGTGCCTGAGCACCTCATCCTTCTGGGTTTTGGAGCAGAGCTGGGCTGACAGCCCAGCCCCCCGCCTGCTCTCCAGCGCGCCGTAGAGCTGTCACCCGGCCGCTGCCCTTCGGTGCGCCCTAGGATTATCCGGTCCGGATCCCCGCGCAGCCCTGGTAAAGGGGAGGCGGTCGAGTTGGGGCCATAGGTACTCACCCCGCCCCTGGAGCGGCGCCGCCCGCCGCAGGATGAGCGGAGCCTGGGCCGCGGAGGAAAGCTGCTCGGGTGGGTGTGTGCGGCCGTGCGCGGACCCGGGGCCCCGGGGCGCGATGCCTCCTGCCCTGGCCCGGTCGCCGCCCTTAGCTCCGCGGTCCCTGCGCCCGCCGCCCGTAGCCCCAGGAACGAGTACCCGCCCGCCGCCGCCTCCTCCTCCGCCAGCGCCGCCGCGTCTCTCTAGAGCTCCGCGCTGCGTCCCCATCCCCGCCCCCACCTCAGCTGTGGTTCCTCCGACGAAGTCAGGTGACGGCGGCGGACAAACCCGCGCGAGCCCTCTGCGGAGTGCCTCGCGGCCCCCTCCCAGCTACTCACACACGCCGCCCCCCTGGGCCGCGAGCTTAAAGGCGAGGGGGGCAGCGCACAAGCATCTCCGGCAAGAGCTAGGAGTGAATGTGGGGAGGCAGGGAGGCCCACACCCAGTCAGCAAGTCACCCTCTCCGCTTGGCGCCCAACAACCCCTCCGCGCGCTGGCTGCGCACCCGCAAGCACCCGGTGCCCGAGCTCCGCTCACACCTGCCGGGCCACTGCGGGATGCACGGTGAGCGGCGCCGGGCGTTGTCTTCGTGGAGCTATAGGTCTGCTCCGGTTCTGCTCTGTGAAGGCCAAGGCAAGGGCGTCGTCGCGCGCTGCCTGGCAGAGCCCAGCCCCTTCTCCCCCACACTCAGTCTCTGACACGCCCGCCTGTCAAAGGCAGCGGAGGCCCAGATGGGCAGGGCGATTTTAAATGTCAGATTCTGCCTGACTGTCACGGCCCTTACCTGTGTGCCCTCTGCTCCTTAGTGTTCCTGGACTTGTCTCAGTTACAACTGGGAGCTGGGGTGGGCAGGTAATACTAGCCACTTTAGCTTTAAACGGATACTGAGGTCTGCGGAAGGACGAATAATTAAGAAAGTCATTAATAGAGTATAGGTTACATTTGACAGTGATCATGTGTATCCTTAAAAAAGTAATTTCTGCCAATTAAATACAGGGTTTGAACATCTTATGTCACTTTGATGTTGAGTGTGCATATTTGTATCTTATTCATGAATTTCCCAACAATGGTTTGGACTCGGTTAATAACTTCGTGTATTTGACATTTTAAAAGATCGTCATATTAATCTATTTTTTAAAATTCTCACAATAGAATTAAGTTCAGAACTTGATATGTTAATTTTCCCAACATTTTCTCCAGCTACAAGTAACCTCTGTTTGGCCTCATGGATGTATATGTCTACTTACAAATACCAAGAGTTTGTTGTTTAGGCCTCGATTTCACCGAGCGCAGTTTTCAGTATGCAGTCATGACTTCATAACTGCTGGGACTAATTCAAGCACTAATTAGAAGCTTCATGACTAAAGAAAGACAGTCCAAGACCACCACTGTCAGATTTCCAATACTAGTTTCACTATATGACCCAGCAATACCACACTAGGTATTTACCCAAGGGAAATAAAAACACATTTCCATTCAAATATTTTTATTCAAATTTTGTAGCAGCTCATACAATGGGCTCCTGCTGGAGGAAAACCAAATGTTATTGTACTGGTAAGTGGGTTTTAAAAATGTAGTATTCCACACAATGGAATTACTTAGAAGGAGCCCAAACCAAAAACACTATATACTGTTTTTGATGTATGACATTCTGGAAAAGGCAAAACTATAGAGAAAACATACCAGGTATCAGGATTGGGGGAGGGGTTGATTGCAAAGGGGCAGAGGGGCATTGTTTGAAGTGATGGAAATGTTTTATGTCATGACTGTGATGGAACACAACTGCATATATTTCTCAAGACTCATCAATTTATATACATAAAATTGTGGAGCTTTATTTTATGTAATTTACACCTCAATATAGCTAATGAAAAGAGCTGGCAATATTAATATGACAGTAAACTTCACAATAAAAAATATTAATAGGGATAAAGAGGCACTTTTCATAATGATAAAAATTCATCAACAGTATGTAGCAACTTTGCATGTTTATGTGTCTAGGCACAGAGCTTCGAAATAGGACAATGGTAAAATGAAAGTATTAAAAGGAGAAACACATTTATACCTGAAGATTTTAGCTCTTTTCTCTGTAGTTGAGAGGACAGAAACCCAGTAAGGGTAAGATGAGTTGAAATAGCCTCTATTAACCAATTTAACTTAATCACATTTATAAAATACTATACCTAGCAACAGTAGAACACACGTTTAATTCAATTGCACATAGAACTTTCACCAGGATAGATTATATTCTAAGCCATAAAGCTAAACTCAGTATATTTAGAATAATTACAATCACACAAATCATTAATGGAGATCTGGAGATCTCTAAATAGTTGGCAACTGAACAACACATTCTAAATAAACTGTGGATATAATTTTCTCACAAGGAAAATTAAAAAATACTTTGAACTAAAGAATAATGAAAATGCACAAATTTTTGGAATACAGATAAAACAGTGACTAGAGAAAAATTTATAGCATTAAAATGCTTAGATTACAAAGAACTAAAAACAGCTGTGTAAGTTTCAACCATAAGAAACTAGAAAAAATTAAATTCAACATAAACAAAAAGAATGAGATCATGAAGATAAGTGAAAATCAATGAAAGTGAAGAAAGTCAAATAATCAATAAAATCAATGAAACCAAAGGCTATTTATTTTTGAAAAGATCAATAAAAGTCAATAATCCTTCTAGTGAGAGTGATTTAAAAAGGAAAGAAATGACACAAAATTTTAATGGTAGGAACAAAAGGGAAATAGATGTTGTAAACATTAAAAGAATAAGAGAATGTTATGAACAACATATGTCAACAAGTTAGGAGATTAAAGTAAAATTTTAAAATACTATGTAACATAGTGGTTCTCCAACAGTTCATAGTGAAATTGTATCATATCTTACTATTAATAGGTTTTGAGCAAGTAACATGTTTCCAATAATAATTAAAATAATCTGTGAATGATTTACTTTTCAAAAATAAATTGTAATAGCTTCAAGGTCAATCCTACAACTGTATGAAATACCATATAGTCCAAGGAAATATGTGGAGCCATAGGATAGATATGCTATGCATACATTGTGTGCCATGAATGTGAGAGTATCACCACACAATGTCCTGTCATGGGTGTTAGCAGAAAAATGAAAATCCCTCAACTATAGAATTATTATATACAAATTAAATTATGTCAAGGGTGGTGCCAACATTTGAAATGTATGTTGTTTTGGAAGATCTTGTGGAGCTTTGAAATAGTAGAATATTTCTAGTGACAAAGATTAAGAGATGCCAGGATTTTATAGGCATGAATCTAGAGTTACAATTATAAATACTAAGTTGAAATAAAATTAACTAAATGAAAGAAATACATTGAGGTGAAGAAAAATCATTCCTTGTCAACATATTCTTTTTGAAGGCACATAATAAATGCTATTCAATAAATCTTAAGCAAGAATAAGAATTGACATTTGATGTTTTCAAAAATTGATAGATTTTCTAATCTCTCTCAGTGGTCAGAAAAGAGGTTACCTACAAAGAAACCCCCAATTTTTATAAATATATATATTCACCATTTTCTGAGCAAATGCATATGTATGCCATTATACCGATTTTTCTGTCTCTAATTTTGTTCAAATGTTTACTTCTGAGTACCCAATTCAATACAGAAAACCCAAATCAATAATAATTACACATGAACCAATCATTTATATCAACACATGAGGACAAATGTCTTCAAATTCTTTGTTTCAGTTTATTTATAAGAAACAACAGGTGTATGAGAAATAGAAATAAAGCTGAGAGAAATCTGATCACCTCAGACAACAACCTTAGGTGGAGCTGGACAGTTCCTATCCTACTCCAAAAACAACATTTTTGTAAAGCAAAAGTAAAGGATGATTTTATTCAGGGGTGCTTTTCTGTCCAAGTAGAAAAAAATATAAGGTCCAAAATAATCATATTGGATTATATTCATTCCCCTTCATACAAATAAGACATCTCTAACCAAAATCAAAAACAATGCTTTTGAGCATGATGGCACACTCCTGTAATTGCAGTAACTCAGGAGGCTGAACCAGGAGGATTACAAATTCAAGGCCATCCTCACAACTCAGTGAGGCCCTAAGCAACTTGGTGAGACACTGTCTCAAAATTTAAAAAGTTAAAAAAAAAATGCTGGGGGGATGGGGATGTGGCTCAGTGGTTAAGCACCCCTGAGTTCAATCCTTGGTACAAAAAAAAAAAAAGCTATTGGCAACAAAAAGCAAAATTTGATGTGTTGAATGCACTTGGCACTTGTATAAAGAGGAAATGATTGCTTCTCTTTTATAAGGAGAAAAATGAAAGAGACCAGAAAATGGATGAACATTTTAGTGTGACAAGAAAAATTGTAGGCTGCATAAAGTCTCAGTATACAATTCGAACAATGAAATCATCTTTTGGAAGTATAACACTTCATCCATAAAACTACTCAAGTTATTTAAGAATCAAAGTTAATGAAGTATATATATTCCAAGCCAGGACAAACATGTTTATTAAGTCTTGTTCTGCCTAAAACACAGGTTAGCAATGAACTCACTATGACAATTGGCATATTCAAAGGAATATGTGCATTTTATATGCATTATAGTGTGAAAAAAGTTCAAATGTAGTATTTTTATTTTGTTTCCTTGTTTTAACTCTAGTGTGACTGTTCAGTATCTATTGTTGTATAACAAACATTGTGGCTTAAAACTATATATATATATATATATTACTTCTCTCACTAATCTGTGAGTTAACAGGGTTCTATTGGGTAGTTCTCCTTTAAAATGTTTTATGTGGTAACAATCAGGTGACAGCTGGGGCTATAGTCAACAGAGGCTGAGCTGTGCAAAATGGCTTATTCACTCCCACATCTGACAGTTGAAATTGGCCATTGCCTGGGAGCTCAGCTGGGGTTTAAGGGGGAGCACCTCCACTTGTGGTTGAGCTATGCATAGTGAAGTGATCCAGGGGAGTTCCATTTCTTACATGGTGGTTGGCTTCCATGAGGAAATGGCCCAAGGTGGAAGGTTTTGATAACCTAGGTGGAAACTAAGTTTCTTTTGGTCTAACCACCATGCATTGGTCTGATGTAGTTGATTGTTCAAAAGCTCAAGCAGAGCACATATACAGGCATGCAAATAGTCATTGGAGACATTAGAGAGCTGTTTTATTTTGTGCTCTTCCTATTTTAAAGAGATTATTGCAGCTGGTTACAGTGGTTCATGCCTGTAATCTCAGTGGCTTGAGAGGCTGAGACAGTAGGATCTCAAGTCCAAAGCAAGCCTCAGCAAAAGTGAGGCACTAAGTTCAAAGCAAGCCTCAGCAAAAGTGAGGCACTAAGAAATTCAGTGAGACCCTGTCTCTAAATAAAATACAAAATAGGGCTAGGGATGTGGCTCAGTGGCTGAGTGCCCCTGAGTTCAATCCCCAGTACCAAAATAAATAAACAAATAAAAAATAAAGATGATTGTAAGAGAATTTTTGGAATGAGTTTTTCTTTATTATTAATCATTTTTATTTATCATTAGTCAGAATGTCTGAAAAAGGAGATTTCCCAGGTTTATTTATTTTTTTCTTCCCCTGGTCCTAAAGATTGAATGTGGTATCTCAGGCATGCTAGGCTAGCACTCTACCACTGAGCTACTCCCCAAGTCAGTTCCCAAGTAAACTTTAACTCAAGAATATGTGAGAACTGAAACAGTCTGTCTCATTTCAAGTGTGCATCTCTTGATGTTTTCCTCTCACTATTTTGCTTTTTCTTCCATTTTCTGTTGTTTGATTTACATTCTGGGTTGCTTAGGGAGTGACTGACTCCACTGGATACTTCATTGCATAGGTATTACAGAAGACAAAGTCTTTTGTCTTTGTACAGCTCCAGCATACAGTAGTGGGGGTGGGAGAAGTGCATACTCCTTCAAATGGTGTAATTCGAACATACATAGATTACTGGCGAACTCAAAAAAGTCCTCCTGAAAGAGACAAGTGTATGTGTGTGCCCATGCGCATAACACACATCTCTTATCCATCAACCATTTGGCTTTCCAGTAAAGAGAATATTAAAGAGAAATGGAAACCCTAGGCTATTTGATGTTCTGTATAACTAGATGAGAATGAACAGCTGTGTTACTGTTTGAACTAACTGGTTGGGACAAGTAAGGCCTCACTCCTTCTAGTAACAGTATTGAATTCCTTTTCAACTTGCCTCCAGTGCTTTCCTTTGTCCTATGCTTCAGACATTCAGGAGTCATGCTTAAGACAGAGCACTGTTGTGGGAGCTTACCAAATTAGCAGGCTCTAAGTTTACAGCTTATTCACATACTTTGCCACTCTCATGGCAGAATTTCCAAATTAACTTTCCCTGAAGTATAATGAAATAAAATATATAATTTTGTCTCTTTTAAAATATTAGTTTGGAGAACTAAGTTTTCAGCCGAGGATCACATTTTCCCTTAGGAAAATAGATTAAAATAGTGCTGAGTGCCAATGATTGCACACAGAGAAACAAGTCAGTTGATTTTTGTGTTTCTTTTCCTTTATGACTCAAGAAATAGATATCTTAATCTTAAAATTTTGTCTTTTCAAGATAAAACAATTCATTCTGTTATCACTGTCAGTGATTTTAAATATATTCATAAAAAGAACAAAATTCAAGAAATGCTCTAGCATTATCATGTCTGCACTTGGATTAAGTCTGTATCAGCTGCTTCTAGATGGGCCTTATCAGAGATGTGCATTTGGTTTAATGACACCTGTGCTGATGTTAATGGTTCATCTCTTATATCTGATAGATGTAGAGAGACAGCCAATTTGTTTCCATTGCTACTGACATCATTCCACAGTCTCTGTCAGGTTCACTCAGATTTTGTTGATAAGACAGAATGAACATTGGCATTACAAGAAAATCCTAGTTTCCCCTTTCATGGGCAAAAGTAATGAAATATGGATCAAATAAGCAAGTTGATAAGTAAACAATGTTTCCTGGAGACATCAAAGTATTTTTCGTTAGTACTCCACAAACTTTTGAAGATGCACATGTATCTGTACTAACAAATATGATTGTTTGTGTCTTTGAAATTTTGGGGGGATTTTAACCTTTAGCCTAACATTATTCAACAAGGAACATCATCTGGCAACTGTATGATTTATCGTCAGTTGCTGTACTTTGCATTTGGGAATGTTTTTGATCGTCACCATCATATATTCCCTAGTAAGGAGTACTTGTAGCTCATTTGGAACTACAAGCATAAATATTGTTGATTTCTAACAACAGTAAGGGTCTATGTGGCTACCTATGTTTGAAACCTGCCTGACCCACACAATCTCTTCCTTATAAAACCTTAATGGTGATTACATCTGCTTAAGTACATCAAGTTTCAGGGAGCTATAATCCCCCAGTAGCCTTGCCACTTTTGGACATCAGTAAACCCTTAAAATATCTCTTGTGCTTTTTCTAGTTGCACTTGTCTGAGCCTTAGCTGGCTATCATGGAGGTGTTTCTATATCTTGACCTCATCTGCTTCATTCCATATGCTGTGTGTGTGAAGAATCATTTTCATAACAGTGTACTGGCCTCAGTTAAGTAATTCATTGCTGAAGGGTCTCTGTTTCTTCTTTTTTTTCTCCATAATGACCATCTGAAAGCCTGGAAGTGAGATACTCACTAACAGCTCTAAGTGTCACCATCATTTGGAAGATTACACATATACCTCTGGGACTTGATACCTCACTGCCTCTAAACTTTGCCAGCATCATCTTGGCCTCCTTGACTCAGGAAACCAAAGTGCCTAGCATCAAACAATGCCCTATGGCTTTTAACCCCACAGAGTACATGAAAGGCCCTGATTGTGGATGGGCTAGCTTACATAGGGGAATCTGAACTCAGATAAGTAGGGATGTACTCATTTTATGATAAGCATTTTTTTCCCCACATGGAAGTTTCCAGAAGAACAGCAAACAAGCAGAATTAATTGGGAAATTAAGTGACACAAGGCTGTCTTCAGTTGGTGGATTTTCTTCCATATATGGAAGAATAGTCTAATATAATCTTATGACTATTTTTATAATTATAAGTAAGTTTATATAGAATACATTGCTCAAAGTACATCTAAAAACAAGTACTCAAACACTTCATTTAGGTGGGTCCATTAATAGATTAGAAAAAGGGGGGGATGTGGACCTCAGTGTACATCTAGGATTTAGGGTGCAGGTGACTTAAGCCCAAATTGCATACAAACGGTAATATTCAACATGCCAACTTGGTATTTATTGGCTACAGCAGCAGAAGAGCAAGCAGGTAGCACTTGATTATCCAGGCAAATATGTCATAAAGAGGCAGAGCCCAGGGAAAAGTTTAGCGGCAGACTATCCAAATTTGATAGGAGTGCTAGTAGGAAAAAAATTAGAACCATGATTAAAAGTCATCCTTAAGTACTACCTGTATCAGGCTTGGTTCTGATCTGAATAGCATTGTTTTGGCAAATATGAATAAAGTGGTCCCATTTATAAGGAAGGGTGCAGAGACAAGAAATCAAGGTCAGCATGAACATGGCCTTATTTAGTCCAATTGTTATCTGGCACTATCGTGTCACTTGTAAGCTGTCTTTCCATGATCTAGAAACTAGGCTATTAATAATATGCAAACATGTTTCCTTATAGTGATAAACACATAATCAAAATAATTCATTTACTTCTTTGGTGACAATTTTGATGTAATGCATCTATATGTATTTAGTATAAAGATGATTTTCTATCATAATCTCATGTTCTTATTTGTTTACAGCAAAAATAACTTTTAAAATTGCTAATTGGTCTGGGTAGGGCAGTGCACACCTATAAACCCAGAGACTCAGAAGACTGAAATAGAAGGATCGCAAATTTGAGGTCAGCCTCAGCAATTTACTGAGGGCCTCAGCAACTTAATGAGATCCTGTCTCAAAATAAAAAGTAAATAGAATTTAGGATGTAGCTCAGTGGTAAACCACACCTGGGTAATTCTCCAGTAGGGAAAAAATGGGGTTAATTTTATATTGCTTTTTTTAGGGGTGGGGAGTACCAGAGATTGAACTCAGGGGCACTCAACCACTGAGCCACATCTCCATCCCTATTTTTTGTATTTTATTTAGAGACAGGGTCTCACTGAGTTGCTTAGTGCCTCGCTTTTGCTGAGGCCAGCTTTGAACTCAAGATCCTCCTGTCTCAGCCTCCCGAGCTGCTGGGATTACAGGTGTGTGCCACCACATCCGGCTTATGTTTCTTTTTTTTTTTTAAGTCTTTTTCATTTTTTAATATATAAATTAATTTCCTGACAATGCAACTATCTGATCAGATTTTGCCTATAAAATCTGGGCCTCTCTTCAGTACAGATAAATAAATGTTTGATGAGAGAGCCAACAAATAAATGGATCAATATCTATCACAGTACTTCAAACATAGTAGATACCAAATAAATGAGTTCAATGGGAAACCATGGGTAGTAACATTGGCAATGGAAATAAATTTTTCTGGAAATTTTAATTTCTGAGATACACTGGAACCATTGATTATAGGAGGTCACATGCACAGAGAATGAAAGGAGATAGCCTGATACTTTTTACAAATTGAATGGCTTTTCTCCAAGGAATTCTAAACATTGTTTCAACCTGTAATTTGCCAACTTCAGATGAATTCTTAAAACACATTCTAGTAAGTCTACAATAATTGTTCAAAAGTAGGCTTAAAGGGTTAATCACTACTGTTTTGTGAAAATACTACAATTTTGTTAACTTAGCAGTACATTTTGATGGGTATGGAACAAGTATAAAAATACTTATATGTCACTGTGACTCATGATTCCTGACTAAATTTTACTTTCTTTTCTTCCCAAAATATGCTCAAAGTTTTGATATATTTTATTAACTAAGACAATTTTCCCATAGCTTTAATAAGCAGATGGGTGCTTTTTTTTTTACAGAATTTCTACTTCAGGAGCAATTTTCATATTTTAGAAATAAATCACAGTGTATTCTTTGCCTAGGGACCACACAGTTGGGAAACAATTATTTTAAACTAAGTATATTAAATCATAAACAGTCACATATAAACCATCTTAAAATAAAGATTTAAATAATAATGTGATATGCCATTAATTAAACAAATATTCATTGAGCACCCAGGAGCCAAGTACTTTCTAGGGAAAAAAGTCCTTGCTGTAGTGGAGTTTACATTCTGCCTAGCAAAAGAAGGCAGAGGATAAATAAACAAGTAAGTAAATTGTCTAAAATGTTCAAAAACGGATCTGGAGGCTGGTGTGGGAAGTGAGGATGTCATTTCAGACAATGAGGTCAAAGGGTCCCTCATGAAGGAGGGACATTTGAGTAAATACTTGAAGAA
The DNA here is from genome assembly GCF_045843805.1 of Urocitellus parryii. NCBI lineage: Eukaryota > Metazoa > Chordata > Mammalia > Rodentia > Sciuridae > Urocitellus > Urocitellus parryii. Next base: position 75,056,420 of record NC_135538.1, on the reverse strand, counting down.
GGTGAAGGACTGAGCCACCCTTGTGTACAACACATTGATAATTAATCTTGTAAAATTTTCCTTTGAACAGCACGCATGTGCATGTGGATGATGTCATTCCCCTGCATAAAGCTCTCCAATGACTTCCTATAGCTTTTAGCTTAATGTGGTAACGCCTTAATTTGTTGTATGATGTCTCTGTGTTCTCACCTCTGACTCAGTTTCCAGTCATCTGTTTCTTTCCCTCAATTATTGTGTCAATCATACTGGATTTTTTTTTTTCAGTTCCCACATGTGTACCAATGGTTTTCCCACCTTTTGATCTTGCCATAAGCATTTCTCTCTGCCTATGTTCCTTGGACTTTTGTATGACCAACTCTCAACTTGCTGATTACTCCATCATGCCCTGTTCTTCTGTTCTCATTGTACAGTCTACTCACCCTCCCAGTTCTTATTGCAATCATAATAACGTGTTTTGTAATTATTTGTTTAGTTTCTACTTTTGCTGATAGACTGTAAGCTCCCCGATGATACAGATGTTGCCTATTGTTTGTCTTGTTCATTTTTATATTCCTCTGCCTGGCATGTGGTAGATGCTCAATATTGGTCGAATGAATGAAACATGCTTCAAATGGGGTGGGAATCATGTTGCTGGGTTGGTATAGAGTTTTCAGTTACTCGTGGAGGATATGTAGTTAGTGGGGAACAAACCTTCACTTTAGCCCCTGAAACTTTGGGTACTTTCTTTTTGCAGAATATTCTAATCTATCCTAACTGACACACAGAGAGGAGGTTCTAAGGCTCAATTGTACAAAGAATTTTTCAAGTGCCTAGTACCGAAATGGAAAACTGAACTCATTATGTCTTCTCCAAAAGGGGTGTCTCCATAAGCCCACTGACCCGAAGGAAACCAGTTGTCCAAAGCAGAGCAGCTGACTCTATTCTGGACTCCTTCCCCTCCCTTGTTCCCCACAGGCCATCTACCATCTCCCAAATGCCTCCTGAATACTTTCCCTTCTGCACCATTTCACTTTCCACCTGTCTCTGTCTTATCTTGGGCTCTCACTATTTCTCTCCTGGATTGCCTCTTAATTCATCTTCCCGTTTCCTCTTTCACTCCTCTGGAATTCTGCAGCACTGTTGCTAAAGTGGATTTTCTTAAAAAAAGAACTCTGATCACATTCTTTTGTTTAAAACTCTCCACCGAATTTTCGTGAATTTCAGGATTAAATCCAAATCATCAGGAGGATACATTCAAGCAGGACGTTTGTGACCCTCAGCCACTGGCACCACCCCTTCATAAGCTCATGGGATGCCCATCCTCTATATCCCCATATCTTGCTCATGTCCCTATATTATGCTTTTCACAATCTCCCACAGCAGCCCTATGGCAGCAGAACATGAACTGAAAGGATTGTAGTCCTACCCCATAAAGGCATCCCATCACCCCAGTGAGTCACAGTGGACCATGTGAATAAGAGACTTATACTGTACTTCATATGGAAATCGCCAGGTATATATTTCTATTCTTTAATTCATTTTATTTCTCCCCTTTTTCTTTAACAAGATACAAAGATTTGCATTTTTACTTGTATTGGACATATTCAGTCTTAAAATGCTAATATCTGCTATGTATGTTTTTTATATATATGAATCACAAGTCCTTTTTCCTAGCTTTTTGACAAATGGATATTGCCTTCCTTCTGGAATTTATTGCTATGGGAGCCTGAACAAAATAAAGATCTAAGGATAAACTGTTCTGTTCAGTCTTAATGAGTTTAATAACTTTTTTTAAGGAGAAAATTAACCAGTATCAACTAACACTCAGTTTCAGATATCAAAGCCCCTTGAACCAAGCTCAGAAGACTGAACCTCCACGTGTTCCTTTTCCAAATGGAATAAATTATTGACTTAAATGTACTTAAATATCACCAAAGCTTGGAATTAGATGTGCATATTTTTGCACTATAGAGAAATAAAGAAGTAAGTTAATGATGTAGTTTGAAACATCAGGACCATATGAATAGGAAGATTAGGTAAGAATAAAGGACTGTAGAGTCAAAGACAGTTGAAGGCTTAGCTAGTACCTCCTCTTACTTTGGACAACAATTCATTTAGGTCATTCTGTACTGGTGAAAATCTCTTCTTTTGTGAAGACTTGAGAAATGAATTCCACATGTTGTCTTGATTGTTCCTTTCACTGGAATCCCTTGGTAATCTCAGACTGTCTCGTCATTTTAACTGCTTTCTAATTTCCTTGTTGTCTAAGATTTGGGCCGACCTTTTCAATGTAATCAAAAGTAATCTGCCTCAATAATTCTTTTTGGACAGATATCTTTTTGTTAAGGGCAGATTTTAGCTTGCATGTATTTAGGTGAATTTAAAACAAACAAACAAACAAAAAGCACATTGTTTTTTGTCCTGAAGGAAAAAGTGATACAAAAATTAGGCATATGTACCAATATTGTATATTAATATCATCATAATGATATAGATCATTTTAAAAAATCATTTGGCAACTAAATTTTCACTTTGTAATTAATAAGATTTTAATAATACTTTTTTAAAAGGAAGTGATGTTTTTGAGCTTAAAACTTATAAAACAGTATTAATTTAGCTGCTTAGCTATTATACAATGTATGCATATTATAAAATTTCATGTTGTACACAATAAATATATACAATTCTTTGCCAATTAAAAAGAAATAAAAACAACTTAAAGGGACCTGTAACATTAAATTAATGATTAATTTTAAATATATGAGAACTGTTGACAATAACCACAGTTATAGTTTCTTTTAAAAAACAATAACATCAACAAAAGATGAAAAGGCCATTTTCTTATTTATGGCCAGTGTTATAAATAAAATATTTTATTTTATCCAATGAATTTTTTTTTCAAAGCTTGTTAGCTTAGGTTACCTCCCAGGGATCCTGTTTTCATGATCTGAGTTTCACCTTAGAATGAGGGCAAAGACACTGGATAGCTGTCTTCTTAAGACACGGGTGTATCCACAAGACCTAAAGGAAGAGAGAGAGAATGCTCTGAAGAAAATCATTTACTCCTGTACAATACCAAAAATATATACTTATTTATGTTAGGAAGCTGTCACCCTGAAAAACATGGAGATCCTAGCCTTGAATGAATGAGATAGGAAGTATATTCTTGATTGAGGTGTTTCTGAGGCAGCCACCTTTGTGTTCTGTGGGGGAAAGTGCTAGTTTCCTGCAGTGTGCCTGGGTGAAAGCCAGGATGCCCAGAAAGCCCTTACAGGCTCACAAGTCCAGGAACCACCACACACTCGAATAATTCATGTTGCGAGCAGTCCTGCAGTTTCAAAGATTTGTTGGTGAAATGATCCAAGCCATGGAGTCCTTGCACAGTCACACACAATGGGGCCTCTTGCAATTACCCCTCACTGTTCTCCTCTCTCCTCTCATTCATTCAGCCCTTCCATCCTGCTCAACCTGGGCCTGGTTTCCAGTCCCTCAGGTTAGACTTGGAATCCCTTGATGGTGAGTTGCTAAAAGGTCACTGGCTCTTTGTGACTTGCACAGCCCTGGAACCTCCACTGGTGAACTGCACTCTGATAGTTGGGAGCCCAACCTTCACCTTAAAGGGTTGGACTAGACATTCCTCATGAAGGAGACTATGGTCCCTGGGATAAAAAGAAAGGAGGAGAATAGAAGATTCTCAAAGACCTAAGATGGCTCCTCTCTTACTCTCAAAAACCTGAGCAAAAAAGTAACTTTCTTTCACGCCTGACCAAAATAAAAACAATACCAGCACTTTTAGGGTTCTCCACAATGTTACTCTTCCCCACTAGACAAGTGATGAAAAGGAATGACATGGGTTGAAGAGGTCTGTGGGAGGATGGCGAAGGATCCCTGCCCCCTGCCTCTGCTCTCTCTCTAAAAAAAAAAAAAAAAAAAACCCAATCTGATCAAACAACGTAAAGAGGGAGTCCAGATGCTTCTACCGGCTCAGTGGCCCTTAGACACTTGTCATTATTTACCTCTGCCTCTGCCTCAGGGTCAGACTCTCCCAGAGCTGGTTGCAGGTGATCTCAAACATGCGGTGGGAGTCATAGGCCTATGGAGGAAAGAAGTGGTTAAAGTCCCTTTCCCAGTCTCCTTGGAAGAATGCTGAGTCTATTCATAGGATTTTGATAATTTGTGGACTCCCCCTGAAGCCCATAAGGATTGTAAGGTTGATTTATTCTATCTTACTACTTGAAATGACTTAATGTGTTCTTTGATGCGCAGGGCGAGATTCTCTCCCTATAATAAAACAGGAGAGGAAAGTTAGCGTGGAGAAGAGGATCGTATAAGAAAGAACTTTCTAACAATAAGAGACTTACAGGAATGAAACTGTAATCTCTTAGTGGAGTCAGAAAAAAAATGTATCAGGAATTAGGTAGAGTTGAAAGCACACTATGGCAGACTTATTTTGTGTGAGTGAAGTGCTTTCTTAAACTGAGAACTGAAAGTGGGCCATCTGATTGTCTTTGTCTCAAATTCTATGTTTGAGTGTATTGTAAAGATTATATTATATATGCATAAGCTCCAGACCCTTTTCTCTAGCTTGGGTCATATACTTTTACTGTTTAAACCGTAATGATTGCTGACTCCTATTTGCCCAGAGTGTTTAATATGAGATACCTTTTCTAAGATGTTTCTCCTTAAGTTTTCCTGGGAATCACTGGGGAATACTTCCTCATCCTCTAACCCATCCTCTAGCCACTCTGAACTCCAGGACTCTAAGTCACCTGTGGCCATTTATAGTGAAACCTGACACTGTTCATTCATGCTGGACTGATTTGCTCTAAGAATAAACACACTACCTTTTCTTTACCATGTCTCCCATCCCCCAGTCTCAGCAATGCCAAGGACAATGATGCTTTATTGACTATGTGGAAGATTCAGTGCCTCTGTGATTTACCCCCCTGGTCACTTGAATCCAGTGTAGGGGGGTCCAGCCTAGCTTCCTGAAGATTCCCCTGTGTCTGGAGGCTAGTCCATGGCTCCAGTCAAGGAGAAAATCTCCACATTCTTTCACTTGAGGACCCCTGAAAAGAGTCTCTCCTTCTCCCAGGCCCAGGCCCACCCCTTCTAACCCACCCTATCTAACTAGATATAGTTGGATATTGGAAATGCCTGGTCCTTCAGTACAAGAAGCAGGGCATGGGCTAACAGTCAATGCTCAGATAGTACAACCTCAATAGGTAAATGTGTATTCCCCACATTTGGGGTAATTCTATCTGAATATGTGATGGGGACTGACATTTGGCATACATCCATATTCAGGGAAAACAGTTCTCTAACTCTACAAGACACAGTCTACCTAAAATGCAACCATTTACATTTCCCAATAGAACAAGGATTTATTCTGTAGCTACTACATTCAGATTTATGGAGAAATTATAATGTTCTCCAGGAACAATGGTAGGTATTTTTATATAACTAAAAGTTCCATCCTGGTGAATTTCTCAAAACAAAGGAAATTCATTCCAAAACTTAATTAATATTTCCAATTCCAGGAACTAAAATATTTAGCAACCTCAAGTAATAGTTTCTTTTCTAAAATTATTTCTAAAGATAATAATAAAAGTAATTTTTATGATTCTTTCCAGAGATTCTCACTAGTTATAATTAACATCCAACATGAATTCAGGTTAACATGGGGAAACATATAAAAATGATGAGATATTTGTCTTTAATATAAAAAGGAGAAATAGATTGACAGTTCTAAATGCATGTTCGTTTGTGTGTGTGTGTGTGTGTGTGTGTGTGTGTGTGTGTGTGTGTGTACAAGTTCTAGTGTAGGCCCCAATCTTTGAGAACACCACACAAACAGAATTATTCTCTAATTTAAGTTACTTGTGAAAGTATGGACCTTAAGCTGCAAAAGTTATTTGAGCAATTATCTAAAAATGAAATTAGTGAAAAATGACTAGTGATTTTACAACATTTTAAACATGAGAGTGTTAAAATGGCACAAATAATAGCTGTTTATTATTTTTAAATGCATAAGATAACAGGGAAGTAGAAATGGTCTCTGTTTATTATAAAAACAGTTGTGGCTCCCAGTGTAGTTTAGTGGCTAGTGTATGCTTAGCACTCATGAGATCCTCCATTAATCTCCAGCACCAAGAAAAAAGAAAGTACAATATGGGAAAGAAGAAGTGAGAAAATACCCACGATACACAGAGACCATGAGTGGTTATGTTGCTATCTTTCCTTTTAGTGTATTAATAATTCTAAAATGGTTGTGATCATGGTGCTATCCCAATTTTCCTGTATGTTATTTGAAATTAAAGTATTTTCCTGTATCATTACAATTTTATTTATAAATATCATTGTGGTGAAAAAATAGCATTGTTGTTGAGTTTGGCTCATGATAGCATTTATAGTTTCGGAGGTAAGATCTGAGATGGAACCCTTGAGTTATCCCTTTTATAGGCCAATAAAAATTCTCCTGAGTCCTGGAAGAGCCTCTGATGATGGCAGAACTGAGTGGCCCAATCATCACTGCAAGTGATTATGCCATCTGGTTTCTATAGTAGATATAAATCCAAAGCCTTTCTTGATATCTTTCTATGTACCTGACTCTGTCCTAGATGTTGCACATAGACTAAACAACTAGATATGGTCCTGTCCTTGTAGCACAGCCTAACTTGACCTTGATAAACCAGAATTTATTTAGGAGTTTCTGTGCAGTGTTAAATAACTCAGAATGGGTCTGATCAATCACTAAACATATAGTATAATGGCCTAGATTGTAAAGTGATATTCCAATTCTTCAAAATGAAGCAAATAAGGACATGTCTATTTGATTATATGGCATATGCCATTTCTCAAATCTTGTAAAATAAAGAATGCCTTTTATTAGTGGGCTAGAGAGAATTAAAGCATGTAGTCATTCTGTTTCAAGAGCAGATGATGAGCCTCAGGGGTCAATAAGTAACTTGTCAAATGTAGCCTACACAAAATGTGTCTTTCATAGAGATTTTAATAAGAAGATTGTGTACTAGGCAATAAATTTTATATCCAAATAATTAAATACATGGAGTTCTTTCTTATAAAAGAAAAAGCTACCTATGTTAGAATAAACAATTCCTCTGTATTAAAAGAAGTATTCTAGATAGATTTCATAGCTGCACAAAATGACAATGTACACTAGTTATTCTAATCTAAAGAATATGACAATTACTTCAGGTAACTTATTCTGAAATAAGCAATAAGATCAGGGGCTTAAAAAAATACAAGTGTCAGAGAAGGGACATCACAGAGGCCAAATGTACAGTTCTGGATGTGTATTTATATACCCAGCACCTGCTGCTGAGAAATATTGAAGATCTCATTCCAGACATGCTATACCAAAGGCAACCATTTCATTGCCTGTGCATTTGAATTGTTGGTGCATTAGATAATATCCCATTGTGCATGTGTTTTCTATACTCTAAGATGCCTGAGAGTATGCAGTGTCACTAATTGTGATATAAGGATGCGTGGTAATTCTGTTAGCATACACCCAAGGGCAAGTTTCTTTTATTAAGCTATTCATATTGTCACACAGAAAAATTTACTCATTACTACAATATGGGGATTTAACCTTTTCCATTATACTTACCACTCTGTAAAATATGGTTCAGTGAAAACATTAACCTTTCCCAAAAAGTCCACAAGTATATTTTTCACTCTATATTATTTTATTTTATTTTTGCTTGATGCCTGCATTAAAATAAAGCAAATTATCACAAAGAAAGATAGTTAACTTTCACAATGAAACTGGCTCTTTAGCTAAATGTGCAAAAATGTTAGTTGCCCATTTATAAGCATCACTGACCTGAAATTTAATGTATGTGATTGCAGAGGTAGTTTGTGTTGTAGGTTTATTTGTATAATTATGTTTTAAAGGAAAATGACCCAGATTTCACAGAATACATGTACAAAATAGTATTCGATGATTAAAACAAAGAGTGTAGGTATTGGACATTTTGCTCTTCATGATGTGCTGAAGTGAAAGGATGCCTTTCATACCAGTGAACAGTTGCTCCCTTAGAGTTGTCAATGCATCACTCCAACAACACTGCATATGAGGAATCGAACACAGTGCCAGCTTTCTCATTTTATGATTTTATGCTTTCTAGTATTTAATGGGGGTAGTTACTGAATCTCCTAATTACAAAGTGCTTATTCTTTTCAGTCTTGCTCACAGGAATAAGAGATTACTGGACTAATAAAATAAACATGCCCTAAAGGCACATAAGTTAAAATAGAGATCTGAATTACTGTTGTCCGACTAGTAAAGGGTTAAACTATCAGTATTAGCTATGTAACACTAGAGAAAAATATACTGAGAACTTGCTGGGGGAAAAAACTAATTGAAAGTCATCTGTATGTGTTCAGCTAAGAAATGCCCATAAGCACTGGGACATGTCAAGAATTTCATAGGAAGGTGAAAGGGTTTCATTTCTGTTATGCTCCCTGCTGCTACAGTTAATGTTGGACAGGGTGGAGTTTTTCTTTTTTTTTTTTTAATGCAATCATTTGAAAACTTTAATTCTGAGTTGTGAAAGGTCATGGCTATGAGACTATTTTGTTAAATCTAAACCACTGACAATTTATTTTGTATTGCAAAGCAATGTCTGAGGCAGAAGTTGAATTCTGTAAGTGATTAGATCACTGAACTTGAGTTAAATGTACCTGAAACTTTGTGTTTCCAGTTTCACCTGAAATTGCTTTTGAACAGGTCTATGAAACTGTGGGAGAAAAAGTGAAGGGAGTCCTTCATAGGAAGGCAGAGATTCCCTTGGAGTAGAGTGGAAAGAGATTTATGAGCAACTGAAATAGCTTGATTGTGGGGAAACAAAGGAATAAATAAAATCTTCGTTTATTTTTCTCAGAATAATTCCAATGGAGCAAATTATATTCCATGTGTGTATGATTTATGTTAAAATGAACTTTACTCTCATGTAAAACTATGATGCTCTAATGAAAAGATTTAAAAAGAAATAATGCAAATAAAAAATCCAAGTATTTCTTGATGACTGTAAGAGAAATAGACCTACTTATACTACATTTCTTATGGAATAGCTATTTTAATGCAAATCGAGTGATCAAGAAATTTTTGATGACTCAAATAAAATAACAATCAATTTTACCTTCTGAAATATTAATGGTTCTCCTGAGAAAACTGACCAACTCAGACAAACTTTGAGAAACTATAAAACTTGGGACCTGGCTGGTTGATAGTCTTATATTTCAAACCTATAGGGACTATTATGGTGAAATGATAATCAACAGCCATTTAGGAATATCCAACATCACATTTATAACTTCTGAATATGGGAGAGAAATACAATTAAGATAACAATAAAAAATACACATATTATAAAATCCCTAGGGATTTTTTTAACTTCCTTAAAGTTAAAATAAATGTCATTTGATTAGGCAAAGTTGTGTAAACAAGCCCCCTGGATTTCAGGAATGCATTTTCTAAAGTCTCTTTATGGCAACGTAGTGGATTAGAGAGAAATTTAGACTGGATTACAGTATAGATGAATGAATCCCTAAGTGTTTAAATAGGAGAGCCTCAGTGACTGTTAGCAATCTTGTATTTGACAATAATTTTGAGTCAGTTGAAATAAAATCTAAAAAAAAAACTCTTTTCAAGTTTTAGATGGTAAATTTGCTGATGTGAATATAATGAGGAACAAAATTCATGTTCAGACAAATCCTGAAAGGTGGATTAATAGGTGAAAATTAAAGAGATTAGACTTTAAAGGAGGAGTGTGACATTGGCCTTCTTGTCCCAATGTCTTCCAAAAACGAAAACTTTCTAAACTTTGAAATAAAGAAAAAGATCAATAGGTTCTCTCCATGCTGCAAGTGAGACTAGTGTCCTTGCCAGTGGAAAATAAGCAAAGAAGTGACAGAGGATGCAAAGCTGAGGGCTTAGGCTTCTATCTATGCTGTGCTTTGGAGGGTGGGGGACTACATTAACACTCTATGGGACACCAAAGTCTCTGTGGGTGTAACAGAAGTTTAAGATTATGACATTTGAAAGGAGAGGTGGGTTCAGGCTTAAAGGAAACCTTTTGTTGTGGCTAAGGGTGCTGCTGTCTGTTAGTTGGGGCAAGGCAGTGGAAGATTTTCAGGAAAAGGTACAGTCTGCCTAGCAGTTTCTGGATGGCTTCACGGAGATGAGCAGGCTGTCTAGCTGGAAGAGCAGCACCCTAGCCAACAGTGGTGGCTGGCAGAAGCTAAGAGGAAAGCGCTATAGATAAAATGAACCTCAGACCTAGCTGGGAAAGGGAAACAGATAAAATGTTTAGGGTCAGGATTACAGGAGGAATTGGAGAATAAAGGAATGTGAGAATGCCTGGGGCCCACTTTGGGGAGTCAGATATCAAGTTGGACTAATCAATATAAAAAATGACCACCTATTGAGAAAGGAGGGTTCTGAGGACCATAATCCATCTTTGACCTGGATGGTAATTATTTTAAAATTTTAACAAAGTTAATATTAAACTGCAAAATAAAATACTATATAAAGGAAAACAGACTAGTTGATTGATTATAGTGAATATCAAAATTAATATTAAAAGGAGTAAAATAGGGACAGCATAAAATAGGGATTAGGAGAAATGGACTCTGAAGTCTCTAGATTCATATCTTGTTTCTAATATTTATTAATTATGTGACTTCAGAAAAGCTACTTAATATCTCTGCTTCTGCCTCACAGAGCACTTGTTTCAAGGAGTTTTTGTGAAGATTGAGTTAATGTTTGAAAAGTATGTAAAATAACACTTGGTAAATGATAAGTGCTACATAGTTGGCCCTCTATATCTATGGTTTTCGCATCCATAGATGGTGAATTGAATATGTTTTTTAAAATTCTAGAAAGTTCCCAAAAGCAAAACTTGAATTTACTGTGTGCAGAGCACTATGCGGAATCCACACAAATGAAGTGACATGTAGGGCTATCCTTCTGTTGGTCCCCCTCTATTTCAGATCCTCAGTTGCTCTTCAGCACAGGTTGCTTGAGCATTTTTCACCTTGTCTTGTTCATGTACTACAAAGACTTACAATGGTTGCCTCTGTACTGGTCGAGTGCAGAATTTTTTTCTTATATTATTCTCTAAACAATACAATTTAACAACTATTTACATAAAATTGCATTAGATTAGGCATTATACATAATCAGGAGATGATTTAAAGTGTATGGAATAATATGCATATGTTATATACAAATATTACATCATTACATATAAGAGGCTTGAGCATCTGCAGGTTTTGTTATCTGTGGGGAGTCCTGGTAGTAGTCCTCCACATATACCTAGGGCTAACAATCACACCATAGCTGCTATTCAACCTTAACAATAATTGATGGAATGCATCTTATAATAACAAGGTAACATTATAATTTCAGTACCATTGTAGACAAGAATGAATGAGTATATTTAGTTCATCATAAAACCCTCACTGTTTATGTTAAATACAATTGTAGATAACCGGTGATAGAGAAATGAGGACCACATTCTTCCCTTGAAAACCTCATAGTTTAGGTGAGGGATAAACTTGTAGACAATGATCATCAAACAATGTTTCATGAGTTGTTTGTTTTACCCATGACCTTTTACTCATGCACTTATGCAGAAGAATACTGGAACACACAGGTGGAAGTTATTCATTCTGCCTGGAGGAAGAGAGGAGAGTAGGAGGAAATTATCTATGAAAGGTAACTCAAGGTCAAATTATAACAGATTCTTGTATAGTCCAGCTAGATGCTTGGCATAAAGTAGAGATTTATCATAACTGCTCTTCATTTTCTAACATTAATAAGTTAAATCTAATATTTGTAAGATCCATGCCTTGACCTTAGGGAAACAAAGATGTCCTTAAATGCTTAGAGGGTAGTCCATAGAATCATCATTCCTGAAGAGGTGAGTAAAACCTAGCACAAGCACCTCCTTCCATTTGAAAGCACTTTGGCAAGAGTACTGTAGATTCCTGAACAGAGCTTATAATCCTGGGAGTTTATTACAAAGAAGTAAATAGGATTATTCACAATAATAAAAACTAGGAATGCATAAACTGTGCTATATCAATCTGATGGGAAATTTTGCATAAGATTTTAAAAGGTTGAAAAATTTGGAATCCATATAAGAAGCATGAAAACATACATAATATGAAATGAAATAATTTGAAATGGCATCTATGCTATGATTACTACTAAGCACGTCAGAAAGAATTTAAGGGAGATTTTTAATAGTTGTTCTGACTTGCCTAGATTAGTAGAATTTAAGTATTTTTTCTGATTTTATTTTTAACAATTAAATTCAGAGCACAAGGAAGCAAAGAATTTCTTCATGTAAGTTCAAAAGGATAAACAGTGGATTAAGGAGACTAGTTTGACAACATATCAGATAAAAAAGCTCAGGGACTTTTTATGAACTATGAACAATTTGACATCACTATGAAAAAAGCAAATTCCATATTAAGGAACAAAAGCACAAGAACAGAATTTACAATAGGGAGGTGTTAGCCCAATTTCAGTTTTTATTGGTCAGATTCCACCCACAGCTTATTTTGTCCTGAAAGCCACATTTTAAGAGGGATATAGGCAAATTTGAGTAAGTTTATAAAAGGGCAAGTGCATGAAATTGAAGAATATGCCCAAATTTAACTTGGAATGGGAAAGGCAACACGAGAATGGGTAGATGTCATCGTTATCTTCAAATGTTCTAAGTGCTATCTTGGAGAAGAAAGAAGAGATTTTCTTTATGTAAATACAGGAGTCCCAGTTGGTGGATGTTACATGAAGGCAGACCTAGGATTATAGAATTAAGATCATTTATAATACACTTTAAAACTATTCAAAACAAAATGCTCTGTCAGGAAAAATAACGAATTTCTTGGAGTTGGACTAGTTTGGCCAGATGCTGTATATAATTTGTTGGGGATACTGGCGTTTGGTGTAAGAGTTTGTAACAAAGGTTGTTAACATCTATCCCATTCTGAAATTCAGTAATGCAAATTGCCCTTTCCAGAAACCCAGGACTTGGCATATATGCTTTCCTGAACCTGTAGAACACACTCATTACTTCTCTTTTGTATTGTGCTTAGATTAACTGGGCCGCTGTGATTAGTAATGACAGAGTTGGGTTAGAAGTTAGAATGACAGCTGAAATGAATACAGTTGATATTTAAGATACTTCAGAATTTAAGAACTCAAGGGACAACTTGAAGAAGGTACTACTATCAAATCCTTTAGTAATGAGCAGTTGGATGAGGAACAGAAAACTTGTGTTACAGTAACTATTCCAATCATTGACATTTTGAAATAAGAAGTTTTATTAAATTTAATTCTAATAAAGATTAAATCCATTTAAATCCTCAGAAGGAATGTTGAAGGAACATTTCGGAACCTGGAGAAATAGCTTTGGCTCACATCGTTTCTGAACTTTGAGGATGAAAGATATACTTAAGATGTACTTTTAAATGGATCCTTTTTATTTGTAGAAAGCTAATTTGTAGCCTAGCAATTTTCTGTGATTATTAAAAGAACTATCTCTCCAATGTTTCCAATTTAATGGCACTTTTTTTTTTTTTTTTTTTTTTTTTGCTTCCTGCTCCAAAGATTTACACAGGATAGCACTCTTTTCTTTGGAGCCATAGTATAAACAGGGTTAAAGACTCAGGTTATTATTACAATTATTCAAGAGTTTTTTGTTGTAATTGAATGATCTGTGGCAAATTGCAAGGACCTAATTCAACCAAAGGGATGATCTGAATCTCTGGTTCATCTTCTTGTGGACCTTGAAGTGTTGCAGTGTAATTGTGGAGGAGTAACTAACATTTTAGAAGTTCCTCCCTGTAATAACTTGCTTTAATTTATTTGAAATTAGGGCTTTTGTTTTCATGTAGAATTTAAGAATAATTGTTGGTATCTATTTTTAATTTCCTTCTTCCTTTCTTTTTTCCTTCCTTCCTTCCTTCCTTCCTTCCTTCCTTCCTTCCTTCCTTGGATTGAACCCAGGAGCACTTTTCCACTAAGACACAACCCCAGCCCTTTTTATTTTTTATTTTGAGACAGGGTCTCTCTAAGTTGCTTAGGGCCTCACTAAGTTGCTGAAGCTGGCTTTGAATTTGTAATCCTCCTGCCTCAGCCTCTTGAGCCACTGGTATTGCAGGCATGCTACTGTACTAGGCTATTTTTAATGTTAAGAAGTATCTATAAATACTGTATTTTGTTCTTTGAATAGAGTAACAGGGTGCTATAGTAAACTGGTTTAACTGAAAATGCTTAATTGAAAATATTTTATCTTGTGACAAATTGATTTTGTGGCTCCAAAAGAAACGACCCATGCAATACACATTTCAAGATCATTTGGCTATGTGCTTTCTGCCTAATGAGATTTTGTATTATTTTGTTTGGGTGTTAGTTGTTATTGTAGCATCAGGAATTTTGTTGACCTTGAAACTTGGCTTCAGTTTAAACTTTGTGATCTCTGAGGAAAAAAAATGTGTGAATAAACATATATCCATGTACATACATATATTATATTATTTATCATTTTAAGACATACTTCAGAAATTATTGCATTTGGCAAATATTCTCTTTTGGCAATTTTAGAACAAATATTTATATTTTAAATGTTATTTTTCCTTCGTGGTCAGCAGGTCAAGTAACATTTCTTTTGAAAATAGCAGATAGAAATAAATTAAAATCAACATAGTTAATTAAGTTTCTAGCATTTAACATGCTAATAGCTATAAACATTTGAAAGTTCCCACTGCTGAATAAATACAGAGCCAAATAAAACTGGGTTACAGTTCTACAGGTTCCTGCCTTTATCAAATTAAGCTTTAATTCTCATATTTGGAATAAATTTTAAATGGATTAAATGTGAGCATAGTGGAATATTTATTCATTAGATTGCTATAGTTCCCCTTCTCAAACAATTAGCATTCAGAACAAATACTTTGTAGTCAACAAAATGCAAGGTAGGGGAGGTAGAGCTTAACAATTAGAAGAAAAGATTCCTTTATCCAAAGGCTGATAAGCAGGTGTTTCTAGCATGCACTAATTTACATAAACACACATGCGCACATGCTCTCCATCAGCTACTGCCTATGCTCTGCCCTGTAGACCAATTCTGTTCCTGGACCATGGCCATGTGTTTCTGGCCTTGGGCCTTGCAGTGCCCTTAAAAAAGGAAACAGATGACTGAAGGAAACTGGTCCAAGAAGATGTAGATCTAAATTATCAAAATAGCAAGCGACTCCAGGGAGAGAAATGCACTCATGTCTTACAGGCCTGAAGCACTGCTCAGGGTAACCTTTAATGGCAAGAAACAGAGTGGTGTTAATTATAGAAAAGACCTTGTAGGACTGAAGAGAAGTCATATGAAGACTGAATGTTCCTGTATCTTGGCTATATCCTAGGATGTTAATTTAGTAATATTGATCAAGAACCATGTTTTGTTTTAAGTTTACTGAGAGATAGTAAACTATCCTTTTAGGACATGATATAATGGAAATTCACACAGTCCACATTCTAGGTGAGAAGTCTGGGTGGTGATATCAATTCTTTCCAAATCAATTGAAAATGTTAACACATCTGAACACAATCTCAGTGGCATTCAGAGCAATATCCATCAGTATTACTATGGAAGAACAAAGAGCTGACATAGTATGGGGGCAAGCCACTCCTCTTTATCATTGAGTCCCAAAATTACACTCTGGGCTAATTCTTCTATAGTCCCAGAGTGAAGGGATTGAGATAATGAATTTGGACTCTTTGGGGTTACAATTACTGCTCATTTTTCACAGCCTCCATGTCTTGGGTTTTGGATTATTACCATACCATCCATTTTGATTACTTAGAAAATCTTAATAAAATATGATACAAAAAGCAAATTGAAAGAAAATGAAAACAGAACACTAAAATCTCTCTTTCAAAATGAGTATACAAATCAAAATTTCATCATATATGACCAACTTCCACAATTAGTGAAGAAGTTTATTCTCAGAAAGCCACCTGTGATTGTTAATTTCATGTCAAATTGACTGAGTTAACAACATCAAGGACATAACTAATCTCTTCTAGGCTTGAATAGAACAAAAAGGTGGAGAAAGGGCAAATTTACTCTACCTATTAGAACTGGGATATCAGTCTTCTCCAGTCTTCAGACATTAGTGCTCCTGCTTCTCAGGCCTTCAAACTCAGCATGAATTATACTACTGGCCACTGACTCTTCTGGTTCTCAAACTGCAAGAGGCAGATTGAGAAACTTTAGCATTTGCAATTTTGTAACCCACTTCCCATAATATCTCTCTCTCTCTCTCTCTCTCTCTCTCTCTCTCTCTCTCTCTCTTTCTCTCTCTCTCCATTATACATATATATGGATCTGGACAAAAATTTTAAAAATATATATATAGAATGCTTAATGAGTTAAATGAAGGAATTATGTACCAAATAGTGATTCAAAATGACAAAATAAATAAAATTAAAAGGACATTAAAAGTAAGCATTTAGAAGCTATAAAAATAAAAACTAATTATTGAAATTAAACATTCTAAAATGTAATATACTTTATATTGGAGGTAGTCAAGGATAAAATTGGAAAGTAGAAAGATGGTACTGAAGAGCTTGCTCAGAGTGGCATATAGATGTAATCTATGAAGGAGAAGTGAGACATGGATAATAACTATAATAGCTCTGACATGTCTAATAGAAGTGTCAGAAGAAGGGAATGGAAGAAAAATTATAGTTGAAGAAATAGTAGCTAAACTGGAGAAAGATATGAACTCTCATAATGAAAGTATATAGTGAATATTAAGTAGGATAACTAAAGTGATATCAATATGTGTTATGGTAAAATTGCTGAATATAAAAAAATAAAATTATCGAAACTACCAAGGAGAAAATGCAAATTATATTGTAAGGAAGAACCTTGAAACTGGTAATAGACTTATCCTTAGGAACCAGGGATGCTAGAAAAGTATAGGGCAATATCTTTAAAGGCTGAAGGAATACACCTGCCAAATTAAAATTGTGGGTGGCTAACCTACTATACAAAAATGGACTAAAACTAAAAGAAGAAAG